>NC_092174.1:34469309-34834309 GCF_045791955.1 Oncorhynchus clarkii lewisi
AGATCTACGTGGCCATAAAGAGTCTGAAGGCAGGATACGCTGACAAACAGAGGCGGGACTTCCTCTCTGAGGCCAGCATCATGGGACAGTTCGACCACCCAAACATCATCAGACTGGAGGGTGTGGTCACACGATGTGAGTGATTGACAGCTACTTTGACTAATATAAGCAGAGATATGGTTATTGTATATGGTTATTGTTTGCTTTGGATCATGTATTGTATGTGCATGTATGGGTGTAACGTACCTATGTGTGAGAGAGACAGCTGTGCTCTTAATGAGAATCAGACCTGACCCTCGACCAGGTAGAGGCTCCAGTTACCATGGCAGCCCATGCTGTTGATGTGTCTGTTTGTGTGTGCGTATACGTGTAGGTACAAGGGGCACATGTTTACTAGTGCTTGTTATTACATTAGAGAAAGAGTGTTTGGATGTGATAGGTGATTTAGAAAAGACAGAACACAGAGACACAGACACAACCTTCCTAACAGATCACTATCACCATCACTGTCACTCCATCCTCTCTCTCTCTCTCTCTCTCTCTCTCTCTCCCTCTCTCTCTCTCTCTCCATCCATCCCTTGCGCCCTCTCTCTCTCTCTCTCTC
The DNA here is from genome assembly GCF_045791955.1 of Oncorhynchus clarkii lewisi. Lineage (NCBI taxonomy): Eukaryota > Metazoa > Chordata > Actinopteri > Salmoniformes > Salmonidae > Oncorhynchus > Oncorhynchus clarkii. Next base: position 34,469,914 of record NC_092174.1, read on the forward strand.
TCTATTTCTCTCTCTCAAAACACGCTTGTATCATTTCCAAACACTTAGCTCAGCACAGTATTTATATACAATGCATCACTTACTTGGCTTAATGGTGTATCTTCTGTCTGCACTGACATTCTAAGCCTGTAGGACGGTAACTTATCAATATATATATATATGAATGTCACTAAATATAAATGCCTATATAAATGCCCACCCTCTCCACCATGTCTCCACCATGTCTCCACCATGTCTACAACCCAGTCTACCCCATGTCTCCCCCATGTCTCCAACCCAGTCTCCCCCCAGTCTCCCCCATGTCTACAACCCAGTCTCCCCCCAGTCTCCCCATGTTTCCAACCCAGTCTCCCCCATGTCTCCAACCCAGTCTCCCCCAGTCTCCCCCCAGTCTCCCCCCAGTCTCCCCCATGTCTACAACCCAGTCTCCCCCCAGTCTCCCCATGTTTCCAACCAAGTCTCCCCCATGTCTCCAACCCAGTCTCCCCATGTCTCCCCCATGTCTCCAACCCAGTCTCCCCATGTCTCCAACCCAGTCTCCCCATGTCTTCCCCATGTCTCCAACCCAGTCTCCCCCCAGTCTCCCCCATGTCTCCAACCCAGTCTCCCCCATGTCTCCAACCCAGTCTCCCCCCAGTCTCCCCCATGTCTCCAACCTAGTCTCCCCCCAGTCACCCCCCCAGTCTCCCCATGTCTCTACCCCAGTCTCCCCCGTTCTCCCCCCGTCTCCCCCATGTCTCCACCCCAGTCTCCCCCCGTCTCCCCCATGTCTCCACCCCAGTCTCTCCCCGTCTCCCCCATGTCTCCACCCCAGTCTCTCCCCGTCTCCCCCATGTCTCCACCCCAGTCTACCCCCGTCTCCCCCATGTCTCCACCCCAGTCTCTCCCCGTCTCCCCCATGTCTCCACCCCAGTCTCCCCCCGTCTCCCCCATGTCTCCACCCCAGTCTCTCCCCGTCTCCCCCATGTCTCCACCCCAGTCTCTCCCCGTCTCCCCCATGTCTTCAACCCAGTCTCCCCCCGTCTCCCCCATGTCTCCACCCCAGTCTCCCCCCGTCTCCCCCATGTCTCCACCCCAGTCTCCCCCATGTCTCCAACCCAGTCTCCCCCCAGTCACCCCCCCAGTCTCCCCATGTCTCTACCCCAGTCTCCCCCGTTCTCCCCCCGTCTCCCCCATGTCTCCACCCCAGTCTCCCCCCGTCTCCCCCATGTCTCCACCCCAGTCTCTCCCCGTCTCCCCCATGTCTCCACCCCAGTCTCTCCCCGTCTCCCCCATGTCTCCACCCCAGTCTACCCCCGTCTCCCCCATGTCTCCACCCCAGTCTCTCCCCGTCTCCCCCATGTCTCCACCCCAGTCTCCCCCCGTCTCCCCCATGTCTCCACCCCAGTCTCCCCCGTCTCCCCCATGTCTCCACCCCAGTCTCTCCCCGTCTCCCCCATGTCTTCACCCCAGTCTCCCCCCGTCTCCACCCCAGTCTCCCCCCGTCTCCCCCATGTCTCCACCCCAGTCTCCCCCCGTCTCCCCCATGTCTCCACCCCAGTCTCGCCCATGTCTCCAACCCAGTCTCCCCCCAGTCATCCCCCCAGTCTCCCCATGTCTCCCCCATGTCTCCACCCCAGTCTCCCCCCGTCTCCCCCATGTCTCCACCCCAGTCTCCTCCGTCTCCCCCATGTCTCCACCCCAGTCTCTCCCCGTCTCCTCCATGTCTTCACCCCAGTCTCCCCCCGTCTCCCCCATGTCTCCACCCCAGTCTCCCCCCGTCTCCCCCATGTCTCCACCCCAGTCTCCCCCCGTCTCCCCCATGTCTCCACCCCAGTCTCCCCCATGTCTCCAACCCAGTCTCCCCCCAGTCATCCCCCCAGTCTCCCCATGTCTCCCCCATGTCTCCACCCCAGTCTCCCCCCGTCTCCCACATGTCTCCACCCCAGTCTCCTCCGTCTCCCCCATGTCTCCACCCCAGTCTCCCCCATGTCTCCAACCCAGTCTCCCCCCAGTCATCCCCCCAGTCTCCCCATGTCTCCCCCATGTCTCCACCCCAGTCTCCCCCCGTCTCCCCCATGTCTCCACCCCAGTCTCCTCCGTCTCCCCCATGTCTCCACCCCAGTCTCCCCCCGTCTCCCCCATGGCCTCCCATGCCCCCCCCTCCCCCGCAGGTCTCCCCAATTCTAACATTTGTAAACCATTAATGAAAAATAAAACACTACTATATCTTGATTAGATACGTTTTTTTTTTAACATTATAATTTAATTATTATTTTTTATTTATTTTTTATTTAAGCAGGTAGGCTAGTTGAGAACAAGATGCGACCTGGCCAAGATAAAGCAAAGTAGTTCGACACATACAACAACACAGAGTTACACATGGAATAAACAAACATACAATCAATAATACAGTATAAAATCTATATACAACAAGGCAATAAATAGGCCATGGTGGCAAAGTAATTACAATATAGCAATTAAACACTGGAATGGTAGGATGTGCAGAAGATGAATGTGCAATTTGAGATACTGGGGTGCAAAGGAGCAAGATAAATAAATAAATACAGTATGGGGATGACGTAGATTGGATGGGCTATGTACAGATGGGCTTTGTACAGGTGCAGTGATTTGTGAGCTGCTCTGACAGCTGGTGCTTAAAGCTAGTGAGGGAGGTAAGAGTCTCCAGCTTCAGAGATTTTTGCAGTTCGTTCCAGTCATTGGCAGCAGAGAACTGGAAGAAGAGGCGGCCAAAGGAAGAATTGGCTTTGGGGTTGACCAGTGAGATATACCTGCTGGAGCGCGTGCTACGGGTGGGTGCTGCTATGGTGACCAGTGAGCTGAGATAAGGCGGAGCTTTACCTAGCAGAGACTTGTAGATGACCTGGAGTATTCAAATGATTCAAACTCGTTCAAATTGGTTTTTGATAATTGCTAGACAATCCTTTTCAGGTCTTGCCATGTTTTTTACCCATCTACTAGACCAATAGGTACCCTTCTTTGCAAGGCATTGGAAAACCTCCCTGTACTTTGTGGTTAAATCTATGTTTGAAATTCACATCTGTGGGACCTTACAGATTATTGTATGTGTGGGCTACAGAGATGAGGTAGTCTTTAAAAAATAATGTTAAACAGTCCATGCAAGTTATTATGTGACTTGTTAAGTACATTTTTACTCTAGAACTTATTTAGGATTGGCATAACAAATGTGTTGAATACTGAAGACATTTCAGCTTTAAATGTTTTATTATTTGTACAAATGTTGAAAAGCATAATTCCACTTTCACATGGTGGGGAATTGTGTGAAGGCCAGTGAGGGAAAAAACAGACTTTAATCCTTTTAATGTTCATGCGGTAACACAAGAATATGTGGAAAAAGTCAAGGGGTGTGAATACTTTCTGAAAGCACTGTAGGTCGCACAACAAAATAACGAATGCATATGCATAACCCCATCATGAATATTAATAATTCACCGAGTTAATTGGATATGTTTTTTATCTTCATGAATATTCAGTAACGTGCAAATGAAAGCTGAAAATCACTCTGCATTTCTTAATAATTTTTATTTTATATCTCTCTCTCTCTCTAATTAGAGATGATAATTTTGACCTTTGCTTGGCTGGGTTGGAGTGGTTTGTAGAACTATTAGCAGAATAAATCAGAATTGCTTTTCATTCCACAGGCACAGGTTGGTAATTGCTGCTCTTTTCTCTCAGAAGTAGCATTTTAATGCACTGTGAAACATAAACCAAGCACACACACACACACACACACACACACACACACACACACACACACACACACACACACACACACACACACACACTGACACACACAGACACAGACACACACAGACACACACCCACAGACACGCACACACAGACACACACACTACACACACAGACACACAGACACGCACACACAGACACACACAGACACACACACACACAGACAGACACACAAACACACACACAGACACAGACACACACACACAGAGAGACAGACACGCAAACACACACACACATCCAGACACACACACACACACACGCACACACAGACACACAGACACACAAACACGCACACACGCACACACACACACAGACAAACACACACATCCAGACACACACACACACAGACACACACACACACATTGGGTTGGAGACACACAGACACACACACCCTGACACACGACAAACACACACACACACATAACTTTCTCACTCATCTTTATTTACGATTCATTCAGGATTATAAGTAGACATGGTGGCATCCACTTGAATGTAGAATTCTTCTTAAACATATTATATTCTTATTTACAATAAAACTCCAAAATGACACAATACGTCATTTACCATTCATTTCTATCGGGCACAAAATAATCTGAAACACAAACAAAACAAACAGCAAATGCATCACAAGCTTGATGTGGTCATTGCGTGCTATTAATATGGAACCAAATACAACCATTTTGACAACTTTGATATGCATATAGGTGAATTTGGCTTAATACTTTTGGTCCCCAAAGATGGGGGGACTATATACAAAAAGTTTAGTAAATTCTCAACGGTTCACCTGATATGGATGAAAATACCCTCAAATTAAAGCTATAGTCATTGTCATTGTATCATTTAAAATCCAAAGTGTTGGAGCACAGAGTCAAAACAACAGAAATGTGTCACTGTCCCAATAATTTTGAAGCTCACTGTATGTGAGTTTGAGTTTTTTGTTTGTGTCCCTGTGTGTAGATGTGTATGTGTGAGAGCCTTCTGTCCTGGTATTCTAATGAGAGCCTTCTGTCCTGGTATTCTAATGAGAGCCTTCTGTCCTGGTATTCTAATGAGAGCCTTCTCTCTTGGTTTTCTAACGAGAGCCTTCTATCCTGCTGTCCTGGTATTCTAATGAAAGCCTTCTGTCCTGGTATTCTAATGAGAGTCTTCTGTTCTGGTATTCTAATGAGAGACTTCTGTCCTGGTATTGTAATGAGAACCTTCTGTCCTGCTGTCCTGGTATTCTAATGAGAGCCTTCTATCCTGCTGTTCTGGTATTCTATTGGGGGCCTTCTATCCTGCTGTCCTGGTATTCTAATGAGAGCCTTCTGTCCTGCTGTCCTGGTATTCTAATGAGAGCCTTCTATCCTGCTGCCCTGGTATTCTAATGAGAGCCTTCTATCCCGCTGTCCTGGTATTCTAATGAGAGCCTTCCATCTCGCTGTCCTGGTATTCTAATGAGAGCCTTCTATCCTGCTGTCCTGGTATTCTAATGAGAGCCTTCTGTCCTGCTGTCCTGGCATTCTAATGAGAGCCTTCTGTCCGGGTATTCTAATGAGAGCCTTCTGTCCTGGTATTCTAATGAGAGCCTTCTATCCTGGTATTCTAATGCGAGCCTTCTATCCTGGTATTCTAATGAGAGCCTTCTGTCCTGGTATTCTAATGAGAGCCTTCTATCCTGGTATTCTAATGAGAGCCTTCTACCCTGATATCCTGGTATTCTAATGAGAGCCTGCATGTCTTTCTGTGATTGCTGCCATTGTTATGCAAATGAGATCGCCGCACACAAAGAGAACGAGAGAGGAAATTGACCTTTTCTCCGCGAATTGGAAAAGTGCTGCATGCGCTCTCCCTATCTCTCTCCATCTGTCCTTTTATCTATTTATCCTTTCTTTATAAGCCTCACATAATCGCTGCGGCAATCGGCTCATCTGGAAATCCTACAATTAGGTACACCTCGTCATCTCATCTGCCGGCTATCTATCTAATACGTTCTCTCTCAGCACCTGGTTAAGGCCTGCTCTATTCTCTCCCCTAATCTGTTATCCTGTATTTGGGTAAAGTAGTTATGCATTTGGAGGCTCTCCTTTGTGTGGAGAATAATGTTAGTTTAAACACTCTTTGTGTGGTGAATTTATTGGAGATTTTATGTGTTTCTGTCTCTCACTTTATGCTCCTCCAGCCGTACGAAGAGATCCATATGCTCTCACACATAGTATTAATATTTTAGTTAAAAGCCCTCTATCTGAATCAATATGCAGTTAACAATCTCCAGTTAACATTCCATGTTGTTTCTCAAGCTAGAACACTTACACAGTGGACAGATCAGCACTGTGGTGTACGAGGTTGACTGAGGCGATAGGAGGCCAGTTCTCTCATTAAAAGCATGTGTTAATGAAGTGCTGTTAAAAACACAAACTCCTGGATCCATTTTACACTCTGCTGCTCTCACACCAGGCAGAAGATCAATAGGCAATCTACAATTCTGCTCACTGCAAATAAACTGGGCTGGACACTGAGCATCACACACACAGATACAAACATCAGCCTACACATATTTAAACATTCTTCAGCACATGCAAATAGAGAACACCTCTCTTTCCCAGTCACACCACACAAATACACACAGAATTTTGTTCATTTAGCAGACACACTTATCCAGTGCACACTTATCCAGTGCACACTTATCCAGTGCACACTTATCCATGCTCAAGTGCACAGCAGCAGATTTTTCACCTAATCATCTCGGGGACTTGAACCAGTGACCTTTTGGTTACCCGCCCAACACTCTTAACTGCTAGGCTACTTGCCGCCCTCACACACACATACCATTTCTTTACCAGTGCTGCAGTGTTATCCCATCACTGCTGAGTGCCATCATATAGTCCTGATCGTCAGAGCTCTTTGTTTCTGTCAGGTGCTTGTTTACTGGCTCTGTTACAAAAGCTACAGCTGTATTACCGCTCTGAGTTAGAAACTGGACGTACACATTGACCCCAGAAGCAATCAGACAATCTTGGCTCTTTAGAAGATATTAAAGTTGAAAGCCTTGAAAACAGCAAATTTATGAGATAATAGGGCTACACACAACTTATCTTCGACCGAGTGGTATTCCTTCATTCTGTGGGTTTGAAGTGTCTCTATCTTTACGCATCTTAATGAATGTCTCTTTATTTTGGCTGAAGGGAATGTGTTTCTGTAGGGTCTTAAGAACAGGGCTTCATTTAACACAGCAGAGAGGCGATACTCCAGAGGGTTGATACTCCAACAGAGAGAGGTAAAATGTGGCAACCTGACCGTGTGTGTTTGGAGGAGGGCTTTATGTGCGTGTCTGGCATGCGATTCAGTCTCAAGACGTGGTCAATGGGGTCTATTGTAGGGGATCAGAGTGACAGAGGGAGGGAGAGATAGACAGACAGAGGGGAGTGTGTGTGTGGTTTGGTGTTAACTCCCTGGGATCTTGTCATGCTAATTCTCCATGGCAGGAGTCCAGATGAAGACTTCAGAAAGCAGAGGAATTATAGACCAATAGGATAATGAATGAAGGACTGGACTCGTCAACTGAAAAGTGAAGTTTTCTCAAGGGTTTCACAGCGGTCAGAGCTGGGAACCACAATGAAACACTCATCCCATTATATTTGTAGTTAGGGAAGCTCTTTGCTTTTGCACACACACCTTTATTCAAGAACATTCTTTCTTGTATTTTCCTCAAACCTTGAGCTCCCCAGTTGTATCACAGTTGTCTGTCTGTCTGTCTGTCTGTCTGTCTGTCTGTCTGTCTGTCTGTCTGTCTGTCTGTCTGTCTGTCTGTCTGTCTGTCTGTCTGTCTGTTTGTCTGCCTGCCTGCCTGCCTGCCTGCCTGCCGGCCGCTCGTCTGTCAATCTCACACATACACACACGTGTCTGTCTATCTGTTACGTAAGGGGGACGGGCTGTTAGCTGTCAGACCTCTATTTTGGTACGGATCAATCCCACAGCGCCTTTCATCTGTCCCTTTCGATAGAGCAGTCACATGACACACTTCTCTGCAGGACAGCCTCAAAATCAGAGGCTCGTCCTGCAGTCGATACACACACACCCTCTGGCCTAGTCTCTGGTGGCAGTGTCCCGTTTGACAGCCACATTAGTCTAACGGATCAAAGTGAAAGGGAATTGGATTTTCCTCTGCTGGGGGTGAGGATAGGCATTTATCAGTGTGTGGGTTTTTTGTGTGCTATTTATCTCAGTGAGATAGTGATTTCATTTACGGTGATGTATCACCGTCTTTACCCAGTATAGAGCTGTAGGGCTCCCAGTGATGTTACTGACCTCCCCTGACAACCCATCTCCCCCCCTCCCTCCACCCCCTCTTCCACCTCCCCTCTCCCTCCTTCCCTCTCCCTCCTCTCGCCCTCCTCTCCTTCCCCTTCCTCCCCCTCTCCTTCCCCCTGTCTTCCTCTTCTCCCTCCTCCCCTCTCCCTCCTCCCCCTCTCCATCCTCACCTACCTCTCACTTATTTTATTCTGTATTTCTCTCCCCTGCCCTTCTCCCCTGACAACCATATTCTCCCCCATACCCTCTCCACTCTCACCCCAATCTCACCCTTCTCCCTCCTCTTTCAATCTTCACCTGTCTTTCCTCACTTCTCTTACCCTGTCTCACACCTCCCCCACATCTCCCCCTCTTTCTTCCCCATCTCTCACCTTCCTTGTGCAACCCACTTCCTCCTCCCGTCCTTTCGTCCCTCCCTCTCTCTCTCTCTCTCTCTCTCTCTCTCTCTCTCTCTATCTCTCTCTCTCTCTCTCTCGAATCCCATCTCCCTCCATCTCCTCCTCTCTCTCTCTCTCTCTCCTCCCATCTCCCTCCAACTCCTCTCTCCTCCTTTCCTCCCTCTCCCTCCATCTCCCTTCTCCTACCTTCTTATCTCTGCCCGGTTCTTCCCAGCATCTCTGATTGGAGAAATGTGGCCTATTCATCACCATTGACACAGTAGTATGGTAGTATTGGCTGTGTTTACAAACTGTACCACACACAGCGTGTGTGTGTGTGTGTGTGTGTGTGTGTGTGTGTGATTGGAACCACATTCCCTTCTCTGGCTATAGGAGGTGTCGTCTGTGGGGGGCCATGTAAGGAAACAGGGACTACTGTGCGGGCCTGTGCGGGCACTTTGTTAATCATTTGTAAGCCACCAGGAGCCGGGCGGGGAATCAGACCTGTCAATCAATCACACTGTTTACCCCCTTCCCTCAACACACACAGGTGTTTCTGTTCAAAAGGCTGATCAGTATTCATGAGATCTCAAGAGACAACCCTCTGCACACAGACACACACACACACACACACACACACACACACACACACACACACACACACACACACACACCCTTGTGGATTGGCCCACAGTAATTATCTTCTGGTGTTTATGGAAGGCCCTAATTAGAAACTGTCACTGTGAATGATGATGACATGCCATGATGTACCCCAGAGAGAGAGAGAGAGAGGGAGAGAGGAGGGAGAGAGAGGGAGGGGAGATAGGTGGGAGAGAGAGGGAGAGAGGAGGGAGAGAGAGGGAGAGAGGAGGGAGAGAGAGGGAGGGGAGATAGGTGGGAGAGAGGGAGAAAGACTAAATGAGATTGGTCTCCACTGTGACTATTTACTTCTCCTGTCTTTCCTCTCTTCCCATCTATGTGGAATGTTGTTCTGTTCTGTGTTGTTCTGTATTTTTTTGTGTCCTCAGATAAGCCAGTATGTATGTATTGTGTTCTGTGTTGTTCTGTATTTTTCTGTGTCCTCAAATAAGCCAGTATATATGTTTTGTGTTCTGTGTTGTTCTGTATTGTTCTGTGTCCTCAGATAAGCCAGTATTTGTGTTCTGTATTGTTCTGTGTCCTCAGATAAGCCAGTATATATGTATTGTGTTATGTGTTGTTCTGTGTCCTCAGATAAGCCAGTATATATGTTTTGTGTTCTCTATTGTTCTGTGTCCTCAGATAAGCCAGTATACAGTGGGGCAAAAAAGTATTTAGAGAGGCCTGTAATTTTCATCATAGGTACACTTCAACTACGACAGACAAAATGAGAAAAAAAATCCAGAAAATCACATTGTAGGATTTTTAATGAATTTATTTGCAAATTATGGTGGAAAATAAGTATTTGGTCACCTACAAACAAGCAAGATTTCTGGCTCTCACAGACCTGTAACTTCTTCTTTAAGAGGCTCCTCTGCCCTCCACTCGTTACCTGTATTAATGGCACCTGTTTGAACTTGTTATCAGTATAAAAGACACCTGTCCACAACCTCAAACAGTCACACTCCAAACTCCACTATGGCCAAGACCAAAGAGCTGTCAAAGGACACCAGAAACAAAATTGTAGACCTGCACCAGGCTGGGAAATGTGAATCTGCAATAAGTAAGCAGCTTGGTTTGAAGAAATCAACTGTGGGAGCAATTATTAGGAAATGGAAGACCTACAAGACCACTGATAATCTCCCTCGATCTGGGGCTCCACGCAAGATCTCACCCCATGGGGTCAAAATTATCACAAAAAAATCCCAGAACCACACGGGGGGACCTAGTGAATGACCTGCAGAGAGCTGGGACCAAAGTAACAAAGCCTACCATCAGTAACACACTACGCCGCCAGGGACTCAAATCCTGCAGTGCCAGACGTGTCCCCCTGCTTAAGCCAGTACATGTCCAGGCCCGTCTGAAGTTTGCTAGAGAGCATTTGGATGATCCAGAAGAAGATTGGGAGAATGTCATATGGTCAGATGAAACCAAAATATAACTTTTTGGTAAAAACTCAACTCGTCGTGTTTGCAGGACAAAGAATGCTGAGTTGCATCCAAAGAACACCATACCTACTGTGAAGCATGGGGGTGGAAACATCATGCTTTGGGGCTGTTTTTCTGCAAAGGGACCAGGACGACTGATCCGTGTAAAGGAAAGAATGAATGGGGCCATGTATCATGAGATTTTGAGTGAAAACCTCCTTCCATCAGCAAGGGCATTGAAGATGAAACATGGCAGGGTCTTTCAGCATGACAATGATCCCAAACACACCGCCCGGGCAACAAAGGAGTGGCTTCGTAGGAAGCATTCCAAGGTCCTGGAGTGGCCTAGCCAGTCTCCAGATCTCAACCCCATTGAAAATCTTTGGAGGGAGTTGAAAGTCCATGTTGCCCAGCAACAGCCCCAAAACATCACTGCTCTAGAGGAGATCTGCATGGAGGAATGGGCCAAAATACCAGCAACAGTGTGTGAAAACCTTACAGAAAACGTTTGACCTCTGTCATTGCCAACAAAGGGTATATAACAAAGTATTGAGATAAACTTTTGTTATTGACCAAATACTTATTTTCCACCATAATTTGCAAATAAATTCATTAAAATTCATAAAATGTGATTTTTTGGATTTTTTTCTCTCACTTTGTCTGTCATAGTTGAAGTGTACCTACGATGAAAATTACAGGCCTCTCTCATCTTTTTAAGTGGGAGAACTTGCACAATTGGTGGCTGACTAGATACTTTTTTGTCCCACTGTATATGTATTGTGTTCTGTGTTGTTCTGTATTGTTCTGTGTCCTCAGATAAACCAGTATATATGTATTGTGTTCTGTGTTGTTCTGTATTGTTCTCTGTCCTCAGATAAGCCAGTATATATGTATTGTGTTCTGTGTTGTTCTGTGTCCTCAGATAAGCCAGTATATATGTATTGTGTTCTGTGCATTAATGTAATGTGTTGTTCTTTCTCTTCTCAGGTAAGCCAGTGATGATCATCACAGAATTTATGGAGAATGGATCCCTAGATACCTTTCTCAAGGTTAGTTGGGGTTTTAGACTGGGTTTCCGAATAAGCACTTTGACTTCTGCTGATGTAAAAAGTGCTTTATAAATACATTTGATTGAATTTATTGAGTTTGTTCCACACTCACTCACTCACTCACTCACACTCTCTCTCTCTCTACCCACTTAGTCATTCTGCCTGTATATTAAGACAGTCTGAAGCTTGTGCTGCTCCATAGTGTTTGAAGATCTCTCCTGATTGAAACAGGGATGGAAAGTAATAGAAAGTGATTGTAGAGAAACTACTAGTTCCTCATTCAGTTCAGAGTCTTTTCAGTTCTGACAGAACACCACTCAACCCCACTGGCCTCACTCCTAATGAAGGATTTCACAATAACATCTGTGGAGGACAGATTCACTCACAAACCCACACACATTGCATCAATAATGTTTAGAGTTGCCCTTGGTATATATAGCTGAACCAGCAGATAACCCTGAGTGTTATGTCCACCTCCCCACTCCTATATCCATCCACTAGACCGTAATCCTGTTATAGCTAGCTTACGTTATCTCACAGCAATATCCACCCACGTCATCTCCTGTTCTACCACAAACACACAATACACACATGCACACACATACACACACAAAGGCATGCATACACACAAGCACGCACACAGACACACACATACACACCAGTTCTCTCTCATTCTCAGAGCAATATCCATCTACACTACCGGTCAAAAGTTTTAGAACACCTACTCATTCAAGGGTTTTTCTTTATTTTTACTACTTTCTCCATTGTAGAATAATTGTGAAGACATCACAACTATGAAATAACACGCAGGGAATCATGTAGTAACCAGAAAAGTGGAAAACAAATCAAAATATATTTTATATTTAAGATTCTTCAAATAGCCGCTCTTTGACTTGATGACAGCTTTGCACACCAGTGGCATTCTCTCAACCAGCTTCATGAGGTAGTCACCTGGAATGCATGTCAATTAACAGGTGTGCCTTCTTAAAAGTTAAGTTAAGTTTCTGTCCTTCTTAATGCCTTTAAGCAAATCATTTGTGTTGTGACATGGTGGGGGGTATACATAAGATAGCCCTATTTGGTAAAACACCAAGTCCATATTATGGCAAGAGCAGCTCAAATAAGCAAAGAGAAATGACAGTCCATCATTTCTTTAAGACATGAAGGCAGTCAATACGGAACATTTCAAGAACTTTGAACGTTTCTTCAAGCGCAGTCGCAAAAACCATCAAGCCCTATGATTAAACTGGCTCTCATGAGGACCACCCACAGGAAAGGAAGACCCAGAGTTACAGTGCCTTGCGAAAGTATTCGGCCCCCTTGAACTTTGCGACCTTTTGCCACATTTCAGGCTTCAAACATAAAGATATAAAACTGTATTTTTTTGTGAAGAATCAACAACAAGTGGGACACAATCATGAAGTGGAACGACATTTATTGGATATTTCAAACTTTTTTAACAAATCGAAAACTGAAAAATTGGGCGTGCAAAATTATTCAGCCCCTTTACTTTCAGTGCAGCAAACTCTCTCCAGAAGTTCAGTGAGGATCTCTGAATGATCCAATGTTGACCTAAATGACTAATGATGATAAATACAATCCACCTGTGTGTAATCAAGTCTCCGTATAAATGCACCTGCACTGTGATAGTCTCAGAGGTCCGTTAAAAGCGCAGAGAGCATCATGAAGAACAAGGAACACACCAGGCAGGTCCGAGATACTGTTGTGAAGAAGTTTAAAGCCGGATTTGGATACAAAAAGATTTCCCAAGCTTTAAACATCCCAAGGAGCACTGTGCAAGCGATAATATTGAAATGGAAGGAGTATCAGACCACTGCAAATCTACCAAGACCTGGCCGTCCCTCTAAACTTTCAGCTCATACAAGGAGAAGACTGATCAGAGATGCAGCCAAGAGGCCCATGATCACTCTGGATGAACTGCAGAGATCTACAGCTGAGGTGGGAGACTCCGTCCATAGGACAACAATCAGTCATATATTGCACAAATCTGGCCTTTATGGAAGAGTGGCAAGAAGAAAGCCATTTCTTAAAGATATCCATAAAAAGTGTTGTTTAAAGTTTGCCACAAGCCAACTGGGAGACACACCAAACATGTGGAAGAAGGTGCTCTGGTCAGATGAAACCAAAATTGAACTTTTTGGCAACAATGCAAAACGTTATGTTTGGCGTAAAAGCAACACAGCTGAACACACCATCCCCACTGTCAAACATGGTGGTGGCAGCATCATGGTTTGGGCCTGCTTTTCTTCAGCAGGGACAGGGAAGATGGTTAAAATTGATGGGAAGATGGATGGAGCCAAATACAGGACCATTATGGAAGAAAACCTGATGGAGTCTGCAAAAGACCTGAGACTGGGACGGAGATTTGTCTTCCAACAAGACAATGATCCAAAACATAAAGCAAAATCTACAATGGAATGGTTCAAAAATAAACATATCCAGGTGTTAGAATGGCCAAGTCAAAGTCCAGACCTAAATCCAATCGAGAATCTGTGGAAAGAACTGAAAACTGCTATTCACAAATGCTCTCCATCCAACCTCACTGAGCTCGAGCTGTTTTGCAAGGAGGAATGGGAAAAAATGTCAGTCTCTCGATGTGCAAAACTGATAGAGACATACCCCAAGCGACTTACAGCTGTAATCGCAGCAAAAGGTGGCGCTACAAAGTATTAACCTAAGGGGGCTGAATAATTTTGCACGCCCAATTTTTCAGTTTTTGATTTGTTAAAAAAGTTTGAAATATCCAATAAATGTCGTTCCACTTCATGATTGTGTCCCACTTGTTGTTGATTCTTCACAAAAAAATACAGTTTTATATCTTTATGTTTGAAGCCTGAAATGTGGCAAAAGGTCGCCAAGTTCAAGGGGGCCGAATACTTTCGCAAGGCACTGTACCTCTGCTGCAGAGGATAAGTTCATTAGAGTTACCAAACTCAGAAATTGCAGCCCAAATAAATGCTTCACAGAGTTCAAGTAACATACACATCTCAACATCAACTGTTCAGAGGAGACTGTGTGAATCAGACCTTCATGGTCGAATTACTGCAAAGAAACCACTACTAAAGGACACCAATAATAAGAAGAGACTTGTTTGGGCCAAGAAACATGAACAATGGACATTAGACCGGTGGAAATTTGTCCTTCGGTCTGAAGTCCAAATTGGAGATTTTTGGTTCCAACCGCCGTGTCTTACACGCCTCCAGGCAGTGTAAGGGCTATTTTACCAAGAAGGAGAGTGATGGAGTGCTGCATCAGATGACCTGACTTCCACAATCACCTGACCTCAACCAAATTGAGATGGTTTGTGATGAGTCGGACCGCAGAGTGAAGGAAAAGCAGCCAACATGTGGCAAATCCTTCAAGCTGGTTGAGAGAATGCCAAGAGTGTGCAAAGCTGTCATTAAGGCAAAGGGTGGCTATTTGAAGAATCTCAAATATAAAATATATTTTGATTTGTTTAACCCTTTTTTGGTTACTACATGATTCCATGTGTTCTTTTATAGTTTTGATGCCTTCATTATAATTCTACAATGTAGAAAATAGTAAAAATAATGAAAAACCCTTGAATGAGTAGGTGTTGTAAAACAATGGACTGGTAGTGTATCTCCTCTACCGGTGTTTCAGCAGCTGTGGAGCAAGTTAATTAGGTCTTGTTTTGTGAAATGCTGATTGATTGCTCTGTCTCTCTAACCCACAGACTTCCTCCTTTAACAATCTCCTTATAGCACTTCCAGTAAGGGATTTGAGAGAGAAGGGGGGAGTGGGGGTTGGAGAGTGGAAGGGAGGGAGACAGAGGGAGCAGAAAGAAATGGGGTGAGAGAGACAATAAGAAAGAGAGAGGGAGAGAGGGGTGAAATAGAATGAAAGAGAGAGAGGGAGAGGGGTGAAAGTGAAATAGAATGAAAGAGAGAGAGAGAGAGAGATGCATTGTTTTTGTGACCAGTGCTTCTTCATTGATCTGGGGTCTAATGAAACCCATGTAACTCTGTGTTTAGCCTATTACCCATAAAACTGATCTCAGAATTATATTGGCTTTTTATGACAGTCATTATGCTCACTACCCAGATCAAACATCGTCAACGCATGTGTGTGTGTGTGTGTGTGTGTGTGTTTGAGAGAGCAGTCTTCTTTCTCTTCCCTGTCAGTTTTCATCATCATTTAGCCAGATTATCGTGGAGGGGAATGGGCTCCACTTAAAGAGAACTGTATCTGTATTGCGGTAATGAGACTGGTAACAGTGGTGATCTGTTCTCAGTGATACAGCCTGCTGTATATTAGTAGAGGAACTGTGGA
The DNA here is from genome assembly GCF_045791955.1 of Oncorhynchus clarkii lewisi. Taxonomy (NCBI): domain Eukaryota; kingdom Metazoa; phylum Chordata; class Actinopteri; order Salmoniformes; family Salmonidae; genus Oncorhynchus; species Oncorhynchus clarkii. The sequence continues at coordinate 34,485,778 of NC_092174.1, forward strand.
GAAGGATTTATGAGATAGAGTCAGGCTGGGGGTGTTATTCACAGAGCAGGACTGCTGTGGTGGTAACACAATGTGCATATGTGTGTTCAATGAAATTCAAGCCAATTCAATAAACTTTATTGTTCCCCAAGGGTAAATTGTTGCTGGGCTGATGGTGACAACACCGACAGAACATACAACAGCGAACATCTCTCTCTCTCTCTCTCTCTCTCTCTCTCTCTCTCTCTCTCTCCATTTCTCCCCCACCCTTCTTTCTCTCTGTCTCTCCCTCTCCCTCTTTCCAATAGAAACAAGACGGTCAGTTCACAGTGATCCAGCTGGTGGGCATGCTGCGGGGCATTGCGTCGGGCATGAAGTACCTGTCTGACATGAGCTACGTTCACCGAGACCTGGCCGCACGCAACATCTTGGTCAACAGCAACCTGGTGTGTAAGGTGTCTGACTTCGGCCTGTCACGAGTACTGGAGGACGACCCTGAGGCAGCATACACCACACAGGTAAGACAGACACACACCATTATACCACACGGGTAAGACAGACACACACCATTATACCACACTTCGCAATGTGTTATGCGAAGGATTATTACATTTAAATCCTTGTTTTTGAAAGGCTCATACATGATGGTGCAATTGGAATTTGCTTAGACAGTAAATATTTGTATTAAAGTTGTAGCCTTCTGTATGTTAGTGAGGAAGAGAAGGAGAGAGCTTGTTAGTCCATATCAGTGCCCCTGTCCACCCATACTGTGGTATGTTGGTATTTCCTCTCTTACCTCTCTCGTCCACCTCAACCCTCATCCCCCTTTTCTAACTTCCTAGCCTTTCTCCTTCTCACATCTCTCTCTCATTTCCTCACTCCCTAGCCTTTCTCATTCTCACCTCTCTCTCATTTCCTCACTCCCTAGCCTTTCTCCTTCTCACATCTCTCCTTTCCTCACTCCCTAGCCTTTCCAGTTCTCACCTCTCGCTCCTTTCCTCACTCCCTAGCCTTTCTCCTTCTCACCTCTCGCTCCTTTCCTCACTCCCTAGCCTTTCTCCTTCTCACCTCTCGCTCCTTTCCTCACTCCCTAGCCTTTCTCCTTCTCACCTCTCGCTCCTTTCCTCACTCCCTAGCCTTTCTCCTTCTCACCTCTCTCTCCTTTCCTCACTCCTTAGCCTTTCTCCTTCTCAACTCTCTTTCCTTTCCTCTTTCCCCCTTACCCCTTCCCTCCAAATTTCCCCTTTATTCCCTTCTTTTTTTGTGAGAGAAAGAGAGAGAGGGGTAGAATGACAAATCACGCGTGAAACAGCCTGTCAGTCCCTGTCTAAATTGAGATGAGACGGATCCGTTTCGCCAATATGAAAGCTTTTTTTGCTGCAGCTACCTAGCCTAGCTTGCAGATATTTATCAGACAAGTCAAAGTGAGGCCAATTTCTGGTCCATGTATTTCATGACTCTTGTTTGCTAAAACACCTTGCTACAAGTGGCAACTTTGTTTCAAAGTTTCATCACTTCATTGTAAAGAGACACCGTTACTGTGAAAACAGTCAAATCAAATCAAATTTGATTTGTCACATGCTCCGAATAGAACACCTGACAGTGAAATGCTTACTTACAAGGCCTTAATCAACAATGCAGGTTTAAAATAATAATAATAATAATAATAATAAAAGAGCAGCAGTAAAATAACAGCAGCGAGGCTTTATGCAGGGGTACCGGTACAGAGTCAATATGGAGGTTATATACAGGGGGTACCGGTACAGAGTCAATGTGGAGGCCATATACAGGTTGTACCGGTACAGAGTCAATATGGAGGCTATATACAGGGGGTACCGGTACAGAGTCAATGTGCGGGGGAACCGGTTAGTTTAGGTAATATATACATGTAGGTAGAGGTAAAGTGGCTATGCATAGATAATAAACAGAGAGTAGCAGCAGCGTAAAATGGCGGGGGGCATTGTAAATACTCTGGGTAGCCAATTGGTTAGCTCTTCAGGAGTCTAATGGCTTGGGGGTAGAAGTTGTTTGGGGGTAAGAAGCTTTTTTAACCTAGACTTGGCGCTAAATTAGCCCTTGCCATGCGGTTTCAGAGTGAACAGTCTATGACTAGGGTTGCTGGAGTTTGAAGCTGAAGCTCTCAACCTGCTCCATTGCAGCCCCGTCGATGAGAATGGGGGAGTGCTCGGTCCTCTTTTTCCTGTAGTCCACAATCATCTCTTTTGTCTTGATCACATTGAGGGAGAGGTTGTTGTCCTGGCACCACACAGTCAGGTCTCTGACCTCCTCCCTATAGTCTGTCTCATTGTTGTCAGTGATCAGGCCTACCACTGTTGTGTCGTCTGCAAACTTAATGATGGTGTTGGAGTCGTGCCTGGCCATGCAGTAATGAGTGAACAGGGATTACAGGAGGGACTGAGCACGCACCCCTGAGGGACCCCCGTGTTGAGGATCAGCGTGGCAGATGTGTTGTTACCTACCGTTACCACCTGGGGGCGGGCCATCAAGAAGTCCAGGATCCAGTTGCAGAGGGAGGTGTATAGTCCCAGGGTCGTTAATCTCAACTGCGCATCTCGTCTTCAAAAAGAAAGGAAGACCATTGATTAAAATGCCTTTATTTGTATTGCATGTTCAATGGAAACAAAATTTAAAAACTCTGACGCATTTCGGCTGCAAGGCCTTCGTCAGGGAATACACTATTTGATCTGAATGGCCGGTCTTCAGTCAGCTGTTCTGCAACATAATATTCTAAAACTGGCTAGCTTTGTCTTGTCTCATGTCGGCTGTTGTTTCTGATCTGTGCTTAAACTTCTTATGGCTAGGGGTTCCGCTACCCCCCCCCCCCCCCCCCCCCTCCCAACATTCCGCTGAAAAGGACAGTGCCCCTTGTCTTCCTACTGGGATAATTGCAGGTTTCACAAAGAAAAAGCTTTTATTGTCTTACCTCTCTCTCTTGTCCCTTCACCCCTCGCTCCTCTCACCAGTTTAGTCCATTGTCCCTTCCTTTACCCCCAGGAGATGAATAGAGAGAGCTCATTCTAATGCCCAATGCCAGATCAACCCCTTTACCCCCTGGAGATGAATAGAGAGAGTTTGTTCTAATGCCCAATGCCAGATCAACCCCTTTACCCCCTGGAGATGAATAGAGAGAGCTCATTCTAATGCCCAATGCCAGATCAACCCCTTTACCCCCTGGAGATGAATAGAGAGAGCTCGTTCTAATGCCCAATGCCAGATCAACCCCTTTACCCCCTGGAGATGAATAGAGAGAGCTCATTCTAATGCCCAATGCCAGATCAACCCCTTTACCCCCTGGAGATGAATAGAGAGAGCTCGTTCTAATGCCCAATGCCAGATCAACCCCTTTACCCCCTGGAGATGAATAGAGAGAGCTCATTCTAATGCCCAATGCCAGATCAACCCCTTTACCCCCTGGAGATGAATAGAGAGAGCTCATTCTAATGCCCAATGCCAGATCAACCCCTTTACCCCCTGGAGATGAATAGAGAGAGCTCATTCTAATGCCCAATGCCAGATCAACACCTTTACCCCCTGGAGATGAATAGAGAGAGCTCATTCTAATGCCAAATGCCAGATCAACCCCTTTACCCCCTGGAGATGAATAGAGAGAGCTCATTCTAATGCCCAATGCCAGATCAACCCCTTTACCGCCCGGAGATGAATAGAGAGAGCTCGTTCTAATGCCCAATGCCAGATCAACCCCTTTACCCCCTGGAGATGAATAGAGAGAGCTCATTCTAATGCCCAATGCCAGATCAACCCCTTTACCCCCTGGAGATGAATAGAGAGAGCTCGTTCTAATGCCCAATGCCAGATCAACCCCTTTACCGCCTGGAGATGAATAGAGAGAGCTCGTTCTAATGCCCAATGCCAGATCAACCCCTTTACCCCCTTGGAAATTCCAGAAGATATAAAAGTACTGGTTAGGTATAATCCGTTCAGATCTACAAAAAAGCATAGCAGGCAAAGGGTTAGAGGTTGGAATTGGACATATGTATCTTCCTAACTACCCAGCACTCTCCACTCCAGGTGCTAAAAGACCTGCTGGTTTCAAGGTTGCTCCTAACAAACCCTAATTATTCTAATAAGTTATTAGGCTTAACGAGACATAATGAGTGGTGGGATTAATGTGAATCTGGCTCAGGGTTAGTGTAGAGGAATAAAGTAGTTTGTTGGAGCTGTCAAACTCCTGCCCTATAGGACCTCAACGATTTGAAGAAGAGGAGAGAGGATGAACCTGTCCAAATATGAACATGGGAATTAAAAACTAACGAGAAGAGAGTGGAGGAACCTGTCCAAATATGAAAATGTGAATTAAAAAGTAACAAGGAGAGAGTGGAATTAAAAGGTTGTGGAATTAAAAAGGTTTCAAAAAAAGCCAGCAGCAAATATGAAGACATCACATCATCACTGTGCTGTAATGGGGAAAGATAGAAAGCTAGCTAGTAGCCGTTGAGAAGCTAGTAGCCACTGAGAACATTTTACATGCTATAAATAATGCACTATATTATAACATACAACATAGACATAGCCTTATAACTCATCCTACGTGTAACCCCATTCACTGAGCATTATACACAGGCTGTAAATGGCGTAATAAGCAGCGCTGCACTGCATGGTGCCTCATATGATATGCTCACACAAAGACACTTCTCCATCGGTATTCACAGGGAAGTGTTAGAGATGTTTCTTTAATGGGGCATTAGCATAGATCGCCCTGGAGAGGGAGGAGAGGAGAGGGAGGTTTAGTAGGAGAGAGAGACGGAGAGTAAGAGTGAAGCGAGATTAGGAAGAGATCGAGCGAGAGAGAAGGGAGGGAAGGAGTTAGAGAGAGACCGACAAAGAATTGGAAAACAAATCAAACATTGCTAAACTCCCATATGTGTTAGGCGAAATACCGCAGTGTACAGCAGCAAGATGTACAGTGCATTTGGAAAGTATTCAAATCCCTTGACTTTTTCCACATTTTATTACATTACAGCCTTATTCTAAAATGTATTAAAATAAAAATGTTCCTCATCAATCTTCACACAATACCCCATAATGCCAAAAAAAATTGAGCTGAGGTGCATCCTGTTTCCATTGATCATCCTTGAGATGTTTCTACAACTTGATTGGAGTCCACCTGTGGTAAATTAAATGAATGGACATGATTTGGAAAGGCACACACCTGTCTATATAAGGTCCTACAGATGACAGTGCATGTCAGAGCAAAAACCAAGCCATGAGGTCGAAGGAATTGTCCATAGAGCTCCGAGAGAGGATTGTGTCGAGGCACAGATCTGTGGACGGGTACCAAAAATGTCTGCAACATTGAAGGTCTCCAAGATCACAGTGACCTCCATCATTCATAAATGGAAGAAGTTTCGAATCACCAAGACTCTTCCTAGAGCTGGCCGCCCGGCCAAACTGAGCAACCATCTCTGTAGCACTCCACCAAACTTGGTTTCCAGATGGAAGCCACTCCTCAGTAAAAGGCACATGACAACCCACCTGGACTTTGCTAAAAGGCACCTAAAGGACTCTCAGACCATGAACAACAAGATTCTCTGGTCTGATGAAACCAAGTTTGAACTCCTTGGCCTGAATGCCATGCGTCATGTCTGGATGAAAACTGGCACCATCCTTACGGTGAAGCATGGTGGTGGCAGCATCATGCTGTGGAGATGTTTTTCAGCGACAGGGACTGGGAGACTAGTCAGGATCGAGGGAAAGATGAACAAAGCAAAGTACAGAAAGATCCTTAAAGAAAACTTGCTCCAGAGAACTCAGGACCTCAGAATGGTGCGAAGGTTCACCTTCCAACAGGACAACAACCTTAAGCACACAGCCAAGAAAACGCAGGAGTGGCTTCGGGACAAATCTCTGAATGTCTTTGAGTTGCCCATCCAGGACTTAAACCCGATCTAAGATCTCTAGAGAGACCTGAAAATAGCTGTGCAACGACACTCCTCATCCAACCTGACAGAGCTTGAGAGGATCTGCAGAGGAGAATGGGATAAAATTCCCAAATACAGGTGTGCCAAGCTTGTAGCATCATTCTCAAGAAGACATTAGGCTGTAATCACTGCCAAAGGGGCTTCTACAAAGTAATGAGTAAAGGGTCTGAATACTGAATGTTGATATCATATTTCATGTGCAAAAATGTCTAAAATTCTGTTTTTGCTTTTTCATTATGGGGTGTTGTGTGTAGATTGATGAGGGGAAAAAACAATTGAATCAATTTGAGAATAAAGCTGTAATGTAATAAAATGTGTAAAAAGTCAAGGAGTCTGAATACTTTCCAAATGCACTGTTTGACCTGTTGCTATGAGAAAAGGTGAACCAGTGCAGCACAAACAACATGTAAATACCACCAATATTTATGTTTTTATTTATCTTTACCTACTATTTGTACTACAACTATTTGCACCTTGCTAAAACATAGCTGATAATATAGTTTATAATATAACCCTTGAAATGTCTTTATTCTTTTCAAACCTTTGGGAGTGCAATGTTTACTTTACATTTTTTATAGTTTTTTTGTTGATGATGTTTTGAGTCTTCTCACTTTTGTTCGTTGTTTATTTTACTTGCTTTGGCAATGTAAACACGTTTCCAATACCAATAAAGCCCATTTGAATTGAATTGAAAGAGAGAGAGAGAGTAGGGAGAGAGAAAGAGAGAGATGAGAGAAAATTAGAGAGGGAGAGGGGGGGAGTGAGTGAGGGATAGAGTTAGAGAGAAAGCAAGAGAGAGAGTAAACGGGGAGCGAGATGAAGAGGAGAGAGGGAGAGATGTACTGAGGATAGAGACTACTCACTTTGTCTCTTTCATTTGACTTTGACTAGAGAGCTGGGACTATAGGAGTGCAGTAGTAGAATGTTAAAATACTGGTGTGATCTGCATAGGGAGTCAAACAGGCATCCTAATGCTGTCTTCTGTGTCGTTCTTATACACAGTCCCCAATGCCGTTTAAAAGCCTGTTTTCTGCTGAAACTACTCCATATGAAGAGTTTCTTAAAATCTTCTGAAATTTTGGTAAATTAGCTTTTATTGATTAAACAGAGATTGGTTTGCTTTTTCACTATCTATTCATGGCATGAGGTTATTCAATGACAGACTTGGTTTCATCACTTGATGATTTCATTTTAGAGAGACAAGTAGTTACGTATTTTTGCTAAATGTTAGACAGTACCAGTCAACAGTTTGGACACACCTACTCATTAAAGGGTTTTTCTTTATTTTGTACTATTTTCTACATTGTAGAACACTAGTGAAGACATCAAAACTATGGAATAACACATATGGAATCATGTAGTAACCAAAAAAGGGTTGAACAAATCAAATATATTTTATATTTGAGATTCGTCAAAGTTGCCAACCTTTGCCTTGATGACAGCTTTGAACACTCTTGGCATTCTCAACCAGCTTCATAAACTGGTCACCTGGAATGTATTTCAATTAATGGGTGTGCCTTGTTAAAAGTTAATTTGTGGAATTTCTTTCCTCCTTAATGCCTTTGAGCCAATCAGTTGTGATGTGACAAGGTAGGGGAGGCATACGGAAGATAGCCCTATTTGGTAAAATACCAAGTCTATATTATGGCAAGAACAGCTCAAATAAGCAAAAATAAACGACAGTCCATCATTACTTTAAGACAAGAAGGTCAGTCAATTCTGAAAATGTCAGTGCAGTTGCAACGCTATGATGAAACTGGCTCTCATGAGAACCGCCACAGGGAAGGAAGACCCAGAGTAACCTCAGCTGCAGAAGATAAGTTCATTAGAGTTAACTTCACCTCAGATTGCAGCCCAAATAAATGCTTCACAGAGTTCAAGTAACAGACACATTCAAACATCGGCTGTTAAAGGAGACTGCGTTAATCAGGCCTTCATGGTTGAATTGCTGCAAATAAATCACTACTAAAGGACACAAATAATAAGAAGAGACTTGCTTGGCCCAAGAAACACGTGAAATGGACATTAGACCGGTGGCAATCTGTCCTTTGGTCTGATTAGTCCAAATTGTAGATTTTTGGTTCCAACCACCGTGTCTTTGTGAGACGCAGAGTAGGTGAACGGATTATCTCCTCAAGTGTGGTTCCCATCGTGAAGCATGGAGGAGGAGGAGTGATAGTGAGGGGGTGCTTTGCTGGTGACACTGCCTGTGATTTATTTAGAATTCAAGGCACACTTAATCAGCATGGTTACCACAGAATTCTGTAGCGATACACCATCCCATCTTGTTTGCGCTTATTGGGACTATCATTTGATTTTCAACAGGAAAATGACCCAAAACCCACCTCCAGGCTGTGTAAGGGCTATTTGACCCAGAAGGAGAGTGATGGAGTGCTGCATCAGATGATCTGGCCTCCACAATCACCTGACCTCAACCCAATTGAGATGGTTTGGGATGAGTTGGACCGCAGAGTGAAGGAAAAGCAGCCAACAAGTGCTCAACATATGTGGGAACTCCTTCAAGACTGTTGGAAAATCATTACTCATGAAACTGGTTGAGAGAATGCTAAGGTGTGCAAAGCTGTCATCAACGCAAAGGGTGGCTACTTTGAAGAATATGACATTTATTTTGATTTGTTTAACACTTTTTTGATTGCTGTGTGATTCCATGTGTAATTTCATAGTGTTGATGTCTCCACTATTATTCTACAATGTAGAAAATATGAAAAATAATGAAAAACCTTTGAATGAGTAGGTTTGTCCAAACTTTTGACTGGTACTGTAGATTCTCTTATCCAGAGCAACTTACAGTTCATGTATTAATCTTAAAATAGCTTGTTGAGACAACCACATATCACAGTCAAATGTACAGAATACGAACATTACATTCCAGCTACAATGTATATATATGCATTCAGCAACAACAAAAATGTTTTAATACACAGCTAAAATGTATTAATAAAAAATCTGAGAACTCTAATATTTTACACATACATGAAGGTACCCATAAGCAATAATTTCTCGTGAAAAATCACGAATGTGAAAAATTGCCGGATATAGCTTTGGAAATAAACTCTTCATATACACTTCTTTTATCTTTATTTTCCCTGTGAACAACAAAGTCAAAAAGGGCTTGTGAAAGATGAGTGAAAAGGGAGAGATGGAGGAAGGAAGTCAAAGCACTACTGCGCTCCCTCTGTTGGTGTGTGAATAGAAAGAAATGCTCTGTGTTTGAGGGTTTTAATCAATAAAAAGTATGAGGTAGAACCGTATGACTACTCTGTGGTGTGTTTCCATGCAGTTCTTTGAGCTTTCCTACCTACGCCTCCACAATGTGCATTGTTCTCTCTCTTTCAACTCAATTCAATCATTTGCCAAAGTAGAAATGAATTAATTCTAGTTGTTTAAAAAAAAATATTGTATCAGCCATTCAGCAATGTTTTATTAACCCTTTCTAAATGTGTTATTAACCCTTTATGATCATCTTATTAACCCTTCCAGGGAGGGAAGATCCCCATCCGATGGACGTCTCCAGAGGCTATTGCCTACAGGAAGTTCACATCAGCCAGTGATGTGTGGAGCTACGGCATCGTCATGTGGGAGGTGGTCTCATACGGAGAGAGACCCTACTGGGAGATGTCCAACCAGGATGTGAGTAGTTTCATTATAATAAAGCACAGTGTCGGTGTATAGCTGATATGGTAATTATTCATCAATGATTTGTCTTGATGGCTGTTCTTGTGACTTGTGGGTTGGTTTGGCGTAGAAGCTCGGTGGACTCAGTTGGCTTTATCTCCCATACTCGGTAGGGGATTACTGTGATTGACTAAGGACCATCTAATCCTCGTCTATTTTTTATTTCTTCCCCACTAGGTGATCAAAGCGATAGATGAGGGTTACCGTCTTCCGGCCCCTATGGACTGTCCTGTGGTCCTCCACCAGCTGATGTTGGAATGTTGGGAGAAGGGCCGCAGCGAACGGCCTAAGTTTGGCCAGATCGTCACCACCCTGGATAAGCTGATCAGAGACCCAGCCAGCCTCCGAGAGCTGGCCAACAGCTCATTATGGTGAGTTACAATGGGACAAAACCACAGGCACAATCAGAACCACTGTAGACCCAGTCTTCAAGCACATACTGTCAGATCCATAATAAACTATTAGAACTAGTACCGTATCTGGACTGTCTTATTTAATGAATGTGTATATTCTCTCCTGTTTGCCCAGCAGGGAAGACCCGACCACTCCAGAGTTCAGTGTGAGTACGATGGAGGAGTGGCTGGATGCCATCAAGATGGGACAGTACAAGGGGAACTTCACCAGTGCTGGATACGTCACCCTGGACTCTGTCCTCTACATCAGCATCAGGTGAGATACATGGGCAGAGCTGGCCTGGGGCTGAGGTTAGGGCTGGAGAAAAGAGAGTAGGAGTAGGCAGAGCTGGAGAAAAGAGGAGTCTGTTGTCAATTTTGTCATTTTGTAAACTCCCGTCTTCCTCTGTCCTCTCTTCTAGTGAGCTCGTTAAGATGGATGTGACCTTGGCGGGTCACCAGAAGAAGATCATCTCCAGTGTCCAGATCCTTCAGTCCCAGGGGACCCACGTCCAAGTATAACAGTTTCCCTATAGAGACACACTGGGAGGGAAAGCCAAAATGGATGCTCTTCTCTGAGTTTACCCATTGAGACACACTCAGATTGAGCCAACATGGACATTCTGGGTTGGGTTTCCCCATACAAAGACACTGAGATGGAGCCGTAATTTACGCTTAGCTCCTTTATTTCCTCTTTGTAGTTTCATCATTCCACCTGTCCTGGATGTTTTGATAGCGTAGGCACTTCCAGCTTCGGTCCACGCCTTCAGAGGCCTAGCAACCCAGCAACCTAAGATACCAGGCTACAACCAAGACGTCTTTGTCCATATCAACAACAACAATAACAAAGCTAAAAAATAACAAAAAAGAAAATTTGATTATAATTCTCAACATTGTCTGTGAAGTTTTGTGTACAGTTGTTTTTATGGTTGTTTCTTTTTTCATTTTTTGATTAGCTTTGTTAATTTTCCACATAATTCACATGATCAATATTGTATATGTATAGATAAGCGTTTACAAGAGGTGTGTGTGAGTCCGCCAGTCTAGAAAGTAAAGTTGTTATCGCCAGGCAACGCAGGTGTGCTTTTCCTTCCTGGTGCATGTGTTGTCAGGCCTCTCCTCTTTCTCTAAGCCCCTCCCCACAAAGCTATAGGACCGAACATGATGTGTGGGGGAGATAGGAGGGAGAAATAGAAAGATGTGAAAATATGAGATGGAGATGTCTATTCATGGTCTCAGAAGACTTCCGTTGCGTTTGGCCAGGGATAGATACATGTAGGTCTTCCATAGCCACGACTTCCAGACTCACCCAGTTCACTTGAATGAGATGCCCTGCCAGATTTCATTTAGTACAGCCTACAGCAATTGTAAATGAGAACTTGTTCTCAACTTGCCTACCTGGTTAAATAAAGGTTAAATAAAAAAATACAATAAAAAATAGGTTGCAGTTAGTCAGAAACCTGCAGTTCAATACAGTATTAGTACATTTTCTGCTAGAGTTTGCCTTTGTGACAGAAGAAGAGCAAAGTAGATCATCTGTGAAGTTGACACTGTTTGCAATGTATCTCTGTTTCTCAGATGTTTCTCCATGTATAGTTAGTATTGCTCTGATATGTTGGGCCATGTCAGACAAGCAGGATTGGTTGTGAGGTAGACTTGACTTGAGTGAGTTGAGTGGTGATTTTTGCCTCATTTCACCCCTGATTAATGTGGGTTTAGTCACAGTTTGTGCTAACCACCTCTGTTCAGTGACTAATATGAGTTCAGTCACAGTTTGTGCTAACCATCTCTGTTCAGTGATTCATTTGGGTTCAGTCACAGTTTGTGCTAACCACTGTTCAGTGATTAATATGGGTTCAATCATAGTTTGTGCTAACCATCTCTGTTCAGTGATTAATATGGGTTCAATCATAGTTTGTGCTAACCATCTCTGTTCAGTGATTAATATTGGTTCAGTGACAGTTTGTGCTAACCATCTCTGTTCAGTGATTTCAACTGCTTCCAAATCTATGAGTCAAGGCCTGCTAACATAATTTCCTGGATAAGTAAAAAACATCAGTGTTCTGTACTCAACAGAACAACATTTACTGCATATCAAAACCAACATCCCCCTTGATTTGGGAAGGGAAGAGTGGCGTTATCCTTGAAAACCTGGTTAGCGGTTTAGTTTGAAAATTGTCATCATTGTGCACTGTACCGCTGTATGTATCTGTTCATGATAACAGTGTTATTCTACTACCTGACAGGACTACAAACACAGCAACATACAGTAAATACCAATGTACCATAATGTCAAATATGTACAGTGTTGAATTGAAACTCTAAAATGTTTGTCACAATAATGGTGATGATGATGATGATTACGTTGATAATCATGGTGATTATATACTTTTATTCTGAAGGAGGATCATAGGAGATGAGACAGCGTGTGATTCGTTGACCTGATCTATGGAATGTACATTGCGTAGCATGAGTATTAAGGTTCGGCCTCTGATTGACCGGTAACAGGGGGTGCAGTTTTCCCTCGGGCGGATGACCCGAGGATGATAAAAGTTAGATGCCTTATTTACTGTGCTACCTTTCTTTTCTGTCCCCCCCCCTCCCCCTCCCTATGGAGGCGGAGTTATGACTACGTCTGTATACAGTATTCATCTTTTTCCCCGAGGTGACGTCACAGAAAACATCTGCTTTTCGAACTGAAAACACCCCAACTTTTAGCACCTCTGTTATTATTCCTAAACTCTATACCGCTGCTGTCCCACTGGGCACACACCGGTTGAATCCACATTGTTTCCACGTAATTTTAACGGAATTACGTTGAACCAATGTGGAATAGACATTGAATTGGGGTAGGGTAGGTCTACCACCTGTTTATTGGATACTGTAATGAAAAGTACATTAGAGAATAAATTGTTCTGTTTTGGTTCAATAATTATACTTGTGGGTTTACCTGTGTAAGCTAGGTAGTGAATTTACAGCAGAGAACCTTTATATCCAGAAGCTATTTCAAGTGGTTCCAATGTCTCCCACACAGACACAAACACACAACATGATGTAGAGGAAAAAATCCAACAACTAAATGAACCTTTTTCTTTCCCGGAGGGGTCTCAGATAATGATGTACTAGCAGATGATGATGTACTAGCAGATAATGATGTACTAGCAGATAATGATGTACTAGCAGATGATGATGTATTTCATTACCGTTAAATGGACAACTCATCAATTCGGTTAAAATGTTCAACAAAGGACAGCAGCATTTTTCCTCCTTCCGTTCAGATTTAGAAAATATGTGGTTGGCTGATGAAGGTTTACCAGTCTGTCAGTACTCATAACTTTGGTACTTTACACATTTTGACATTGTCCTCCTTTGGTAAGCTTGCCCATCCCCAACCAGAGGTCATAAACTTTGACCCATAAACCCTAACCCCTGATTCTCAGCCAGGCTCTGAACCCTTTCACTTGGAGTTGTCCCTAGACACTGTTCCCATGTCAGTTTGTGTTTCCCCTCTAACAGTTAATGTTAGGATATGGGAATAGTAAGAGAGACTTCTACCCCAAGCTAGGCCGGTTTTTATAAATGTTCCCAAACTGATTACTTGTGAGATTGTTCTCTCTCTCTCTCCCTGATCTCTCTTCCTTCCTGGCCTTGGTCACATCATGTTTCATCATGGTAGATTTATATGCGCTTGTTCAGAGTGTACGCATTCTAAAGTCATTCATGTCGCTGTAATAAATAGGCTAATATTTCTTATTTCTCACCTGAAGTCTTATTTTTCTTTCACGCACACACACATGCATGTCAACCCACACTACACTCTACACACTGATATGTGCAAACAGTCACAGTCTCACATGTATGAACCAGGCTATGCCTGAGTTGTATATGTTCCCCAGGGTTCGGTGGTATAATGGAAGACTGATCATGTCACCTTTACTGTGGAGAAATGTAAAGCTGAAGCTTGATCCACATCTGTGTCATATAAAGCCAGTCACTGCCTGTCAAGGATTCCTGCATGTACTATTCCTGTTCTGAAAGAACTAGATAACCTCTGACAAACCCCACTCAAACAGACTGGTAGTGTCAGTATATTCAAAACAAAAAATGATGTTTCAAGTGAGAATAGGCATTGGTCAGAAGCCAAAAAATGAAGGAAATTCCCATGAGCATCACAATTCCTATTCCAGCAATGCTCTACCAAGGTTTTCCAGCCCACAGCTTTGACCTACTACAGTAGCTATGTTGGTATTGTACTTCAAACTATGTGAACTATGTGTAGGCAGGTTGCTTAGGATTCAAACCTTCTCAAACAGCCTAATTCATACTCTTAGAGGAGGTGCTTCCACAATCCAATACAAGTAAAAGTATTGGATTCTTCACCCACCACAGTAAGACATTATTCCATTGTTCATGCTTTTTTTTATATACATTTTTTATTAAAGCTTTACTTTTATACTTACAAGAATATTATATATAGATGTTTTTTCTTGTAGTAATGTTGAGCATGCCTGTATTTCCTAAAACCTTTATTTTAGCAAAACATGTAACTGAAAAAACGAATCATAATAACATCCTCTTTTGGTAAGGTGCCCAACATAACAACAAATGGTGGTGGGTTTTACCCAATAGCTCAGATAGATAGAGCCTGTCTGTATTTCTGATTCATGTAACTGTGAGCTTACCTGTGTAATATTAAATTAACCTCAGAAACACTTGTTTTTCAAGCATGGTCCTTTAGCTTGGAAAGCTCTCGCCAGTTCGAACAACGTGACTCAAACCAGAGCATAGCGGACCTATTTCTCTCCATATCCCCGGAATCCTACCGCAGACTCTGAACATTTTCATCTGGATCTTCGCAACTAGCTAACCACAATCCCGGGTGACTACTCATGGCTAGCGTTTCCATCCCGGAGCAAGCACCAATTAGCCTGAAGCTAGCCTGGCAAGGGCTCCTGTGCTACCACCGAAGTCCACTCCCGGGCTACAATATCCGGACCCCTTCTACTGCCGGTACGGGACACCCCCGATCCTCTACCTGTATAAAAGATACCTGTCCACACACTCAATCAAACAGACTCCAAACTCTCCACAATGGCCAAGACCAGAGAGCTGTGTAAGGACATCAGGGATAAAATTGTAGACCTGCACAAGGCTGGGATGGGCTACAGGACAATAAGCAAGCAGCTTGGTGAGAAGGCAACAACTGTTGGCGCAATTATTAGAAAATGGAAGAAGTTCAAGATGACTGTCAATCACCCTCGGTCTGGGGATCCATGCAAGGTCTCACCTCATGGGGCATCAATGGTCTATCGACGTCCCCCATAGGCTAACTTGCTAGCCCCGGTCTGCTAACTGCTAGCTTGCCTGCTAGCTTGCCTGCCCTGTTCTGCCCCTACTAACTGCTTGCTTGCTAACCCAGTCTGCTAACTGCTAGCTCGTTTAGCCCTGGCCTACTAACTGTTAGCGTGTTAGCATCGGCCTGCTAACTGTCTGAATCGCCGTGTTCCCAGTCAGCCCAACCAATCACTGGACCCATATGTTCACTTGGCTACGCATGCCTCTCTCTGATATTAATATGCCTCGTCCATTACTGTCCTGATTAGTGATTGTTGTCTTATTTCACTGTAGAGCCTCTAGCCCTGTTCAATATGCCTTAACCAACCATGTTGTTCCACCTCCTACATATGCGATGACATCACCTGGTTTAAACGTCTCTATAGACTATATCTCTCTCATCATTACTCAATGCCTAGGTTTACCTCCAATGTACTCACATTATACCTTACCTTTGTCTGTACACTACAATTCGAGCATCTACTTCTAAAAATTCTAATTTCCAGAAACAAGTCTCTCACTGTTGCCGCTTGATATATACCTCCCTCTGCCCCCAACTGTACCCTCGATACCATATGTGAATTGATTGCCCCCCATCTATCTTCTGAGCTTGTGCTACTACGTGACCGAAACTGGAACATGCTTAATTAACACCCCGGCCATCCTACAATCCAAGCTTGATGCCCTCAATCTCACACAAATTATCAATGAACCTACCAGGTACACCTCCAAATCCGTAAACACGGGCAACCTCATAGATGTCATCCTAACAAACTCGCCCTCCAAATACACCTCTGCTGTTTTCAATCAAGATCTCAGCGATCACTGCCTCATTGCCTGCATCCGTAATGGGTCTGCGACCAAACGACCACCCCTCATCACTGTCAAACGCTCCCTAAAACACTTCTGCGAGCAGGTCTTTCTAATTGACCTGGACGGGGTATCCTGGAATGACATTGACCTCATCCCGTTAGTAGATGATTCCTGGCTATTCTTTAAAAGTGCCTTCCTCACCATCTTAAATAAGCATGCCCCACTCAAAAAATGTTGAACTAGGAATCGATATAGTCCACTCCAGACCAATCTGCCCTTAACCAGCACAAAATCATCATGTGGCGTTCTCCATTAGCATCGAATAGCCCCCGTGATATGCAACTTTTCAGAGAAGTTAGGAACAAATATACACAGGCAATTAGGAAAGCTAAGGCTAGCTTTTTTAAACAGAAATTTTCATCCTGTAATACTAACTCAAAAAAGTTCTGGGACACTGTAAAGTCCATGGGGAATGAGAGCACCTCCTCCCAGCTGCCCTCTGCTCTGAGGCTAGGAAACACTGTCACCACCGATAAATCCACTATAATTGAGAATTTCAATAAGCATTTCTCTACGGCTGGCCATGCTTTCCACCTGGCTACCCCTACCCCGGTCAACTGCCCGGCACCCACCACAGCAACCCGCCAAAGCCCCCACCATTTCTCCTTTACCCAAATCCAGACAGCTGATGTTCTGAAAGAGCTGCAAAATCTGGACCCCTACAAATCAGCCGGGCTAGACAATCTGGACCCTCTCTTTCTAAAATTATCCGCCAAAATTGTTGCATGGTGTACCATGTGCAGCTCTCTAACTACTTTTTACTTCTGCATGGCGACTTCAGATTTTCTGAGAACACACGGAAAAGTAACTTGACACTCTGTTGATCAGTCAGCGCAAATTTGGATTATAAGAATGACAAGACAGCAGGAGACAGAGCTCATGCCGGAGATGGAATTTATTCTACACATGTTTGAAACAGCAATGCTGTGGTGTCGAGTCTGGTAAGGTGTGTGTGTGTGTGTGTGTGTGTGTGTGTGTGTGTGTGTGTGTGTGTGTGTGTGTGTGTGTGTGTGTGTGTGTGTGTGTGTGTGTGTGTGTGTGTGTAGATGCAGGTGAAACACTTCTCCCAGGGCTATCTATGCTAATGCCCCATTAAAGAAACATCTCTAACACTTCCCTGTGAATACCGATGGAGAAGTGTCTTTGTGTGAGCATATCATATGAGGCACCATGCAGTGCAGCGCTGCTTATTACGCCATTTACAGCCTGTGTATAATGCTCAGTGAATGGGGTTACACGTAGGATGAGTTATAAGGCTATGTCTATGTTGTATGTTATAATATAATTCATTATTTATAGCATGTAAAATGTTCTCAGTGGCTACTAGCTTCTTAAAGTCTTCTCAACGGCTACTCAGCGGCTTCTATCTTTATTTTCCCCCAACACAGCTCATTAGCTAGGTAGCTAGGTAACAATAGCTAGGTAGCTAGGTAACAGTAGCTAGGTAACAGTAGCTAGGTAACTAGGTAACAGTAGCTAGGTAGTTAGAAAACAGTAGCTAGGTTTCCATCCTATTGGCATTGAACATGTCATCCTCTCTAGGAGATGGGGTGACCTTGATAATTTATTTTTAAAACAAGAGGCTGTCTGGATCTTTAACTTAAAGACCCTTGTTCCCTTCGGTCTCAACGTAGACTTTGATCTGAAGCCATTCTTGTGATTATTGTGACTTTGCCATTGTAATTGTTTGTAAGCTTGTGTAGTCTAAAATGACATTATGATCGTATGCTATCCATTTGTTGTTTGTATGCTGTTCTTTGTATGCCATTTTAATATTTGATAATTAACCAATGATATTAGGCCACTCTTGGCTATGATTACAGATACCTGTGTCTTTTGACACTACATAAACGAGTCATCCTGCAGTGTTTGTGATTATACTCTGATGAAGACAGCTTGGCTGTCGAAACGTTGGTAATTACATTTTTGCATCTGAGCTCCTAGAGTGTGCGGCTCTCTATTATTTTCAAGTTTTCTACTCCGCTAGTCGGCACCTCGTCTAAATAGGTGTGCGTTTCTTTTTCTTCTAGATTGTTCCATCCAATTGCTGACAGATTTTCATGCAAATATTCTAACATCTGCATCAAAAACGAAATGCGCATTTTCCCACCAGAGATGTTTCCATAAAATGTACTTGTTGCGGATAAAAAGCTGTTTGTGATGACGTAATGCACATACAAATACATTTTGCAGTTAGATTCCCATTTACCGAATAAAAAATACAAGTTAAATGGGTTTCCATTGCATTTTTTATTTTCTCTCAAAAAATGGTTGTGTTATATAGCATGTGTGCCAGCACGCAGATAGAGTGTGGGTATAGCCTACATGATGAGATTATTATGGACAAAAGAGCGAGATCATTTTTATTTGGAAAGGAGTGTCAAACTCTTGACCTTGTACTTTGACCACCCTGTGAAGTTACTTTGAACTTATTTCATCTGTAGCTTAATAAACTGAAAGTTTTCCCAAAGAGTTGTAATGGGAGGGCCATACAACATGTCATCATGTGACTCCAAATTTACTTCCATATGATAGTTACAGTGGGGAGAACAAGTATGTGATACACTGCCGATTTTGCAGGTTTTCCTACTTACAAAGCATGTAACTGTCTGTCATTTTTATCATAGGTACACTTCAACGGTGAAAGACGGAATCTAAAACAAAAATCCAGCAAATCACATTGTATGATTTTTAAGTAATTAATTTGCATTTTATTGCATGACATAAGTATTTGATCACCTACCAACCAGTAAGAGTTTCGGTAATCAGAGACTGGTTACTTTTTCTTTAAGAAGCCCTCCTGTTCTCCACTCATTACCTGTATTAACTGCACCTGTTTGAACTCGTTACCTGTATAAAAGATACCTGTCCACACACTCAATCAAACAGACTCCAACCTCTCCACAATGGCCGAGACCAGAGAGCTATATAAGGACATCAGGGATAAAATTGTAGACCTGCACAAGGCTGGAATGGGCTACAGGACAATAGGCAAGCAGTTTGGTGAGAAGGCAACAACTGTTGGCGCAATTATTAGAAAATGGAAGAAGTTCAAGATGACTGTCAATCACCCTCGGTCTGGGGATCCATGCAAGGTCTCACCTCGTGGGGCATCAATGATCATGAGGAAGGTGAGAGATCAGCCCAGAACTACACGGCAGGACCTGGTCAATGACCTGAAGAGAGCTGGGACTACAGTCTCAAAGAAAACCATTAGTAACACACTACCCCGTCATGGATTAAAAGGTCCCCCTGCTCAAGCCAGTGCATGTCCAGGCCCATCTGAAGTTTGCCAATGACCATCTGGATGATCCAGAGGAGGAATGGGAGAAGGTCATGTGGTCTGATGAGACAAAAATATAGCTTTTTGGTCCAAACTCCACTCGCCGTGTTTGGAGGAAGAAGAAGGATGAGTACAACCCCAAGAACACCATCCCAACCGTGAAGCATGGAGGTGGAAACATCATTCTTTCGGGATGCTTTTCTGCAAAGGGGACAGGACGACTGCAACGTATTGAGGGGAGGATGGATGGGGCCATTTATCGCGTGATCTTGGTCAACAACCTCCTTCCCTCAGTAAGAGCATTGAAGATGGGTCGTGGCTGGGTCTTCCAGCATGACAACGACCTGAAACACACAGCCAGGGCAACTAAGGAGTGGCTCCGTAAGAAGCATCTTAAGGTCCTGGAGTGGCCTAGCCAGTCTCCAGACCTGAACCCAATAGAAAATCTTTGGAGGGAGCTGAAAGTCCGTATTGCCCAGCGACAGCCCCGAAACCTGAAGGATCTGGAGAAGGTCTGTATGGAGGAGTGGGTCAAAATCCCTGCTGCAGTGTGTGCAAACCTGGTCAAGAACTACAGGAAACATATGATCTCTGTAATTGCAAACAAAGGTTTCTGTACCAAATATTAAGTTCTGCTTGTCTGATGTATCAAATACTTATGTCATGCAATAAAATGCAAATTAATTACTTAAAAATCATACAATGTGATTTTCTGGATTTTTGTTTTAGATTCCGTCTCTCACAGTTGAAGTGATGATATGATATAAATTACAGACCTCTACATGCTTTGTAGGTAGGAAAACCTGCAATATCAAAGACTTGTTCTCCCCGCTGTATTACATTTTTTTTTTTGGAAAAGTGTTTACATCGGCCTCCTGAGTGGCGCTGTGGTCTAAGACACCTCGTCACAGTACTAGCTGTGCCACTAGAGCTTTTGGGTTCGAGTCCATGCTCTGTCGCAGCCGGCCGCGACTGGGAGACCCATGGGGTGAAGCACAATTGGCCAGGCGTCGTCCGGGTTAGGGTAGGGTTTGGCCGGCAGGGATGTCCTTGTCCCATCGCCCACTAGCGACTCCTGTGGGGGGCTGGGGGCAGTGCACATTGACATGGTTGCCAGGTGTTCTGTGTTTCCTCTGATACACTGGTGTGGCTGGCTTCCGGGTTAAGTGGGCACCGTGTCAAGAAGCAGTGGGGCTTGGTTGGGTTGTGTTTCGGAGGACGCATGGCTCTCAACCTCCGCCTCTCCTGAGTCTGTACGGGAGATGCAGCGTGGAAACAAGACTGTAACTACCAATTGGATACCACAAAATTGGGGAGAAAATTAGGTACTAAAAATGTATTGCATATTTCATTTTATTGACAAAAAAAGATCCCACCTTTACCGACAACTTTTCTGTTTCCATCAAGCCTAACACGTACCTCACTCGTATAAAAAGGTTTGATGGAAACCTGGTTAGTGAGGAAGATAACATTTCATATTTGCTGCTTTTTACTTTTCGATTCCACATCTGGACCGGTTCCTCTACTCTATTCTCATAACTTTTAATTCATATTTTCATATTTGGTCAGGATCCTCCTCTCTCCTCTTCTTTAGGTCTTAATTGTCCTAGAGGGGAGGAGTCTGACAGCTCCAACATTCTGATTTATTCCTCTCCACATTAATCCCACCATTCGTTAAGGATTCCTACATGTACCATGCCTGTTGTGAAAGTACAAAATAACCTGATACTACAAGTCAAACAAGTCAAGCTTCCAAAATAATGTTCTCACAAATGGCGAAAACCATCAACCAAGGTGTCATAGTTTCTATACTGTGTGTGTGTGTGTGTGTGTGTATTCCCTTCAGTAGGATAATGTAGTCTCTAGAGAGAGGAGAAGTCAATGACTCCTGGCCTATGTTAAACCCCTTAATGCACTGGCCCTCACCGCTGTCAGTCTATGTTACTGTCATTAGACCTAATTACCATCTCTCTCTAAATGCACGTATCCAGCTGCTCTCTCTCTGTCTATTCACCATCACTATATACATCCCTCTATCATCCAGCTGCTCTCTGTCTGTCTATTCACCATAACTATATACACCCCCCTATCATCCAGCTGCTCTCTCTCTGTCTATTCACCATAACTATATACATCCCTCTATCATCCAGCTGCTCTATCTCTCTCTGTCTATTCACCATAACTATATACATCCCTCTATCATCCAGCTGCTCTCTCTCTCTCTGTCTATTCACCATAACTATATACATCCCTCTATTATTATACAGCACAGCCAATTGATTCATTACACAATGGCTCTTGGCATCATGTGAAAAGGTCACACTGCTCTAAAGAGAACACTTAAAAGACCACTAGTGACTGATGGATCTGTCATAGATATTAAACACACAAACATGCACTCAAATACACACACAGGCACACAAAAACACACATGAGCACACACACACACAAAAACACACACACACGCACACACACACACACACACACACACACACACACCGACACACACACACACACACCGACACACCGACACACACACACACACACACACACACACACACACACACACACACACACACACACACACTGACTCATCAGTGTTCACAGATCTGGTGTCACAGATCAAGGGTCACTGATCAGGGGTCACAAATCAGGGGTCACAGATCAGGGGTCACAGAGGATCTTTAGCTGACTGGTCTCCGGTGTTGTTTAACTGTCCTATGCTCCACATTAGGGGACAACCATACCCAGACCTGACAGGATGAGAGAGCATACCAATTACTACACAGACCCCTGGGAGTGTGTGCGTGTGTGTATGTGCGTGGGCACACGTGTGTGTTTGTTCACGTTGTGTTTCGTGCGTGCATGATTGTGTGTATGCGTGTTTTTGTGTGTGTGTGTGTGCTCATGTGTGTTTTTGTGTGCCTGTGTGTGTATTTGAGTGCATGTTTGTGTGTTTAATATCTATGACAGATCCATCAGTCACTAGTGGTCTTTTAAGTGTTCTCCATAGAGCAGTGTGACCTTTTCACATGATGCCAATAGCCATTGTGTAATGAATCAATTGGCTGTGCTGTAGCCGAACGTAGCCTTATGATAACGGGGCTAACTACATGAGATGACACTACCCACAGGGGCAGGCCACACTGTTCCCCCAGTGTATGATGTTGACCACAAACATCTACACCCAAAACACTCTCGTGAGGCAGAAAGCACAACGGTAGTACATTCACATTGCATCTGATTGTATTTTTGCGCAGAGGCAACAAGGGCATGTGCCCCGTCAGATTTGTCCTGTTTGTTTTTGTATTTTTCAGATGAATTCATTCAGATTAATTATTTTCTAAACTTCATCATAATTGTTTATAAAAAGATCTGTCAACGCTATTTTGGAATGTTTCTTATAGACATAATATGAAAAGCATATGCTGCCAGCAATTGAAAGGGAACATTTTGGAGATTATGGGAAAATTATTAGGCCAAAGGTGAGGACACAACAGGTCACCTGACACAAGACTGAATCCAAACATTACACTGTTGATTTGATGTGCATTTTACATTTAGTGGACTTTTTCCCGCATTTGTAGATAACGAAATGTGAAAATACTCTGGATACATTAAGTAACATGGTGTGAATATTCCTGGAACATGCAGGGTAGATGCAACATAAGACAAAACACATTACAAGGGTTTGAGTGGCCTCACACCTCTCCAAAGTGTGCCCAATTTCTAAGTAATTTCAATGCACTTTTATGACTCAAAGAAGAGTCTTCAACGATGAGGTTATTTTTTGACGTCTCTTAGTTGTGCTGTTTGGAACACAACCCTGCATCCCCGCCATCACACAATTACTGTTGTTGTTTATGCAATCCAAAAACGGTCCATTATAAATCACAATCTGAGTCAGGTGGGCATCATTTGAAAGCTTGTTCTATTGCCAGCATGACTAGCTAAGTTATCAAATATGATCTTACAGTGCTTTCACAAGGCAATTCAGGGAAACAGATCATCATTTTGTGGCGCAGCAAATTTTCTTCACAATAGACAAACATAGTTTTCATTAATGCACATCACACATACAGATCATTAATGTACATCACACATACAGATCATTAATGCACATCACACATACAGATCATTAATGCACATCACACATACAGATCATTAATGTACATCACACATACAGATCATTAATGCACATCACACATACAGATCATTAATGCACATCACACATACAGATCATTAATGTACATCACACATACAGATCATTAATGTACATCACACATAGAGATCCTTAATGTACATCACACATACAGATCATTAATGTACATCACACATACAGATAATAAACATTGACACTGTATATGACATGAGTTTTATGATATGGAAATGTGAAGAGCACGTTTGGAATCACAGGTATTTGGCTTGCTTATATGACATCAAAACGGTATTGATCATAATCCTCAACGTCTCATCTTTCAAAGTTCTCTTAATTTATAGCATTTCCCTCAATCAGAAAACAAAAAAAATGCAAGTGTTGCCCAATCAGCGGGAGGGATGGGGGCGACTTCTTGTCGCACGAGGTGCTCTAGTTAGGACCGTCTGTCAGTCAAACTCCACACGGCGGTATGTGAAGTATAACATGTATAAGATGTTACTGTACAGCCACCGTGTGTTAGTCAAACTCCACATGGCGCTGTGAAGTATAACATGTATAAGATGTTACAGCCACCGTGTGTCACGTCCGTTGACTGAGTGAGACCAAAGCGCAGCGTGGAAAGTGTTCATGATACATTAATACTGAAACACCGACAAAACAACAAAATACAAACAAACGTAAAGTTCTGCAGAGCTCTACAGCAACTGTGCATAAACAAGATCCCACAAACTCAGATGGAAAACAGGCTGCCTAAGTATGATTGATTCCCAATCAGAGACAACGATAGACAGCTGCCTCTGATTGGGAACCATACCCGGCCAACAAAGAAATAGAAAACTAGAATGCCCACCCAAATCACACCCTGATCTAACCAGATAGAGAGATAAACAGGCTCTCTAAGGTCAGGGCGTGACACCGTGATCCAATTTAGGCTTTTATCAGTGCCGTTTACGGTACAAGTGTAAAGGGCTACAGAATCAACATGCATAATTTATTACAATTAGAATTGAACAGGTAAAGAAGTATGTTTAGATAACCTATGTGCACCAGCGACTCCTGTGGCGGGCCTGGCGCGGTGCGCGCTAACCAAGGTTGCCAGGTGCACGGTGTTTCCTCCGACACATTGGTGTGGCTGGCTTCTGGGTTGGATGCGCGCTGTGTTAAGAAGCAGTGCGTCTTGGTTGGGTTGTGTGTCGGAGGACGCATGACTTTCAACCTTCGTCTCTCCCGAGCCCGTATGGGAGTTGTAGCGATGAGTAGTAGCTACTAAAAAACAATTGGATACCACGAAATTGGGGAGAAAAAGGGGTCAAATTCAAAACATACACACACAAAAAAAAAGATAACCTATGCAGAAAAATATACATATAATTTACAACCCCCTTCATCATTAGTACTTCAAGCTCCTTCTAAATAAATGGGTGAATGGCGCTCCTGTTTATGTGTGATATGATTGTGTGATGTGTGTGTGTGTGATTGTGCGATGTGTGAGTGTGTGATTGTGTGTTGTGTGTGTTTGTCCGGATGGGGCTGAGACATTTACATTATCAGGGGAACTCATGTCATCCATTACCAATCAAATCTTAGATAGCGTTCTAGTTGGGTTGTGTGTCTCCTATTCTAATCGAATCCATGGCTCCCTCTGAAAGCCAACTTCGCTGTTGCTCCAACCAAACACAAATACACATGCACACACAAATACACACACACACACACACACACACTCTCACGCGGGTTGAGTTTTCCTATCAAAGCGTTTCCTGTCTCAAATTTCCATCAGTTATCAAAGTTCCTGATTGAATTTGAAAAGTGAGCCCAGCTATGTCAATCACATTACATGCATGGTCCACATCATGCCGTCTCTCATCAGACTCAGATGTGGTGTGTGTGTGTGTGTGTGTGTTTCTGTGTCGATGTGTGGTTGAAGAACGCTCCAGAGACAGTGTCATGGACACGCCAGCCCACAGCACCACTCAGAGTAGAACTAGTAAAAGACAGACAACGGACATGGGGAAAGAGAAAGAGAGAGCGATTGAGGTAGAGGGCATGAGTGAGGGTTTGAAAAACATTGAGGGAGAGAAAAATACAGAGAAAGAGAGAAGGAATGGGAAAATTAGAGAGGGAGTGAGAGAGAGAATGTTAGATTGATTATTTGTGGTGTGGATTTGTCATAAAAATACCACATTAGAGTCTGACTCAGCACACACAGAGTGAACACAGAATCTCTTCCAGTAACCAGAGGGTAACACAGCTTGTGTGTGTGTGTGTGTGTGTGTGTGTGTGTGTGTGTGTGTGTGTGTGTGTGTGTGTGTGTGTGTGTGTGTGTGTGTGTGTGTGTGTGTGTGTGTGTGTGTGCTTGCCTGTTGTTGTCCTAGTTGTGATTGTGCAGTGATTGTGTTTCCAGAAGATAAAACTGTACAATAACAGTTGTTACTTCCTAAACGGTGGCCTGTGTATTGACCCTCTCTGTATGGGCTAAGTGTTGTGTTTACAACAGTGTTTCCCCTGCCAATACTGAGGCGGGGTGCCAAGCTCTGTCACCTCCAGAACAGTTGGTTTCAATCTAATGTTTTTTTGATGTGTAGCCTACCACCCACATTGTTGCCTTAGCGGACCTTTCACCCCTCCAGAGAAATTTAGGGGAAACACTTTTTTATGATGCATTTTCTTTTCCTCATTTGAAAAAGCAATCTCTTGCCTCATCTAGCATGGTTTATAGCCTGATGAATATTCAGCAGCTTGTCTCCTATGAGCCAATAGAAACACATCTGTTATGAGCTTAATGGCACTGATAGGCTATGACCTTTGACCTTCTAAACCCTAGCTCATCAAGTTCCGCTCATTAACGAGGCTGTCACTCCCTCCTCTGGGGATAGATGCCTCCTCTCCTCCTCCTCCTGCCGGTCCATCCCTCCTGTATTCCTTTATTATAATCAACCTCACTTCCCTTCTTCTCAGAAGAGTCAATGTTAATGTCACTGTCACAGACTTACAGGGCAGGGCAGACTTACAGGACCTCTGTTCTCTGGTCCAATTCCAGTCCCAGGGAATTTCCAATCCAATTCCCGTTTACTGGAAGGGTCCCGCCCCTTATAAATACTCAATTTACTCTGCAACACACGTTTGTTTTACGATCCTTCTGGGGACCATTCAAAATCCTGTTTTCCCTAGCCCATAACCCTACATTTAACCCTTAATCTAACCTTAACCCAAACCTTAACCCCAAATCCTAACTCCTAACCTAACCTTAACCCTAATAGGCAACCTGACCCTAAACCTAACCCCTACGCCTAAAATAGCCTTTTTCCTTGTAGGGACCAGCAACAGGTTCCCACTTGTTAGAATTGCCCTTATTTACTCTCCTTGTGATTACTTCAGGTCCCCAGAAAATAGTAAAACAAAAAACACACACCCCTTATCCATACAAACAGCCAAAAGGGCTTGACCAATCAATGGAAATCTGTTAGAAAACAGACACACCACCATGTCAATATTTAGCATGGGCTTAATGAATGAGAGGCTGGGGGCAGTGGGGGATATGGGGGTTGAGGTGGTGTGGGATAGTTAAGGGGGTGATGGGGAGTTTGAGGTATGTGGATCATTTGTTTGTTCCACTGGGATTTGCAGACTGACCAGACTTCTGATTAGTGAGTCATTGGTGTGCTAAAGACACAGAGAAAGTTCAATGGCCTTGCTGGTTGACCACAAGTGGAATGATAAGGACATCTAAGAGCTGAAGACTTCTGATCTGATATGTGGTCTCTTCTGGCCAAACAGGAGGCTCTTGGGGGTTTCAGAGAGAGAGAGGGAAGAGGAAAAAGAGTCTTACGGTTTGATGTTAAGTGGAGCTTGAGGTTAGAGGTTAACAGCTTATGTGTAAGTGTCACGACTTCCACGGAAGGTGGTTCCTCTCCTTGTTCGGGCGGTGTTCGGCGGTCGGTGTCGCCTGCATAATAGCCATCACCGATCCATTTTTTATTTTACGTTTGTTTTGTCTTTGGTTCTTTCACACCTGGTTTCATTTGCTTTAATTTCTGTGTGTATAATTACCACTGTTTCCTGCTTAGGTTTGTGCTGGATTATTCGTGTGATGTTGCTCGTTGAGGTTGTGCCTTAGTTATTTTCACTTATTATACCGAGTGTGTATAAGTTTAAGGAGAGTTGTTTTTCCTCCTTCCGTGTTCTCTTTTGTCGAGGGCGTTCATTTGGTATTGCACCTGACCTTATTGTGTTGGACTTGCCTATTAAAAGACGTTACTTGGACATCTCTGCTCTCCTGCTCTTGACTTCTTCACCTACCTCTAAACACATTAACATAACAGTAAGGATGAGATCTGCAAACTAGGGATTAGTGTGTGTGTACTGTCCTGTACACTATACACTACCATTCAAAAGTTTGGGGTCACTTAGAAATGTCCTTGTTTTTGAAAGAAAAGCACATTTTGTTGTCCTTTAAAATAATATCATATTGATCAGAAATACAGTGTAGATATTGTTAATGTTGTAAATGACTATTGTAGTTGGAAACAGCAGATTTTTAATGGAATATCTACATAGGCGTACAGAGTCCCATTATCAGCAACAATCACTCCTGTGTTCCAATGGCACGTTGTGTTAGCTAATCCAAGTTTATTATTTTAAAAGGCTAATTGGTCACTAGAAAACACTTTTGCAATTATGTTAGCACAGCTGAAAACTGTTGTTCTGATTAAAGAAGCAATATAACTGGCCTTCATTAGACTAGTTGAGTATGTGGAGCATCAGCATTTGTGGATTCGATTACAGGTTCAAAATGTCCAGAAACAAAGGACTTTCTTCTGAAACTCGTCAGTCTATTCTTGTTTTGAGAAATGAAGGCTATTCCATGTGAGAAACTGCCAGGAAACTGAAGATCTCGTACAGCGCTGTGTACTACTCCCTTCACAGAACGGCACAATCTGGCTCTAAACAGAATAGAAAGAGGAGTGGGAGGCCCCGGTGCACAACGTAGCACTTTTAACGATAGTGTACGTGTACATGTACTGTGTGTGTATCTGTGTGTGTGTGTGCGTGTATATATGTGTGTGTGTTTTCCTTCCTGCTCCCAGTAATTAGATGCAGTTTCCCCACTGCCATTCATCTGATTCTCCTTGAGAAGATAGTGGGGAAACAAAATACTTCCCAGCTTTGACCTCTGGGACCGTTGGAAGCATGCCGACAGCTAGACCCCATGTCATGGTGGTTCCTCAACCTACTGACATTGTTCCACACAATGCATTATTCCATTAAGCAGATCTCTATTTGAAGCTTACTGTATTGCAGCTGGTTAACACAAACACAATAGGGGCAGACAAAGCATACTCAATAGAATAATCAGAGTGAAGCATAAAAACTCACGCAGAATAGGACAGGCTACAAGATGTTTGTTACTGTATAAACAGTAAAGCAGCTGGGGAACAACAGTCTGGGAATTGTCAGGAATGGAACAGTGACTACACTCTTACAGAAAAAGGGTGCTATCTAGAACCTAAAAGTTGTTCAGCTGTCCCCATAGGAGAACTCTTTAAATAACAATTTTTGGTTCCAGGTAAAACCCTTTTGAGTTCCATGTAGAACCCTTTTGAGTTCTGTGTAGAATCCTTTCCACAGACAGTTCTTCATGGATCCCAAAAGAGCTCTACCTAGAAACAAAAAGGGTTATTCTATGGGGACAGCCGAAGAACCCTTCTGGAACCATTTTAAGAGTGTAGATAGAATAACATCTCAAAGGTTTACTGTGAGAGAAAAAATATTTTAAAAGCAAGTCCTGACTCTGACACATTGTTTATTTCCAAGTGAGAATGTTGCATTGATTAGAGAGCACTGGGTTTGCTTATGAAAGTGGCTACATGTTTTTTTTTGCCCTATCAATAACATGAGTCATTGAGACCTGTCTGCCACATGTACTTTGAGCATGCTGTGTGTGCACGTGTGCATGTGTGAATATATGTGTGTGTGCATGTGTGTGTGTGTGTGTGTGTGAGAGGGTGTGTGTGTGTGTGTGTGTGTGTGTGTGTGTGTGTGTGTGTGTGTGTGCGTGCGTGCGTGTGTGTGTGTGTGTGTGTTTGTGTGATTTATAACTGTGGTCTTGTGATGTTTGCTTTCAGTTCAGATTTCCATCATCTCCATTCCATCACACAGATTACCACGTATGACATCACTGCATGCAGGACCCCTGGATTTTTGTACTGAAACACACAGACCCGTGGACGCACGCACGTACGCACACACACACACACACACACACACACACACACACACACACACACACACACACACCAAATCAACACGTCTTGCACTCTAACAACAGCTGTAACTGCCATGTTAAACAAGCATGAACTAGTGATTGGCACATCTGTCAAGGTGATGGAATTATGACCTCTCTCTCTTGTGCCCCCTCTTTCGCCCTCTTACTCATGTGTGTTTGGTCAGTGTATGTGTGCGTCCCTGCATAGGGTGTGTGTGTGTGTGTGTGTGTGTGTGTGTGTGTGTGTGTGTGTTGTTGTTGCAGGGAGACAAACGGATTGCTGTTGTGCCTGTAATTCATCTGTGTGCTCACTAACCAAGGTATGACCCAAATAACTCTGTAATTTATGTTGACTTTCATGCTCTTAGTTATTCAGATATACCAGAAATTCCCTGTCTGTATAGGATATAAATTATATTTAGCATCTTAGTGAACTTTTCATATCTGGTATCCTTAATAATGTATGGACAGTAAACATTGATCATTGTGTGTAGACATTGACTTACTTACGCAAACATACACAATCACAAACATACATACACACATACACACATGTACAGGCACAAACAAACATTTTCTTGAGATCATTAGGGACCCAGTCTAAAGCTGTGGCCCTGGGAACACTGTTAGCAGCTGTTGGAGAGGCTGATCTGTCATTCAAACCTACAATTGAGACACAAACAGCCTGAGATCTGATGTTGTGTGTGTGTGTGTGTGTGTGTGTGTGTGTGTGTGTGTGTGTGTGTGTGTGTGTGTGTGTGTGTGTGTGTGTGTGTGTGTGTGTGTGTGTGTGTGTGTGCAAGGAACCAAAGAGCAAAAGATAAGTGGGAAAATTGAGAAAAGGAAAAATGGCATAGAGAGAGGGAGAGCAGCTGGATAATAGAGGGATGTATATAGTGATGGTGAATAGACAGAGAGAGAGCATCTGGATAATAGAGGGATGCATATAGTGATGGTGAATAGACAGACAGAGAGCAGCTGGATAATAGAGGGATGTATATAGTGATGGTGAATAGACAGACAGAGAGCAGCTGGATAATAGAGGGATGCATATAGTGATGGTGAATAGACAGACAGAGAGCAGCTGGATAATAGAGGGATGTATATAGTTATGGTGAATAGACAGAGAGAGAGAGAGCAGTGGATACTAGAGGGGTGCATATAGTGATGGTGAATAGACAGAGAGAGAGAGAGCAGTGGATACTAGAGGGATGTATATAGTGATGGTGAATAGACAGACAGAGAGCAGCTGGATAATAGAGGGATGCATATAGTGATGGTGAATAGACAGAGAGAGAGCATCTGGATGATAGAGGGATGTATATAGTTATGGTGAATAGACAGACAGAGAGCAGCTGGATAATAGAGGGATGTATATAGTGATGGTGAATAGACAGAGAGAGAGCAGCTGGATAATAGAGGGATGTATATAGTGATGGTGAATAGACAGAGAGAGAGCAGTGGATAATAGAGGGATGTATACAGTTATGGTGAATAGACGGAGAGAGAGCAGTGGATAATAGAGGGACGTATATAGTGATGGTGAATAGACAGAGAGAGAGCAGTGGATAATAGAGGGATGTATATAGTGATGGTGAATAGACAGAGAGAGAGCAGCTGGATAATAGAGGGATGTATATAGTTATGGTGAATATACAGAGAGAGAGCAGTGGATAATAGAGGGATGTATATAGTGATGGTGAATAGACAGAGAGAGAGTAGTGGATAATAGAGGGAGGTATATAGTGATGGTGAATAGACAGAGAGAGAGCAGCTGGATAATAGAGGGATGTATATAGTTACGGTGAATAGACAGAGAGAGACAGCAGTGGATAATAGAGGGATGTATATAGTGATGGTGAATAGACAGAGAGAGAGCAGCTGGATAATAGAGGGATGTATATAGTGATGGTGAATAGACAGAGAGAGAGCAGCTGGATAATAGAGGGATGTATATAGTTATGGTGAAAAGACAGAGAGAGAGCAGCTGGATAATAGAGGGATGTATATAGTTATGGTGAATAGACAGAGAGAGAGCAGCTGGAAATTAGAGGGATGTATATAGTTATGGTGAATAGACAGGGAGAGAGAGCAGCTGGATAATAGAGGGATGTATATAGTGATGGTGAATAGACAGAGAGAGAGCAGTTGGATAATAGAGGGATGTATATAGTGATGGTGAATAGACAGAGAGAGAGCAGCTGGATAATAGAGGGATGTATATAGTGATGGTGAATAGACAGACAGAGTGCAGCTGGATAATAGAGGGATGTATATAGTTATGGTGAATAGACAGAGAGAGAGCAGCTGGATAATAGAGGGATGTATACAGTTATGGTGAATAGACAGAGAGAGAGAGAGCAGCTGGATAATAGAGGGATGTATATAGGTATGGTGAATAGACAGAGAGAGAGCAGTGGATAATAGAGGGATGTATACAGTTATGGTGAATAGACAGAGAGAGAGAGAGCAGTGGATAATAGAGGGATGTATACAGTTATGGTGAATAGACATAGAGAGAGAGAGCAGTGGATACTAGAGGGATGTATATAGTGATGGTGAATAGACAGACAGAGAGCAGCTGGATAATAGAGGGATGTATATAGTTACGGTGAATAGACAGAGAGAGACAGCAGTGGATAATAGAGGGATGTATATAGTGATGGTGAATAGACAGAGAGAGAGCAGCTGGATAATAGAGGGATGTATATAGTGATGGTGAATAGACAGAGAGAGAGCAGCTGGATAATAGAGGGATGTATATAGTTATGGTGAAAAGACAGAGAGAGAGCAGCTGGATAATAGAGGGATGTATATAGTTATGGTGAATAGACAGAGAGAGAGCAGCTGGAAATTAGAGGGATGTATATAGTTATGGTGAATAGACAGGGAGAGAGAGCAGCTGGATAATAGAGGGATGTATATAGTGATGGTGAATAGACAGAGAGAGAGCAGTAGATAATAGAGGGATGTATATAGTGATGGTGAATAGACAGAGAGAGAGCAGCTGGATAATGGAGGGATGTATATAGTGATGGTGAATAGACAGACAGAGTGCAGCTGGATAATAGAGGGATGTATATAGTTATGGTGAATAGACAGAGAGAGAGCAGCTGGATAATAGAGGGATGTATATAGTTATGGTGAATAGACAGAGAGAGAGAGAGCAGCTGGATAATAGAGGGATGTATATAGGTATGGTGAATAGACAGAGAGAGAGCAGTGGATAATAGAGGGATGTATACAGTTATGGTGAATAGACAGAGAGAGAGAGAGCAGTGGATAATAGAGGGATGTATACAGTTATGGTGAATAGACATAGAGAGAGAGAGCAGTGGATACTAGAGGGATGTATATAGTGATGGTGAATAGACAGACAGAGAGCAGCTGGATAATAGAGGGATGTATATAGTGATAGTGAGTAGACAGACAGAGAGCAGCTGGATAATAGAGGGTTGTATTTAGTGATGGTGAATAGACAGAGAGAGAGCATCTGGATGATAGAGGGATGTATATAGTTATGGTGAATAGACAGACAGAGAGCAGCTGGATAATAGAGGGATGAATATAGTGATGGTGAATAGACAGAGAGAGAGCAGTTGGATAATAGAGGGATGTATATAGTGATGGTGAATAGACAGAGAGAGAGCAGCTGGATAATAGAGGGATGTATATAGTGATGGTGAATAGACAGAGAGAGAGCAGCTGGATAATGGATAACTGTCTGGTCTCTGTGTTAAGAGGTCACAGTCCTCTCTGCGTCCTCTGATTCCTCTTCCTACTGTCCCCCCTGACAATACCTGAACCCTGTCTGTTTTACTGAAGAAGGACAGGAGAAAAGAATCACAAGCCCATAGTCACACACGTATTTAAAAAAAAAAAAAAACTTTGAGAAAAGTTATGAGTCACCCTTTTGTTGTTTGATCACTTTGTACAATGGAAGACTCAAATCAGCTAGACATCTGAGACCTGTAGTAGTTGTGTGAACACAGTTGTTATGATTGTAGTGTGTAGTCCGTGTTGTTGAAGAAACAATAACTCACTGAACAGGCCTGTTCAGCGATGTTAAAACATCCTAAACATTACAGATAGAAATGCCAGGAATAGAGGTGACATGATTCCATATTCTACATGACAGATAACCTATCTAGACTGTTCTAAACTATACACTTCTACATGGAATGTTCTGTAATGTTGCACCTTCTGTCTTGAACAGGTACCCGGACTGCTGTACAGTACATTGCTACATACTCGCTCAATGTATGTGGGCCAATCAGCTAGACTGCTTCATGATGTTTAACTGCAGATCGTTTCATTCCTCTCTGTCACACTTATAGTTGGTATTTTACTTGGCCCTCGGTTTCTCAGTTAGGAGAACAGACAAAGATCTGAGAGGGACATACAGAGAAAATTGGCACAAATGGCAAGCAGCATTTGTGGTAAGTCTTTTGATCACAGCACGCTAACATGTAGTAGTATTTACTTCTATTTACCTTTCTGCAATACTATCCTTAAAATGTAACCATTGTTTGTGTTGCTGTCGTTGTTGTAATAAAGATTAGACTACTTTTTAACAGTACACTTTTAAAATGATTAACTGGCAAGCACCATTACATACAGGATTTTTTCCCCTAAGTACCATAATTAACAATTGTTACCACATCTATTCTTAGTAAAAGTCAGGGAAATTATGATGCTGTAAGGTGAGACAGGATCATACATTTCCCACCTCAGATTGAGAGAAAATTGATGATCATGTGGGAAATTTGGTAATCAATCTAAGCACTGGAATCCATGGACAAACAGGTGTTTCAAAAAATGTATCAACCCCTACAAAAATGTCCATCAATTATAATTCCCATAATAATCCACATTTCCTCTTGCTGCAGGATTATTTTCCTGCTGTGAGAAACTGGTCAAATTAAGACAGCGGGTCTGCTTCTTATGCACAGGCTTCGCTCAGGTTGTTTCAAAAGCCTGGAGAAGTTGTCGGCAGGAAGATGATAGGGGTGGAGTACTGTATGGTGGGGTTAAGTACGATGGAAACTAGTGACGCATTGCAATTTGTCAGACCAATAAAATATGTTGCCTGAACCTCCAAACAGAGGTGGTGTTTCAGACTGTTTTTCTGACTTGCAATAACCTAGCTTGCATATGATACAGAGCCTTGCAAATGTATTCATCAAATCTTGGCTTTTTTCATATTTTGTTGCATTACAACCTGTAATTTAACCTGTTTGGGATAGTGGGCAGCATTTTCACGTTTGGATGAAAGGTGCCCAGAGTAAACTGCCTGCTACTCAGTCCCAGTTACTAATATATTAATATTATTAGTAGATTTGGATAGAAAACACTCTGAAGTTTCTAAAACTGTTTGAATGATGTCTGTGAGTATAACAGAACTCATATGGCAGGTGAAAACCTGAGGAAAATCCATCCAGGAAGTGGGAAATCTGAGGTTTGTAGTTTTTCAAAGCTTGGCCTATCGAAAACACAGTGTCTATAGGGTCAAATTGCATTTCCTAAGGCTTCCACTAGATGCCAACAGTCTTTAGAACCTTGCTTGATGCTTCTACTGTAAAGGAGGGGCTCATAAGGGCTCTTTGAGTCAGTGGTCTGGCAGAGTGCCACAAGCTCGTGACGCTCGTTCAGGTGATAGTTAGCTTGCGTTCCATTGCATTTCTGAAGACAAAGGAATTCTCCGGTTTGAACATTATTGAAGATTTATCTTAAAAACATCCTAAAGATTGATTCTATACATAGTTTGACATGTTTCTATGGCGGATATCTCATTGGCTTGTTTTGTCATCTGAGCGCCGTACTTAGATTATTGCATGGTTTGCAATAAAAATCTGACACGGCGGTTGCATTAAGGATAAGTCTATCTTTAATTATGTGAATAACACTTGTATCTTTTATCAATGTTTATTATGAGTATTTCTGTAAATTGATGTGGCTCTCTGCAAAATCACTGGATGTTTTGGAAGCAAAACATTACTGAACGTAACGCGCCAATGTAAACTGAGATTTTCAGATATAAATATGCACTTTATCGAACAAAACATACATGTATGTGTAACATGATGTCCTATGAGTGTCATCTGATGAAGATCATCAAAGGTTTGTGATTAAT
Organism: Oncorhynchus clarkii lewisi; assembly: GCF_045791955.1. Taxonomy (NCBI): domain Eukaryota; kingdom Metazoa; phylum Chordata; class Actinopteri; order Salmoniformes; family Salmonidae; genus Oncorhynchus; species Oncorhynchus clarkii. The sequence goes on from NC_092174.1 coordinate 34,521,852, forward strand.
TTTATCTATATTTCTGCTTTTTGTGACTCCTCTCTTTGGCTGGAAAAATGGCTGTGTGTGATTTTGACCTAACATAATCATATGTTGCGTGTTCGCTGTAAAGCCTTTTTGAAATCGGACACGATGGGTAGATTAACAAGAAGTTTATCTTTCATTTGGTGTGTTGCACTTGTTAATGTGTGAAAGTTACACATTTCTAAAAACTATTTTTGAATTTCGCACGCTGCCTTTTCAGCGGAATGTTGTTGAGGGGTGCCCTAGCCATAAGAAGTTAAAGGTCTTACTCACATCTGCTGTGGAGAGCGTGATCCCACAGTCTTCCGGGAAACAGCTGGTGCTCTCATGCATGTTTCCGTGTTATTTGCCTCGAAGCGAGCATAGAAGTAGTTTAGCTTGTGTAGTTTAGGCTCGTGTCACTGGGCGGCTCTCGGCTGTGATTCCCTTTGTAGTCTGTAATGGTTTTGAAAGCCCTTCCACATCCGATGAGCATCAGAGCCGGTGTAGTGCGATTCAATCTTAGTCCTGTATTGCTGCTTTGCCTGTTTGATGGTTCGTCGGAAAGCATAACGGGATTTAATATAACCTTCTGGGTTAGAGTCCCACTCCTTGAAAGTGGCAGCTTTAGCCTTTAGCTCATTGCAGATGTTGCCTGTAATACATGGCTTCTGGTTGAGGTATGTGCGTACGGTCAGCGTAGGGACGACGTCATCGATGCACTTATTGATGAAGCCAATGACTGATGTGGTGTTCTCCTCAATGTCATCGGAGGAATCCCGGAACACATTCCAGTCTGTGTTAGCAAAACAGTCCTGTAGCTTAGCATCTGCTTCATCTGACCACTTTTTTATTGATCGAGTCACTGGTGCTTCCTGCTTTAATTTTTGCTTGTAAGCAGGAATCAGGAGGATAGTATTAGGGTCAGATTTGCCAAATGGAGGACGAGGGAAAGCTTTGTATGCATCTCTATGTGAGGAGTAAAAGGGTTAGGGTTAGGGTTAGGGTTAGAGTGGTCCAGAGTTTTTTTTTCCTCGGAATGCAGGTCATTCAGCGCTGTCTTAGTGCCAGCCTCTGACTGTGGTGGTATGTAAACAGCTATGAAAAATACAGATGAAAACTCTCTAGGTAGATAGTGTGGTCTACAGTTCATCATGAGATACTCTACCTCAGGTGAGCAATAGCTCGAGACTTCCTTAGATATCGTGCACCAACTGTTATTTACAAAAATCCATAGTCCGCCGCCCCTTGTTTTACCAGACGCCGCTGTTCTAGCCTGCCGGTGCAGCGTATAACCAGCTAGCTGTATGTTGACGGTGACAAACGGTGACGGTGACAAACGGTACCCACAAAGTGTTAGGGCCTAAAAATGAAGCTGTCCCAACAGCAGAGCTTTCTGTTCAGCAACATGGAGTGAATACTCACCATCGCTACACCTGGCTATCAGTGTAGCCTGGTCTAGCAGCGAAACGGTTCATTCAGCCTCATTTACTGCCTTTTTATTAAAAAACATAGCTGATATGACTGACTTGTGTCACGTTCTGACCTTAGTTCTTTTGTTATGTCTTTGTTTAGTATAGTCAGGGCGTGAGTTGGGTGGGTTGTCTATGTTTTTTTTCTATGATTTGGGATTTCTTTGTTTGGCCTGGTATGGTTCTCAATCAGAGGCAGCTGTCAATCGTTGTCCATGATTGAGAACCATACTTAGGTAGCCTGGTTTCACTTTTGAGTTGTGGGTGATTATTTTCCCTGTCAGTGTTTGTGCCACACGGGACTGTTTTGTTTGTTTCGTTCTTTCACCTTGTTATTTTGTATTTTATAGTGTTCAGTTTTACTTATTAAAACTTACCACGCTGCAAATTGGTCCGATATCTCTTACTCCTCGTCAGAAGAAGAGGACGAGCGTTACAACTTGCATAAACCAATGTGGTTTCTACTGACAATTAAGGATACAACGAGCGGATCATTTTGATTAAGACAATGTGCGAGCTAGGATGGACATAGTCAATATAACTATTTGTTCAACACTTTTGAAATGTACAGCGACAGAATTCAGAACATGTGCCGTTCTTATAGTATTCTCCCTGTACACCAAGTTAGAACCTAGGTATAAATAAAGGGCTCATATCATCAGACAATGAAAGTTCTCACAATATTCTATGATCATAATTCTCTAAAACAGTTTATAGGCTATATGTGCAACATCAAGTCAGAACAGTAGGCTAAGTTATGAGGGAGGAAAGGGACCAAATTATTAGGGTGAAGCACATGGGCTACTAACAGCTTACTACACAACATACTGTACACTTAGCATTGAAAAGGATTTGCCACTAGATTGATGAATGATAATGACTGCTTGTCTAGCTTGCTAGCTAAGATTTTGAAAGTATGATTTTTATTTTTTATTTCACCTTTATTTAACCAGGTAGGCCAGTTGAGAACACCTTTATTTAACCAGGTAGGCTAGTTGAGAACACCTTTATTTAACCAGGTAGGCCAGTTGAGAACACCTTTATTTAACCAGGTAGGCCAGTTGAGAACACCTTTATTTAACCAGGTAGGCCAGTTGAGAACACCTTTATTTAACCAGGTAAGCTAGTTGAGAACACCTTTATTTAACCAGGTAGGCCAGTTGAGAACACCTTTATTTAACCAGGTAAGCTAGTTGAGAACAAGTTCTCATTTACAACTGCGACCTGGCCAAGACAAAGCAAAGCAGTTCGACACATACAACAACACAGAGTTACACATGGGATAAACAAAGTCAATAACACAATAGAAAACTTTATATACAGTGTGTGCAAATGTAGTAAGATCATGTTGACATGATCAGTCCAATCAAAGCAACGGTAGATATAAAGTGATTTGACGTCATTTTATCTGTGGCCAATGACCTTTTTGGATGGGTACTTCTAATGTACCTCTATGGCAGCACCCAAGGGGCTTGAATGTTTTTGCTCTACATGTAGATTTTGTGGTGACGTAGTGTCCTCATGAGTGACAGAACACTGAGCCAATCACAGCGCACATAGAGAACATTACCAACCTCTATGCTCCATATTTTCCACTGGCTGCCCCACTACCACAGAAAGCACTGAGCTAGGCTGAAACACCTGTATTTTGGCGGCTTTATTAACTCAAAGATATATGTATTTTTACTTTGTTTGCTGATATGGGACACGTATTAATGCCAAAATAACATGCAAAACAGGCAACAGTAAAAAAATATATATATTTTGTATTTATTTTTGTATATATTTTTTTGCTAAACAGTTGGGCCTCAAAACACCTGCCCTGAATGACTGAGTCTGACTGTCAATGTCCCGCTACTAAACAGACAGACAGACAGACAGACAGACAGACAGACAGACAGAGAGCAAGGGCGAGAGGGTAGATGGGATAGAGAGGGGAGCCGCAGTATTGATCTTTACAGTTCGAGTTTCTTTGTGAAACAGGATCTGTGGAGACCAGAGAAAGGGTTATTTTACAGTTTCCATAGTCACATCCATTTCTATTGATCCTCTGAGTGTTAAGTAACTCTCTCTCTCGCACACACGCACACACGCTCACACACACACACACACATACACACACGCGTACACGCACGCACGCACGCACACACACACACACACACGCACGCACGCACGCACGCACGCACACACACACACACACACACACACACACACACCATTGCAATCATTTTCTCAAGTGTGTCTTTCTACCTTTCTTTCTATCTTTAAATTATTTGTATAGTGAGAGTTGTTCAATCAACTATGAAACAAAACTTTTTCACCTAAACACATCAATTGTAAAAAATACTGATTTCATAACCGAACGCTCCTGATTTCTTTAGAAGATAGCTACTGGCAGATACTACCTCCATATCCAACTCACAGTCTCATGTCAGAATTAGACATTCATCCACGTTTCTCAAACGTCATATTTCAAAGTGTTTAGTTCCTTCTCTGTATTGTTCTAAGGTTCTAAGTTCAGGCATTAACTCAGAATTCTTAAGGTTCATCATTAACTCTGATTGGTTAAGGTTACTCATTATAACTCTGAATGGTTAAGGTTCGTCATTAACTCTGATTGGTTAAGGTTAGTCATTAACTCTGAATGGTTAAGGTTAGTAATTAACTCTGAATGGTTAAGGTTAGGCATTAACTCTGAATGGTTAAGGTTAGGCATTAACTCTGAATAGTTAAGGTAATATGACAAACAACTTTCTATCACTGGTTTCAAACATGCAGCCTTTGGAACCAGAGGGAGATGCTTAAGGGAAGATTGACTAGGAATGCCTTGGAGATCGACCAGTCGATCGTGATTGACTGGTTGATGACCACTGCTCTAGAAAGTTGAGTGAAATTAAATCTTGTGCTTCTCTCTGTAGGCTAATATTTCTGCACAGCAGTCCCAGGGAGCTGCAAGGCAGCCTCGGGGCGATTGTGTGTGCGCACAGCTTAGAGGCAACATTGCCTACAAGTAAACATTTCATTGGATGGTGTATACCATGTTTATTCCGTACATACAACTAGTAAAACTTGAAACTTTACATCATTTTTTGGTATGGGACTAGCACATTTTTTTCTCTATCTTTCTCTCGCTCTGTCTCTCTCACTCTCTCTCTCTCTCTATCTCTCTCTCTCTTTCAGAGCTGAGGGTTGTGTTGCTGGGTTCAAACCGGTCTGGTAAGAGTTCAGTTGGAAACCAAATTCTGGGAACAGAAGCCTTCAATGCTGCCAGAAGCACTGTCATGTGTAAGAAGGGACAGGGAGATGTCTGCAGGAGGAAGATCACGCTGGTGGACAGTCCTGGCTGGGGGAGGGAGTTTCAGTTGTGTGATACTGCTGAGATTGCTAAACATGAACAGCAGCACAGTGTGTCTCTATGCCCCCCTGGACCCCATGCTTTCATCCTTGTGGTTGAGGTGGACTTGTCATTCACTAATACATTCAGAAGGTCAGTGGAGGGTCATGTCCAGCTCTTTGGCGAGAGAGTCTGGAGTTACACCATCTTACTGTTCACATGGAAGGACTGTCTGGGGGACAGAAAAATTGAGCAATTCATTGAGGGTGAAGGATAGGTCCTTCAATGGCTTATAGAGAAATGTGGGAGAAAATATCATGTTCTCAGCAATGAGGACAGGGGTGATGGCACACAGGTCACAGGGCTACTGCACAAGACAGAGGTGATGGTGGCAGGAAACAGTGGCAACCATTTTGAAATTGAGACCTCGCAACTGCAGAAAGTAGAGAAGGAGAGAAGGGAAGTGAAAGAGAGAGCTCAATAAAGATTTCTTAGAGCTCAGAAGCAAAGAAAGACAACGAAAGCCCTAAAAGGTTCGTCCAAGTGTATTAATGACTGATCACTTGAGGCTCATATTGTAAATGTTATGCAGTGGTGGAAAAAGTAGCAACTTGACTTACTTGAGTAAAAGTAAAGATTCCTTAATAGAAATGTACGCAATTAAAAGTGAAAGTCACCCAATAAAATACTAATTGAGTAAAAGTATAAAAAGTATTGGGTTGTAAATATACTTAAGTATCAAAAGTGCATGTAATTGCTAAAAAAATACTGAAGTATCAATAGTCAAAGTAAAAGTATAAATCATTTCGCATTCCATATATTATCAAGCAAACCAGAGGGCATGATTTTCTTGTTTTTTTAAATTTACAGATAGCCAAGGAGACAGTCAAAATAATATGGATCATGTCTGTCTTATATCTAGGAGAAATAAGAAATCTCAGGAAATATATATATATTTTTGACACATATTTAACCCCTTTTTGTTTGCGTAGGCACAAAACTACCTCCGTACTTCCAATCATTTGTTCAACCGTACCTGTTACCTTCAGACGAGTCCTGTGACACTTGTGGGGGTCGTAGACGGAAAACCTCATCACGTTCCTGAGACTCTCCCCTTTCCACAGTGGGGTCAGTGGGGTCATATGAATTGTAGGCCAAACCATTCAGACGCTACAGACGGTTTCGTGAGAAGAGGATGTCTCACGGTCTGATAAATACTGCTGTAGCTCGGCCTCTTTAAATGCGGAAGGCCTAACTAGCAGCCCAGATATCTCTAGCTCATAGTAACAGATTTTGATGGCGATTTTTTATTTTCCAAATGCTTCCGTAGTTTATATTGTCAGTCATGCTTTCATCTGTGATCACTCTTTTGACAAACATATCAAGACTGTTTCAAGGACAGCTTTTTTCCAACTACGTAACATTGCAAAATGCAGAAACTTTCTGTCCAAAAAATGTATCCATGCTTTTGTCACTTCTAGGTTAGACGACTGCAAAGCACTAAATAAACTTCAGTTAGTGCTAAACACGGCTGCTAGAATCTTGACTAGAACCCCAAAATGTGATCATACTACTCCAGTGCTAGCCTCTCTACACTGGCTTCCTGTTAAGGCAAGGGCTGATTTCAAGGTTATACTGATAACATACAAAGCATTACATGGGCTTGCTCCTACCTATCTTTCCGATTTGGTCCTGCCGCACATACCTACACGCACGCTACAGTCACAAGACGCAGGCCTCCTAATTGTCCTTAGACAACTGGGGGCAGGGCTTTCTCCTAAAGAGCTCCATTTGTATGGAATGGTCTGCCTACCCATGTGAGAGACTCACTCGGTCTCAACCTTTAAATCTTCATTCAAGACTCATCTCTTCAGTAGGTCCTATGATTGAGTGTAGTCTGGCCCAGGAGTGTGAAGGTGAATGGAAAGGCACTGGAGCAATGAACCGCCCTTGCTGTCTCTGACTGGCCGGTTCCCCTCTCTCCACTGGGATTCTTTGCCTCTAACCCTATTACAGGGGCTGAGTCACTGGCCAACTGCCATTTACTCCTGAGGTGCTGACCTGTTGCACCTTCGACAACCACTGTGAGTATTATTATTTGACCCTGCTGGTCATCTATGAATATTTGAACATCTTGACCATGTTCTGCTCTAATCTCCACCTGGCACAGCCAGAAGAGGACTGGTCACCCCTCATAGCCTGGTTCCTCTCTAGGTTTCTTCCTAGGTTCTGGCCGTTCTAGGGAGTTTTTCCTAGCTTCTACACCTGCATTGCTTGCTGTTTGGCGTTTTAGGCTGGGTTTCTGTACAGTACTTTGTGACATCAGCTGATGTAAGAAGGGTTTTATAAATACATTTGATTTGATTTGATGAGGCCAGTAAGCAGAGTAGCTCTACAGATACACAGACTACCTCATTATCTCATACAGTTATGACAGATGCTGTTCAACACACACACACGCGCTCGCATACACACAAATGCCAACGCACAGAGAGAGAGAGAGAGGGAGAGAGAGAGAAAGAGAGAGAGAGAGAGAGAGAGAGAGATAGAGAGATAGAGAGAGAGAGAGATAGAGAGAGAGAGAGAGAGAGAGAGAGAGAGAGAGAGAGAGAGAGAGAGAGAGAGAAAGAGAGAGAGAGAAAGACAAAAAAAGAGAGCAGGGATGGGATCTGAATGTCTTTACTGTTTACTATATTTGATTGCTTGCAGACACCGGTAGCACTTTGATTGGCAGACAGTTGGAAGATATGGTTTCTCTATGGTCTCCTTCTCTTCATAAGTCCTGTCATAACTTATGCAATGAATCTGTGTTCAAGTGGGGAGAGGAGCGAGGGGAATGTAGTGAGGTGCGTACTGGCGCAGGAGAGCAGAAACTGATTTACAACGGTGTCGTTTAATATCCACAATGAACCATCAACAGAACAATACAATAAATGGGTCAAACAAAACCCGATACATACCAGCATACCGTGCATAAGCACTACAATAAACAATTACCGACAAGGACATGGGGGGGAACAAAGGTTTAAATACACAACATGTAATTGATGGAACTGGAACCAGGTGTGACGGAAGACAAGACAAAACCAATGGAAAATGAAAAGATCAGCGATGGCAAGAAGGTCGGTGACTTCGACCGCCAACCGAACAAGGAGAGGGACCAACTTCGGCGGAAGTCATGACAGAGAATTGATTCTCTTCTGTTTCAGTTTTTAAATCTCATGTTGTGGAAGTCTGCCAAAAGTTCTGGAACCCATTTTCTGTCCCAGAGAATGTTGGGGGGTATAGCACGGGATGTCACCTCACCGTATCTCTGTTACTTAGCATTCTACTTCATTCTCCAGGACTGTCCCTGTTTTACTTTGACCTTTTACTGTAAATCAAAATGTATGACACCAGTGGCAATTGCAAGTGAATCTGTATTGGTATTTGGTTTGCACTTCAGTGTGGTTTATCATTGATGGGAATGTACTCATTTATATATATTTTTTCTTTAGGAGTAATGTTGTCAGATACTCAGTGCCCTGCTCTTAGCCATAGATTAACAGATACTGTGTGTGTGTGTGTGTGTGTGTGTGTGTGTGTGTGTGTGTGTGTGTGTGTGTGTGTGTGTGTGTGTGTGTGTGTGTGTGTGTGCGTGTGTGCGTGTGTGTGTGCGCATGTGTGTGTGTGTGTGTTTGTGTTCATGCTTGCATAAGTGTGTGTGTCTGAATGTCTCTGTGTGTGTGTTTGTCTGTGTGTGTGTTTGTCTGTGTGTCTGAATGTCTGTGTGCGTTCGTGACTGTGCGGTGGGTGAGTGACAGGTGGGTAAAGTGTGTGTGGCAGCATGCGAAAACGAAAAGATAATCAGTTTCATACTGCTGCAGAGTCAGTCAGTGGGCCAGTCTGTCAGCGGGACAGAGACACATGGAGAAAAAACCCACAAACAACTATGAAGACCAACAGATGCCTCTCCTCTCACTGTTACGCTCTCTTTTAGTCGTTTCATTCTCATTCTTTATCTAGTTTGGTCTCTTTACAGCTATGATCGTTGTGTAGCATCCAAAGGACATGTGTTTCCACACACACATACACACACATACACACACACATACACCTTTTATAGCCCCTCTATTACGTGCAATTATCGTTTCACAGTAATTGTGTTTGTTTGAGGTGCTGTGAATGAGAGTAGGGTTTTTGATTTCATGCTTTGAAGACAATTAGGTGTGTGTGTGTCTGTGTGTGTGTGTGTGTGTGTGTGTGTGTGTGTGTGTGTGTGTGTGTGTGTGTGTGTGTGTGTGTGTGTGTGTGTGTGTGTGTGTGTGTGTGTGAATTAGGCTTTGCTTTTGGTTGATAAAGTCAGCTGTCAGTCGAGCGTTAGTTAAAAGGCAGAGCATACATATGTAAATACGTCCTCAGCTTGCCTCCCATGGGGCCATCAGCTGTCTCTGTAATGAATACAGTATAATCTAAACAATGGGGTTATTACACACACACACACACACACACGCACGCACACACACACGCACACGCACACGCACACACATATAGCTTTCAACTAATATTTCCGTCCATCTAAGAGAGGTGTGTGTATGTCTGTGTGTGTTTTCTGTCACAATGAAGTTAAGATTAATTCAAAGCTTAAGAAAAATAGCATGTTTTGCCACAGATTGTTGACAATGTTCACATTCTTAATCACATTGTAATCCTGTTTTATAGCAATGAGCATTCTGTGAATGCCAGCGAGACATTCTAACACACAAAAACAGAAATTTACATTGACACTTTGGTCATTTAGCTGAAGCTCTTATCCAGAGCGATATACAGTTAGTGCATTCATCTTAAGATACTGTAGCTTGGTGGGACAACCACATATCTCAGTCATGGTAAATATATTTTTCCTCAATAAAGTAGCTATCAGCAAAGTCAGAGCTAGTAGGGGTGGGAGGGCTAAGAGGCCAGAGGTAGCAGAACGGAGTGGTTGGGTTGTAGGGTTGAGCATAGCCTGAAGGTAGGGAGGGGCAGTTCCTTTTTCTGCTCAGTGGGCAAGCACCATGGTCTTGTTGTGGATGCGAGCTTCGACTGGAAGACAGTGGAGTGTGTGAAGGAGCAGGGTGACATGGGAGAACTGGGGAAGGTTGAACACCAGGCGGGCTGCAGCGTTCTGAATAAGTTGCAGGGGTTTGATGGCACAAGCAGGGATCCCAGCCAGCAGCGAGTTACAGTAGTCCAGATGGGAGATGACAAGTTCCTGGACTAGGACCTGCACCGCTTCCTGTCTGAGGTAGGTTCGTACTCTACGGATGATGGAGAGAATGAACCAGCAAGAGCGAGTCACTGCTGTGACGTTTGCAGGAAACAACAGGGTGTTGTCCAGGGTCATTCTAAGGTTATTTGCACTCTGGGAGGGGGACACCGTGGATTTGTCATCTGTGATGGATAGGTCTTTGAGCAGACAGGCCTTCCCTGGGAGGAAGATCAGCGCCGTCTTGTCGAGGTTGAGCTTGATGTGGTGGGCCGACATTCAAGCTGAGGTATCTGCCAGGCACGCATAGATGCATGTTGCCACATGTGTGTCAGAAGGAGGGAAGGAGAAAAGTACAGTGCCTTGCGAAAGTATTCGGCCCCCTTGAACTTTGCAACCTTTTGCCACATTTCAGGCTTCAAACATAAAGATATAAAACTGTATTTTTTTGTGAAGAATCAACAACAAGTGGGACACAATCATGAAGTGGAACGACATTTATTGAATATTTCAAACTTTTTTAACAAATCAAAAACTGAAAAATTGGGCGTGCAAAATTATTCAGCCCCCTTAAGTTAATACTTTGTAGCGCCACCTTTTGCTGCGATTACAGCTGTAAGTCGCTTGGGGTATGTCTCTATCAGTTTTGCACATCGAGAGACTAAATTTATTTCCCATTCCTCCTTGCAAAACAGCTCGAGCTCAGTGAGGTTGGATGGAGAGCATTTGTGAACAGCAGTTTTCAGTTCTTTCCACAGATTCTCGATTGGATTCAGGTCTGGACTTTGACTTGGCCATTCTAACACCTGGATATGTTTATTTTTGAACCATTCCATTGTAGATTTTGCTTTACGTTTTGGATCATTGTCTTGTTGGAAGACAAATCTCCGTCCCAGTCTCAGGTCTTTTGCAGACTCCATCAGGTTTTCTTCCAGAATGGTCCTGTATTTGGCTCCATCCATCTTCCCATCAATTTTAACCATCTTCCCTGTCCCTGCTGAAGAAAAGCAGGCCCAAACCATGATGCTGCCACCACCATGTTTGACAGTGGGGATGGTGTGTTCAGCTGTGTTGCTTTTACGCCAAACATAATGTTTTGCATTGTTGCCAAAAAGTTCAATTTTGGTTTCATCTGACCAGAGCACCTTCTTCCACATGTTTGGTGTGTCTCCCAGGTGGCTTGTGGCAAACTTTAAACGACACTTTTTATGGATATCTTTAAGAAATGGCTTTCTTCTTGCCACTCTTCCATAAAGGCCAGATTTGTGCAATATACGACTGATTGTTGTCCTATGGACAGAGTCTCCCACCTCAGCTGTAGATCTCTGCAGTTCATCCAGAGTGATCATGGGCCTCTTGGCTGCATCTCTGATCAGTCTTCTCCTTGTATGAGCTGAAAGTTTAGAGGGACAGCCAGGTCTTGGTAGATTTGCAGTGGTCTGATACTCCTTCCATTTCAATATTATCGCTTGCACAGTGCTCCTTGGGATGTTTAAAGCTTGGGAAATCTTTTTGTATCCAAATCCGGCTTTAAACTTCTTCACAACAGTATCTCGGACCTGCCTGGTGTGTTCCTTGTTCTTCATGATGCTCTCTGCACTTTTAACGGACCTCTGAGACTATCACAGTGCAGGTGCATTTATACGGAGACTTGATTACACACAGGTGGATTGTATTTATCATCATTAGTCATTTAGGTCAACATTGGATCATTCAGAGATCCTCACTGAACTTCTGGAGAGAGTTTGCTGCACTGAAGGTAAAGGGGCTGAATAATTTTGCACGCCCAATTTTTCAGTTTTTGATTTGTTAAAAAAGTTTGAAATATCCAATAAATGTTGTTCCACTTCATGATTGTGTCCCACTTGTTGTTGATTCTTCACAAAAAAATACAGTTTTATATCTTTATGTTTGAAGCCTAAAATGTGGCAAAAGGTCGCAAAGTTCAAGGGGGCCGAATACTTTCGCAAGGCACTGTAGTTGAGTGTCATCCGCATAGCAATTATAGGAGAGACCATGTGAGGATACAGTGCCTTGCAAAACTACTGGCCCACTTTTTTACTATTTTGCTGCATTACAACCAGAAATTTCAATAGATTTTTATTTGGATTTCATGTAATGGATATACACAAATTACTCCAAATTCGACAAGTGAAATGAAAGAAATGACTTGTTTCAAAATGTTTTTTTGCAGAAAAGTGGTCCGTGCCTATGTATTCACCCCCTTTGATATGAAGCTCCTAAATAAGATATGGTGCAACCAATTACCTTCAGAAGTCACAGAAATAGATAAATAAAGTCACCCGTGTGCAATCTAAGTGTCACGTGATCTATCACATGATCTCAGTATATATACACCTGTTCTGAAAGTCCCCAGAAACTGCAACACCACTAAGTAAGGGGCACCACCAAGCACGCGGCACCATGAAGACCAAGAAGCTCTCCAAACAGGTCAGGGACAAAGTTGTGGAGAACCCAGGGTTGGGTTATAAAACAAAATATTGAAACTTTGAAAATCCCACGGAGCACCATTAAATCCATTATTCAAATATGGAAAGAATGTGGCACCACAACTAACATGCCAAGAGAGGGCCGCCCACCAAAACTCACAAACCAGGCAAGGAGGGCATTAATCAGAGAGTCTACAAAGAGACCAAAGATAACCCTGAAGTAGCTGCAAAGCTCCACAGCGAAGATTGGAGTATCTGTCCATAGGACCACTTTAAGCTGTACACTCCACAGAGCTGGGCTTTACGGAAGAGTGGCCAGAAAAAAGCCATTGCTTAAAACTTCTTTGGGATTGGTGTCCCTTCCGCGGAATGGTTGAGCTAACATAGGCTAATGCAATTAGCATGAGGTTGTAAGTAACAAGAAAATTTCTCAGGAAATAGACATATTTGATGTTGGCAGAAAGCTTAAATTCTTGTTAATCTAACAGCACTGTCCAATATACAGTATCTATTACAGTGGAATAATACCATGCTATTGTTTGAGGAGAGTGCACAACTTTGAACATGAAAGTTATTAATAAACAAATTAGGCACATTTGGGCAGTCTTTTTTTAACAGAAATGGAATGGTTCATTGGATCAGTCTAAAACTTTAGACATACTGATGCCATCTACTGGCAAAAATCTAAATTGCACCTGGGCTGGAATAATACACGATGGCCTTTCTCTTGCATTTCAAAGATGATGGTACAAAAATACAAAAGAACGGATGTTTTTTTCCTTGTATTATCTTTTACCAGATCTATTGTGTTATATTCTACTACATTAATTTCACATTTCCATAAACTTCAAAGTGTTTCCTTTCAAATGGTACCAAGAATAGGCATATCCTTGCATCAGGGCCTGAGCTAAAGGCAGTTAGATTTGGGTATGTCATTTTAGGTGACTATTGAAAATAAAATGGGCTAATCCTTAGGAAAAAAGCAAACACATTTGGTGTTCCCAAAAGGCACGTGGGAGACTCCTAAAACATATGGGAGAAGGTACTCTGGTCAGATGAGACTAAAATTGAGCTTTTGGGCCATCAAGGAAAACACTATCTCTGGCACAAACCCAATACCTCTCATCACCCGAGAACACCATCCCCACAGTGAAGCACGGTGGTGGCAGCATCATGCTGTGGGGATGTTTTTCATCGGCAGGGACTGGGAAACTGGTCAGAATTGAAGGAAGAATGGATGGCGCTAAATACAGGGAATACTTGAAGGAAACCTGTTTGTCTTCCAGAGATTTGAGACTGGGACAGAGGTTCATCTTCCAGCAGGACAATGACCCTAAGCATATTGCTAAAGCAACACTCAAGTGTTTTAAAGGGAAACATTTAAATGTCTTGGAATGGCCTAGTCAAAGCCCAGACCTCAATCCAATTGAGAATCTTTGGTAGTAGATTGCTGTACACCAGCGGAACCCATTCAATTTGAAGGAGCTGGAGCAGTTTTGTCATGAAGAATAGGCAAAAATCCCAGTGGCTAGATGTGCCAAGCTTTTCGAGACATACCCCAAGAGACTTGCAGCTGTAATTGCTGCAAAAGGTGGCTATACAAAGTATTGACTTTGGTCAAGTTTTAAGTTTTTGTCTTATTTGTTGTTTATTTCACAAGAAAACATATTTTGCATCTTCAAAGTGGTAGGCATGTTGTGTAAATCAAATGATAAACACCCCCATTTTAATTCCAGGTTGTAATGCAGCAAAATGGGAAAAATGCCAAGGGTGGTGAATACTTCTGCAAGCCACTGAATCGCAAAGCCAAGTGATTTGGTGTATAGAGAGAAGAGGAGAGAGCCTAGAACCGAGCCCTGGGGGACACATCTTCAATGAGACTTGATCCCCACTGAAAACAAACTAATAGAACACAATGGGTGTATCTCAATGTGCATAGTACCGTTCTCCACGCACGCAAATTGGAGCATGCATCAGTCCCCCGACTGATGCATGCTCCAATTTGCGTGCGTGGAGAACCAAATGAGTCCAAATCAAAGTATGCGAAATGGATCACGTTGGGCACTTCTCGGATGTGTACTCCACTTGTACACATTTCGAAGCATGCATCGATGCAAGTTTCAACGTGAAGTATGCACAAAAATATGACACAACCACGTAAAAAAGTGTCAGCATTTCATTAAATCAATGGCAGCATTATTTGGGCTGAAGTGAGAGAAAATATACTGACTTTAAAATTAAATGTTGCCCATTCACATCTCATATGTTGCCTGACAACAATATTTTATCTTAATATGCTAGCCTTTTCCTGCACGTGAGTGACCAAAGTGCACTCTAGTGGCCTCATGGGTGGAATGTTATTTTTTCATAATTTCATAGTTAAAAAAAACATGTTTTTTTATTGTTTAAAATCATTTTTTCTATGTCAAACTGTTTTGTTATATTTCAGTCTTCTGTGATTTATATAAAGTGTAATGTTGTGATGCCAACTCAAAATGTAATACATTTAATAAATTCTGACATGATACAGGTGTCTTCTTTTAAAAGCCCATAACCAGTTGTGTGAGGTGTATACTTTTGTTTCAAAGTAGATTTGTTTAAGACTACCAAGAAACACCCTGATTTAGCCCACTGCAGTAAACATATAAATAAATCAAAACTGGGTTAGTTTTGGCATGTTTACCTGCCTACAATACTCACTGTAGTGTGTGTATATCGCAACCCCATAGTAAGTAAATAGGGCTACCTAGCTAGCCATGAATAACTTACAGCTAGTCATCTACTTTGCGTAACAGTAGTTGTAGGAAGTTTTTTCCTGTTAAACTAGCCCTTTACAAAAAAAGATTGTAGTTTTGTAGGTGCAGTAAAAGTGTTGTAACTGCTGTCGACTGTGGTATTTTGGACGCTGTAATTGCAGAATAACTGTTTGAGATTTTTGGTTCCAACTGCTGTGTCTTTGTGAGAAGCAGAGTAGGTAGTACGGATGATCTCCGCCTCTTTGGTTCCCACTGTGATGCATGGAGGTGGAGGTGTGATGGTGTGGGGGTGCTTTGCTGGTGACACTGTCTGTGATTTATTTAGAATTCAAGGCACACTTAACCAGCATGGCTACAACAGCATTCTGCAGCGATACACCATCACATCTGGTTTGGACTTAGTGGGACTATAATTTGTTTTTCAAAAGGACAATGACCCAACACAGCTCCAGGATGTGTAAGGCATATTTGACCAACAAGGAGAGTGATGGGGTGCTGCATCAGATGACCTGGCCTCCACAATCACCCGACCTGATCCCAGTTGAGATGGTTGGGGATGAGTTAGATGCAGAGTGAAATAAAAGCAGCCAACAAGTGCTCCTTCAAGGCTGTCTGAAAATAATTCCATGTGAAGCTAGTTGAGAGAATGCAAAAAGTGTGCAAAGCTGTCATCAAGGCAAATGGTGCTCTCTTTGAAAAATCTAAAATCTAAAATATATTTTGATTTGTTTAACGCTTTTTTGGTTACTACATGATTTCATATGTGTTATTTCATAGTTTTGATGTCTTCACTATTATTCTACAACATAGAAAATATACACAATTAAGAAAAATCCTTGAATGAGTAGGTGTGTCCAAACTTTTGACTGGTACTGTATAACATGAGTTACAGATGCAAGTTGTGATCGATGAAAGTCCAGCATAGATGAGCAGCCGACATGTTGATACAAGGCAGCAGAGTAGTGTGCAGTGATTCTCAAATGCAAAATGTATGCGTTCTCCACTCTTTTTGAGCTTGAGGTGTGGAGCACGGTACAATGCATATTGAGAAACATCCGATATGAAATGATCTGTCATTTCTGGGCATATTAGAAGCAGACAGAAAACAGTTTGTGATGTATTCACATAGGCATAATTACAGTTTTCTGCGTATTAGAATTATGTAGCATCATAGAAACTTGTCAGTAAAATGACTACAGTGATGTGCAGGTGCCAAGTCCTCCAAACACAGCTAAGTTCTGATGTATTCATTGTGACTACAGAGAGAGGAAAACGGGAAGCCACTGCCAAAAAATGAGCTTGCCTTAATGAAGATGAATGGGGGGCGTTTGGGATTGAAGGTGATGTTTTACTTACGATCAGACTATTCAATTTGGTAAGGCTTCAGCTTCTCCCAACAACATGACAGCACTGGGAAATGGATATTGATTATAAAAGGTTGTTGCTTTCCCATCTCTCTCTCTCTCTCTATCACCCTGTATTTTCTAGCTCGCCTTCCCTCTCCCTGTTTCTCTCTCTTCTTTTTCTCTCCATATTTTCCCTTTCCCCGTTTTCCCTCTCTTCTTCCCCTCGCTCTCTGTTTTGTCATGCCGTCCTCGTGTGTGATGTGGCGTAAAGCATGATGGATGACCAAAGCTGATTTGAGGGCAGAGCGTCTCTCAGCGTCAGAGGCACAGGGATTGAATCCTCCTGTTCATGCAATCCTACGGATATCGCTATGGACTCCCAGCCAGCCCACAGCCTGGCCATGAAAATGGACCTGAGCTCAGATAATTCAATCAAAAGAGACCGGAGCCTTTGAATATTTTCTTTTGTGGCTAAATCTGAAATCTGCCCGCACAGAAATACCAGAGAAGCACATTTTATTTTATCGCTGTCCTAGGAAAGTGTAGGTGTCCATTCATTGTTTTTACTCTACAGTGCTTTGTGAAAAGCCTGGTTGTGGAAGTCTGTCTGTCTGTCTGTCTGTCTGTCTGTCTGTCTGTCTGTCTGTCTGTTCGTCTGTCTGTTCGTCTGTCTGTTCGTCTGTCTGTCCGTCTGTCTGTCCGTCCGTCTGTCCGTCCGTCCGTCCTGTCTGTGTGTTTAGTCTTTAGTACTCAGCATAGGTCTCTTCCTTCAAGTGTAGCTCTCTCAACCACCCTGTCTACTACAGTGCAGCTGTATGTTTGCAGGACTACTTTTGTATACTGTATGTGTGTATGTTTGCATGTCTGTTTCTATGCATTGCATGGGAGCTATACTGCTGCCTGTGTTGTAGCTGGTGGATGCCACTGTATAGCCAATCACAGAGATCTGAGGTCTCCAGCTGTTGAACAGATGGAAGGTTTCCATACAGTTTCATCCCGCACCAGGAGCAACACAGAATACCAACGACCTCTCACACACGCACAAGTGTGCATACACACACACACACAAGTGTGCATACACACACACACACACACACACACACACACACACACACACACACACACACACACACACACACACACACACACACACACACACACACACACACACACACACAGTACCGAATCATCTCTTATACCCAGAGCACTCATTAGGATTCAGTCCTGATTCTATCCTGATAACCTCTTCAGCAGGGAGACCTACTGATGGCTTGTGGTTGTAATTTGACAAGACAAATTAATATGAATATGAAGACAGCCGTAATCAATATCATCGATCTGGTAAAATGTCCTAATTGCTGAGAGGTGAAAGGTTAAATGAGTTAAAGAGCATATAAATAAACCATTAACACCCCAGGCCTGCTCTTTCTCTGTTGCTCTCAGGGATAATTGACTCGGGTCTTTAAGTTTCTGAACAGAACGTGGTCCAATGTTGTACTCTTTTAGGTGGATCACGTCAGGTACAGTAACTACCTTATTGTAATGGTTATAATAACAAACTAACAACAACCCAATTTGGACAGAGACTTTAATAGTTCAAAATATTATAATTTTTACAGAGATCTGTACTTTTGTTATATATAAAATATTGATAAATAGCACAATATTAAAACATGTTAATACTACAATGCAATACTATGCAATTCAATGTACTGTAATACAATTGAACTGTAGGTACCAATCTTCTGTCACACCCTGATGGGTTTCACCTGTCTTTGTGCTTGTCTCCACCCCCCCCTCCAAGTGTTGCCTATCTTCCCAAATATCCCCTGTGTATTTATACCTGTGTTCTCTGTTTGTCTGTTGCCAGTTTGTCTTGTCAGGTCTTACCAGCGTGCTTTTCCATCTTCCTGCTTTCTCAAGTTTCTGTTTCCTAGTTTCCCCGGTTCTGACCATTCTGCCTGCCCTGACCCCGAGCCTGCCTGCCATTCTGTACCTGCCTGACCCTGACCCGATTACCAACCTCTGCCTGCCCTGACCACAAGTCTGCCTGCTGTTCTGTACCTTATTGACTCTGCCATGGATTACGGACCTCTGCCTGCCCTTGACCTGTCTTTTGCCTGCCCCTTGTTTGGGTCAATAAACATCTGTGATTCTAGCTGTCTGCGCCTGGTTCTTATCCTGAGCTCTAATATCTTCAATGAATTAGTCTCATATAAAGTGTAAACAACTAAAAATATTAAGATATAGTAACAACTGTTGTGATTATTTTTGCGCATTGAATGAAACCATCGTTTTCACAGTTTTGCTAAAATAAAGTATTATCATTATGTTTAACAAAAATCTAAATCGTACAGGTAATTGGAAACATGGAGTAAAAATGAATGAAATGTCATTACAAAGGGAAGAGACAAGGGATTCCACATTCAGAGTAGTCCTCTATCAGAGGAGGCTGCTGAAGTGAGGACGGCTCAGAATATTGTCTGTCCTCCCCTCAGCAGCCTCCACTGTGGTCTATGTCATATTATACTTTTCAGGGCACTGTCCCTCCTTCATTGGGTCTTGCTCTACTGTATTTCTCATTAATGATATTTCCTTTCTGTCACTGATCTACTGTTTCACTGCTGTTTGAGCCAATTCCAGAACTTGTGGGATCCGTCCATGTTATCCATGCATTCACTATGCGCCTTGATCTCTCAATCTCATCATCACCAGGCTCGGACAAACATATGAAAAAAACAGCATCACATCAAAGCCTGTCTATTTGCTTACTATACAGTGCATCTTAGTCTACATCGGTTCATCTTATGAGCATCTCAGTTTAAACACTGTAAATGTACAATAACTTTAAGTTACCTAATTTTAGGTTCTGAAGCATCATCTGGAAATCGTACATTATGGCAACTTCTCGTCTGCACCATTCCTTCTCTAGCGTGTCCTTCCACTTGTCTGTGAGTCAACCACCCACTGGATTTCCAACCTCGGCTCCTAGTACTGTGAGGGTACGAGTGCTTGCTGAAAAACAATGTTAGGAGATAACGTCTATTAAATTCTGAATCAACTCTGAATTTCCTGGTCAAGAAAGAATCAGGAAACATGGCATTTAATAATCTACCTCTAACTTGGTTCTTGAAAATGTTGGTCTGAATTAAAATGTAGTACCTTTAGCTACAGCTTTCAAGTTACATCTGTGCACCCCACCTTTATTACTCATGGTTGGACAGACGTTGTAAGGGCAATGAGACATCTTTCTTGAGACCATTGATCTCCCCTCCTTACATCTCCATTGACTTGTCATTTTCTTCTTGGCATTGCTTTTCATTCCGACTGACGAGCCTCAATTCAGAACCTGACTCCAGATTTTAAATGGAATGAAAAAGTATTTTACAATGCATTTCTAACATAGTTAAGTACAAACACAGGATTTCTTACACTCAATAGGATAGTCCATGCTTATATCTCCTCTCTCCTTGGCTTTAGCAGTCTGGATGTCCATCCATACCCTGTGTGCTGTTTTCCTTATTTCTATGTTCTTGGTGTCCCATTCCTGATTCACAAGTCACATCAACTCCTCCAACCCAACCTTGGTGCAATAGAGGTCTTGGTTTGTCTTGGTGTAATCAGCTGTCGCCATGTTGCTTTTAGTATCTGTGGTGTGTAAATAGAAACTGTTACCTGCCACCATTTCTTAGATCTTCTCCAGCAAGTCTGTGACCTGATTGTTTTCACTCCTGTTCTTATTGTCAAGAACATGATACCTGTTCCCACATTTCCCTCAACAAGCCACTGGAGGGCCTTCCCTTCACTCTCAATGTGCTGCTCTTTGGGCACATCACCAAGCCAGTTATCACATGTGAATAGCACAACAATGTGCCTCCAGACATTCTCTCCAAACTGCCCCATATTCGCTTGTATATTCTGCTTTTGTTCTTCCATGAATGAGGTGTCAAGTGGGACCACCAGGAGTATGGCGGTGCTGGAGAACACAGAGACGCGTCATTCAGGATCTCGTCTTTGACCAGGTCTGGATTTAGCTGAGTTGGGAAGTATTTCCACCAACCAGGAGTGTCTACAACTGTGACCTTCCTCCCAGCCACTTCACCATTATTGCTCACACCTTTTTTGTTTGTCCTGCAGCTTCAAATGCTTCATTGTTCAATATAGTGTTTCCTGCATGACTTTTTCCAGCCCAACAAAATAATTTGGATTTCTCTCTGAATGTGTGCATTTCCTGAAGAAACAGTAAAAGGGTTCTTTATATTAGTGATAAAAGCATATTTACTATAATAAAATGTATTAGAGTTGAAGTCGGAAGTTTACATACACCTTCGCAAATTACATTTAAACTCAGTTTTTCACAAATCCTGACATTCAATCTAAGTAAAAATGTCCTGTCTTAGGTCAGTTAGGATCACCACTTCATTTTAAGAATGGGAAATGTCAGAATAATAGTAGAGAGAATGATTTATTTCAGCTTTTATTTCTTTCATTACATTCCCAGTGGGTCAGAAGTTTACATACACTCAATTAGTATTTGGTAGCATTGCCTTTAAATTGTTTAACTTGGGTCAAACTTTCAGGTACAGTTGAACAACCTTCCCACAATAAGTTGGGTCAATTTTGGCACATTCATCCTGACAGTGCTGGTGTAACTGCGTCAGGTTTGTAGGCCTCCTTGCTTGCACACAGTTTTTCAGTACTGCCCACAAATTTTCTATAGGGTTGAGGTCAGGGCTTTGTGATGGCCACTCCAATACCTTGACTTTGTTGTCCTTAAGCCATTTTGTCACAACTTTGGAAGTATGCTTGTGGTCATTGTCCATTTGGAAGACCCATTTGTGACAAGCTTTAACTTCCAAGTAAAGGTCTACTGATGTCTTGAGATGTTATATTTCCTTCCTCATCATGCCACCTGTTTTGTGAAGTGCACCAGTCCCTCCCGCAGCAAAGCAACCCCACAATATGATGCTGCCACCCCCATGCTTCAGGGTTGGGATGGTGTTCTTTGGCCTGTAACCCTCCCCCCTTTTTCCTCCAAAGATAACGATGGTCATTATGGTCAAACCGTTCTATTTTTGTTTCATCAGAACATTGGACATTTCTCCAAAAAGTATGATCTTTGTCCCCATGCGTAGTCTGGCTTTTTGATGGCAGTTTTGGAGCAGTGGCTTCTTCCTTGCTGAGCGGCCTTTCAAGTTATGTCAGTATAGGGCTTGTTTTTACTGTGGATATAGATACTTTTGAACCTGTTTCCTCTAGCATCTTCATAAGGTCCTTTGCTGTTGTTCTGGGATTGATTTGCACTTTTCGCACCAAAGTGCGTTCATCTCTAGGAGTCTCCTTCCTGAGCAGTATGACGGCTGCGTGGTCCAATGGTGTTTATACTTGCATACTATTGTTTGTACAGATGAACGTGGTACCTTCAGGTGTTTGGAAATTGCTCCCAAGGATGAGCCAGACTCGTGGAGGTCTACAATTTTCTGTCTGAGGTCTTGGCTGATTACTTTTGATTTTACCATGATGTCAAGCAAAGAGGCACTGAGTTTGAAGGTAGGCCTTGAAATTCATCACCAGGTACACCTCCAATTGACTCAAATTATGTCAATTAGCCTATCAGAAGTCATTATATAATTTTCTGGAATTTTCCAAGCTGTTTAAAGTCACAGTCAACTTAGTGTATGTAAACTTCTGACCCACTGGAATTGGGATACAGTGAATTATAAGTGAAATAATCTGTCTGTAAACAATTGTTGGAAAAATGACTTGTGTCATGCACGAAGTAGATGTCAAAAACGCCAAAACTATAGTTTGTTAACAAGAAATGTGTGGAGTGGTTGAAAAACTAGTTTTAATGACTCCAACCTAAGTGTATGTAAATTTCCGACTTCAACTGTATGTCATTCTGTAATATTTGGAATTTATTTGAAGTACTATGATGTCTATAATTAATCCTCAGGCTGTCAATTGTCTAAATAATCGATAGTATTTCAACCGGACAATAGCGTAGAAATAGAATGGAAAAACAACAAAGGGCGAGCAATCGGTCACGCGCGCAAACCAGCTCTGCATTCTTCCTCAGTCAAATAGACAAAATGGTCTCATTCTTCTTCATTAATCAGAAAACAAGCCTGAAACAATGTCTAAAGACTGTTCACATCTAGTAGAAGCCATAGGAACTACAATATGGGTCCTAACCCATTAGATACTGTACAGGCATTCAATTGAAAATACCAACATAAAAGAAATCCCAGTTCCTGGATGGATTTTCCTCAGGTTATCGCCTGACATATCAGTTCTGTTATACTCACAGACATTATTCTTACAGTTTTGCAAACTTTAGAGTGTTTTCTATCCAAATCTACCAATTATATGCATATCCTAGCTTCTGGGCCTGAGTAACAGACCGTTTACTTACTGCCCCCAAGCCATAAATACTGCCCCCAAGCCATAAGAAGTTAAACATAGTGGCGGGTCATTTTTTACCCTTAAGACAATATAAGGGTTAAGGGGTCATGTTTCAGAACCGCTAAATATATTTCCGTACACATGTGCGCACACACAATATGAGATTTGGCCTCAACAGAAAAGTGATCAGCCATTTACTTTATGCTCATATTCTTATATTTTATTACTTCTTATCTTTGAAGAATTGTCAGAAAGGGACCTGCTAGCAATGTTCCTTCAATTATTTTTAGGCAAATTTCAGGTCTGTTGAGCACAAACTTGAACATTGTGAAAATGATGTGCATCTTCCAGTGCAAATGTACTGTGAACACTGAGGCTGTACACACTTTCAGTTAGTTTTAACAGTGGTCAAGTAGGCTACTGTGGCTATTTTATCATAATGTAGTCTTACCAGAGTGGCCTACCATAATAAAACAATGGAGAAAATGCATCCCATAACATTTTAACATGAAAATGGCTGTTCTATCATTCATATTTTGAATAAAAAACATGCATGGCTTGACATTAAACTGTTTATCCGATTGTCCTTCAGGCAAGGACTGAACATGTTGTTGTGTTGTTTGACGTAAGAAACCACTTTAAATCAAATGCATTATTATTCCCATATCACTATTACAGAGAATTAGCTTATTCAAGAAAATAAATTATTCAGCCCCATTTAATGACCTTTCAGTGCAGCAAACTCTCAAAGGATATGAAGAAAATGTGCACACGTGGAAGTTCAGTGAGCTGAACTCAATGTAAATGATACATAATGATCTAATGTTGACCTAAATGACTAATGATGATAAATACAATCCACCTGTGTGTAATCAAGTCTCCGTATAAATGCACCTGCACTGTGATAGTCTCAGAGGTCCGTTAAAAGCGCAGAGAGCATCACGAAGAACAAGGAACACACCAGGCAGGTCCGAGATACTGTTGTGAAGAAGTTTAAAGCCGGATTTGGATACAAAAAGATTTCCCAAGCTTTAAACATCCCAAGGAGCACTGTGCAAGCGATAATATTGAAATGGAAGGAGTATCAGACCACTGCAAATCTACCAAGACCTGGCCGTCCCTCTAAACTTTCAGCTCATACAAGGAGAAGACTGATCAGAGATGCAGCCAAGAGGCCCATGATCACTCTGGATGAACTGCAGAGATCTACAGCTGAGGTGGGAGACTCTGTCCATAGGACAACAATCAGTCGTATATTGCACAAATCTGGCCTTTATGGAAGAGTGGCAAGAAGAAAGCCATTTCTTAAAGATATCCATAAAAAGTGTTGTTTAAAGTTTGCCACAAGCCACCTGGGAGACACACCAAACATGTGGAAGAAGGTGCTCTGGTCAGATGAAACCAAAATTGAACTTTTTGGCAACAATGCAAAACGTGTTTGGCGTAAAAGCAACACAGCTGAACACACCATCCCCACTGTCAAACATGGTGGTGGCAGCATCATGGTTTGGGCCTGCTTTTCTTCAGCAGGGACAGGGAAGATGGTTAAAATTGATGGGAAGATGGATGGAGCCAAATACAGGACCATTCTGGAAGAAAACCTGATGGAGTCTGCAAAAGACCTGAGACTGGGACGGAGATTTGTCTTCCAACAAGACAATGATCCAAAACATAAAGAAAAATCTACAATGGAATGATTCAAAAATAAACATATCCAGGTGTTAGAATGGCCAAGTCAAAGTCCAGACCTGAATCCAATCGAGAATCTGTGGAAAGAACTGAAAACTGCTGTTCACAAATGCGCTCCATCCAACCTCACTGAGCTCGAGCAGTTTTGCAAGGAGGAATGGGAAAAAATGTCAGTCTCTCGATGTGCAAAACTGATAGAGACATACCCCAAGCGACTTACAGCTGTAATCACAGCAAAAGGTGGCGCTACAAAGTATTAACTTAAGGGGGCTGAATAATTTTGCACGCCCAATTTTTCAGTTTTTGATTTGTTAAAAAAGTTTGAAATATCCAATAAATGTCGTTCCACTTCATGATTGTGTCCCACTTGTTGTTGATTCTTCACAAAAAAATACAGTTTTATATCTTTATGTTTGAAGCCTGAAGTGTGGCAAAAGGTCGCAAAGTTCAAGGGGGCGGAATACTTTCGCAAGGCACTGTATATGGCAATGGTCTATTTGCATATAGACCTGCTGCAGCCTGATTGATTATGCCACACCAGTCTGTGTCGAGTACGGGCTGAGTAGTGCGTGTCAATGCAATAGAATCCTACTCTGATGCGTTCTGCCTACAAAAAAATCTCATGCATAGTTTGTTTTATTTCTGTATTTTGCATTGAAAGTTGCTAATATTGTGTTGATTAGATCACAATTGCCACAGTAAAGGGAAACGTTGATAGTGTTAACAGGGTAAACTCTAGAACAGTGTTCACCAACCTTTTCTGAGTCCAGATCACTTTGAGTCAAAATTCAAGCTTCGATCTACCACTCAGATTTGTTTTTATCATGACTTTTAAAAAATGTAAGCCTGCAACAACCAATTAAAAACAGTACTGTAGCAATGAGGTTTGTGCAGTAAGCTATAGGCCCAATACATTATCACCACATATTGGCTTTGCTTGAATTGCCCTGGATTTCGGTCCATTTCAAAATTTAAGGTAGGCTATATGATCACACTGGTAATAGATCTGTTGTTGTATTACTTGTGAAGCACAGCTGAGTGAGCATAGATTTAAATAATTTGCTTTTTGTTTTTATTTTATTGGGCTGATGGTGCCTGCATCTGATGGTCAGTCTCAGCGGAGGGAAAGAGCAGCAGACTGACATCCCTCGTTGACATCCCTCCACTCTTCCTTACCAAAAAGGGACACTGTCTTCCAGATGATGGCGAAACTCGAGTCTCATCGCATTATTTCTGCCACATACACACATTCATGTTTCTACTCCTATGAACTGAAATTGTGAAATATTCCTCAATATTAAAAAAAACTATTCGCTAATAATATGCACGCCTATAAATACACTTTCCTACTCATTCATTACTGCTGCACTGCTTGTTGTAATGCTGAGTGGAAATTGGAAGAATGTGCATTTCATGGCTTATAAAAGTGTTGAATACAAAGTGTTGACAGGGCTGAGTAAGAACTTAAACATGAACTCAGTCATAAACACAGCAGCTCTTTGCTGAATTCGTTGACAGTCTTTCTCTAGTCATGGTTTTAAACGTTTTGACTGATGCGTTACTGCAGACACGGTCATCTGAACCATCATCCGATTGGCCAGTGATAGGCCAGTAGTGCACTTGATTTGCTCTCTGGGCCCGCCGGGAAGGGAGAGTTTGTACCTTCAGACACATGAAATAGTTAAAATGCCAACAGTTCACCTACCTGGCAGTTAAATCGAGTGTACTTACCAACAGAAAATTGAAACACAAAGCTTTATCGTTGGGTTTTTTACAGAAATGTTTGCCTTGGAGATCGACCAGTCGATCGTGATTGACTGGTTGGTGACCACTGCTCTAGAAAGTTGAGTGAAATTAAATCTTGTGCTTCTCTCTGTGGGCTAATATTTCTGCACAGCAGTCCCAGGGAGCTGCAAGGCAGCCTCGGGGCTATTGTGTGTGCGCACAGCTTAGAGGCAACATTGCCTACAAGTAAACATTTCATTGGATGGTGTATACCATGTTTATTCCGTACATACAACTAGTAAAACTTGAAACGTTACATTATTTTTTGGTAAGGGACTAGCACATTTTTTTCTCTCTCTTTCTCTCGCTCTGTCTCTCTCACTCTCTCTCTCTCACTCTCTCTCTCTCTTTCAGAGCTGAGGGTTGTGTTGCTGGGTTCAAACCGGTCTGGTAAGAGTTCAGTTGGAAACCTAATTCTGGGAACAGAAGCCTTCAATGCTGCCAGAAGCACTGCCATGTGTAAGAAGGGACAGGGAGATGTCTGCAGGAGGAAGATCATGCTGGTGGACAGTCCTGGCTGGGGGAGGGAGTTTCAGTTGTGTGATACTGCTGAGATTGCTAAACATGAACAGCAGCACAGTGTGTCTCTATGCCCCCCTGGACCCCATGCTTTCATCCTTGTGGTTGAGGTGGACTTGTCATTCAATGATACATTCAGAAGGTCAGTGGAGGGTCATGTCCAGCTCTTTGACGAGAGAGTCTGGAGTTACACCATCTTACTGTTCACATGGAAGGACTGTCTGGGGGACAGAAAAATTGAGCAATTAATTGAGGGTGAAGGAGAGGTCCACCAATGGCTTATAGAGAAATGTGGGAGAAAATATCATGTTCTCAGCAATGAGGACAGGGGTGATGGCACACAGGTCACAGGGCTACTGCACAAGACAGAGGTGATGGTGGCAGGAAACAGTGGCAGCCATTTTGAAATTGAGACCTCGCAACTGCAGAAAGTAGAGAAGGAGAGAAGGGAAGTGAAAGAGAGAGCTCAATAAAGATTTCTTAGAGCTTAGAAGAAAAGAAAGACAACGAAAGCCCTCAAAGGTTCGTCCAAGTGTATTAATGACTGATCACTTGAGCCTCATATTGTAAATGTTATGCAGTGGTGGAAAAAGTAGCAACTTGACTTACTTGAGTAAAAGTAAAGATTCCTTAATAGAAATGTACGCAATTAAAAGTGAAAGTCACCCAGTAAAATACTAATTGAGTAAAAGTATAAAAAGTATTGGGTTGTAAATATACTTAAGTATCAAAAGTGCATGTAATTGCTAAAAAAATACTGAAGTATCAATAGTCAAAGTAAAAGTATAAATCATTTCACATTCCATATATTATTATCCAAACCAGAGGGCATGATTTTCTTGTTTCTTTTAGAATTTACAGATAGCCAAGGATACACTCCAACACTCAGACTTAATTTACAAACAAAACATTTGTGTTCAGTGAGTCTGTCAGATCAGAGGCTGAGAAAATTGAGAAAAAGGGGCCTGATCACTAAGAAGTTTTTAAGTCAATTGGATTGAGGTCTGGCCTTTGACTAGGCCATTCCAAGACATTTAAATGTTTCCCCTTAAACCACTCGAGTGTTGCTTTAGCAGTATGCTTAGGGTCATTGTCCTGCTGGAAGGCGAACCTCTGTCCCAGTCTCAAATCTCTGGAAGACTGAAACAGGTTTCCCTCAAGAATATCCCTGTATTTAGCACAATCCATCATTCCTTCAATTCTGACCAGTTTCCCAGTCCCTGCCGATGAAAAACATCCCCACAGCATGATGCTGCCACTAACATGCTTCACTCTTGGGGATGGTGTTCTCGGGTGATGAGAGGTGTTGGGTTTGCGCCATAGTGTTTTCCTTGATGGCCAAAAAGCAAAATTTTAGTTTCATCTGACCAGAGATATACCCTGATGATGAAGACAGCTTGTCTGTCAAAAAGTTGGACATACATATTTTTGCATCTGAGCTCTTAGAGTGTGCGGCTCTCCTTTATTTTTTTAAGTGTTCCAGTCCGCTAGCCTGCACCTCACCTAAATAGGTGTGCCTTTATTTCGCCTCTAGATTCATCTGACCAGAGTACCTTTTTCCATATGTTTGGGGAGTCTCCCACATGCCTTTTGGCAAACACCAGACGTGTTTGCTTATTTTTTTCTTTAAAGCTCATCAATAAGTTAAGGACCCTGGGACTAAACACCTCCCTCTGCAACTAGATTCTGGACATTCTTATGGGCCACCCCCAGGTGGTAAGGGTAGGTAACAACACATCCGCCATGCTGATCCTCAACACAGGGGCCCTCAGGGGTGCGTGCTCAGTCCCCTCCTGTACTCCCTGTTCACTCATGACTGAACAGCCAGGTGAGACTCCAACACCATCATTAAGTTTGCCGATGACACAACAGTGGTAGGCCTGATCACCGACAACAATGAGACAGCCTTTAGGGAGGAGGTCAGAGACCTGGCCGTGTGGTACCAGGACAACAACCTCTCCATCAATGTGATCAAGACAAAGGAGATGATTGTGGTCTACAGGAAAAAGAGGACCGAGCATGCCCCTATTCTCAGCGACGGGGCTGCAGTGGAGCAGGTTGAGAGCTTCAAGTTCCTTGGTGTCCACATCACCAACAAACGAACATGGTCCAAGAAAAGTCGTGAAGAGGCCACGACAAAACCAATTGAAAAGATTTGGCATGTGTCCTCAAATCCTCAAAAGTTTCTACAGCTGCACCATCGAGAGCATCCTGACCGGTTGCACCACTGCCTGGTATGGCAACTGCTCAGCCTCCGACCGCAAAGCACTACAGAGGGTAATGCGAACGGCCCAGTACATCACTGGGGCCATGCTTCCTGCCATCCAGGACCTCTATACTAAGTGATGTCAGAGGACGGCACTAAAAATTGTCAAAGACTCCAGCCAACCAAGTCATAGATTGATCTCTCTGCAACCGCACGGCAAGTGGTACCGGAGCGCCAAGTCTAGGTCCAAGAGTCTTCTAAAGAAATTCTACCCCGAAGCCATAAGACTCCTGAATACCTAAATAAATGGCTACCCAGACTTTTTGCATTGCCCCCCCCCCCTCCCATCCCACCCTCTCCCCCTCTTTTACACCGCTGCTACTCTCTGTTGTTATCATCTATGCATAGTCACGTTAATAACTCAACCTTAATGTATATAGTACCTCAACTAACCGGTGCCCCCACACATTGACTCTGTACCAATACCCCCCTGTATATAGTCTCGCTATTGTTATTTCACTGCTGCTCTTTAATTTCTTGTTACTTTAATTTCTTATTCTTGTCAGTATTTTTTTTTTAACTACATTGTTGGTTAGGGGCTCGTAAATAAGCATTTCACTGTAAGGTCTACCTACACCTGCTGTATTTGGAGAATGTGACTAATACAATTTGATTTGATTTTGATTTGCAATTGTGCCCCTAACAACCTCTTGGACCCTGGAGATGGAGGTTTTTTTTATTGGCCTTACATCCAACTGTGGTAGATTGTTGACTCGTGTCTGTGTGTGCTCTCTCATCTCCCACATGTCCCACAATTATGATGTCAGTGGTTTGTTAGCCGCAGGCTCTGTGAGTGTGATTGTGGGGACTCAGATGCTGCATTGCACAATTTGTAGTGTTTGAAGTGGAGAAACAGGAATCAGGATCTGACTTCTGCAAACCCAGAGATCATAAGGACCATGACACACACTACACGATGTACAGGAAGGGCATATGAAACAAATAAAATAAGAGGACCTCTCTCAATTCAATTCAATTCAATTCAAGGGCTTTATTGGCATGGGAAACATGTGTTAACATTGCCAAAGCAAGTGAGGTAGACAACATACAAAGTGAATATATAAAGTGAAAAACAACAAAAATGAACAGTAAACATTACACATACAGAAGTTTCAAAACAATAAAGACATTACAAATGTCATATTATATATATACAGTGTTTTAACAATGTACAAATGGTTAAAGGACACAAGATAAAATAAATAAGCATAAATATGCGTTGTATTTACAACGGTGTTTGTTCTTCACTGGTTCTTTGTGGATCTGTGTAATCTGAGGGAAATATGTCTCTCTAATATGGTCATACAATGGGCAGGAGGTTAGGAAGTGTAGCTCAGTTTCCACCTCATTTTGTGGGCAGTGAGCACATAGCCTGTCTTCTCTTGAGAGCCATATCTGCCTACGGCGGCCTTTCTCAATAGCAAGGCTATGCTCACTGAGTCTGTACATAGTCAAAGCTTTCCTTAATTTTGGGTCAGTCACAGTGGTCAGGTATTCTGCCGCTGTGTACTCTCTGTGTAGGGCCAAATAGCATTCTAGTTTGCTCTGTTTTTTTGTTAATTCTTTCCAATGTGTCAAGTAATTATCTTTTTGTTTTCTCATGATTTGGTTGGGTCTAATTGTGCTGTTGTCCTGGGGCTCTGTAGGGTGTGTTTGTGTTTGTGAACAGAGCCCCAGGACCAGCTTGCTTAGGGGACTCTTCTCCAGGTTCATCTCTCTGTAGGTGATGGCTTTGTTATGGAAGGTTTGGGAAGCGCTTCCTTTTAGGTGGTTGTAGAATTTAACGTCTCTTTTCTGGATTTTGATAATTAGTGGATATCGGCCTAATTCTGCTCTGCATGCATTATTTGGTGTTCTACGTTGTACACGGAGGATATTTTTGCAGAATTCTGCGTGCAGAGTCTCAATTTGGTGTTTGTCCCATTTTGTGAAGTCTTGGTTGGTGAGCGGACCCCAGACCTCACAACCATAAAGGGCAATGGGCTCTATGACTGATTCAAGTATTTTTAGCCAAATCCTAATTGGTATGTTGAAATGTATGTTCCTTTTGATGGCATAGAATGCCCTTCTTGCCTTGTCTCTCAGATCGTTCACAGCTTTGTGGAAGTTACCTGTGGCGCTGATGTTTAGGCCAAGGTATGTATAGTTTCTTGTGTGCTCTAGGGCAACAGTGTCTAGATGGAATTTGTATTTGTGGTCCTGGTGACTGGACCTTTTTTGGAACACCATTATTTTTAACCAGGTCTGACAGAATCTGTGCATAAGATCTAGGTGCTGCTGTAGGCCCTCCTTGGTTGGTGACAGAAGCACCAGATCATCAGCAAACAGCAGACATTTGACTTCGGATTCTAGCAGGGGGAGGCCGGGTGCTGCAGACTTGTCTAGTGCCCGCGCCAATTCGTTTATATATATGTTGAAGAGGGTGGGGCTTAGGCTGCATCCCTGTCTCACCCCACGACCCTGTGTGAAGAAATGTGTGTGTTTTTTGCCAATTTTAACCGCACACTTGTTGTTTGTGTACATGGATTTTATAATGACGTATGTTTTACCCCCAACACCACTTTCCATCAGTTTGTATAGCAGACCCTCATGCCAAATTGAGTCGAAGGCTTTTTGAAATCAACAAAGCATGAGAAGACTTTGCCTTTGTTTTGGTTTGTTTGGTTGTCAATTAGGGTGTGCAGGGTGAATACATGGTCTGTTGTACGGTAATTTGGTAAAAAGCCAATTTGACATTTGCTCAGTACATTGTTTTCATGGAGGAAATGTGCGAGTCTGCTGTTAATGATAATGCAGAGGATTTTCCCAAGGTTACTGTTGACACATATTCCACGATAGTTATTGGGGTCAAATTTGTCTCCACTTTTGTGGATTGGGGTGATCAGTCCTTGGTTCCAAATATTGGGGAAGATGCCAGAGCTAAGTATGATGTTAAAGAGTTTTATTATAGCCAATTGGAATTTGTTGTCTGTATATTTGATCATTTCATTGAGGATACCATCAACACCACAGGCCTTTTTGGGTTGGAGGGTTTTTATTTTGTCCTGTAACTCATTCAATGTAATTTGAGAATCCAGTGGGTTCTGGTAGTCTTTAATAGTTGATTCTAAGATCTGTATTTGATCATGTATATGTTTTTGCTCTTTATTCTTTGTTATAGAGCCAAAAAGATTGGAGAAGTGGTTTACCCATACATCTCAATTTTGGATAGATAATTCTTCGTGTTGTTGTTTTTTTAGTGTTTTCCCAGAAGTGGTTAGAGTCTATGGATTCTTCAATTGCATTGAGCTGATTTCTGACATGCTGTTCCTTCTTTTTCCGTAGTGTATTTCTGTATTGTTTTAGTGATTCACCATAGTGAAGGCGTAGACTCAGGTTTTCCGGGTCTCTATGTTTTTTGTTGGACAGGATCTCTCTCTCTCTCTCTCTCTCTCTCTCTCTCTCTCTCTCTCTCTCTCTCATGCTTTATTGGCATGAAGTAAAGCTTACTTTGGATATTTACAATATTAAAATAATAAGAATCAAAATTGTCAATGGAACAACAGTAATAACAATAACATGTGCAGGTTGATTGGTCTGTCACTGTCCCTCATCTTATGGCAGGCAGCAATTTAGTGCGCTGCCAACCCACAGCTCTCTGCGTCCTCCCCCAACAGGACGTGTAGTCTATTCTCATCAGAGAAACCGAGAATGAGGGTTTCAAATTTGGGGGAATGACAATCTCTAATTGTTTTATATTTTTTTTACATTTTGACAGGATATCTCTCTGTATTTTTCTCTTTCTATCTCTCTCAGTCTTTGTCTCTGGCTCTCTCTCTCTCTTTCTATCTCAGTCTCTGTCTCTGTCCGTCTCCCATCTACTATTTTATTACTCTGTCCTTCCATTTTCTGTGGGAGAGAAAGAGAAAATGAGAAAGCACACTCAGTCATGTTTTTCTTTGCCTCTATTTCCATAATAAACACTCAAATGCGCGGCGCATGAAGACCGTGGGAGACTCGATGAGGGCCTGTTCTTGTGAAGAGGCTGTGGGAAAGAGAAGAAGATCAGTCATTGTTTTTACATTTGAGTCATTTAGCAGACACTCTTATCCAAAACAACTTAGCAATTAGGGTTAACCTCTCTAGGGTACGAGGGACGCTAGCGTCCCATCTGGCCAACATCCAGTGAGGTTGCAGAGCGCCAAATTCAATTACAGAAATGCTCATTATAAAAATTCAGAAAACAAAACATATTTTACATAGGTTTAAAGATTCACTTCTTGTTAAACCAACCACAGTGTCATATTTATAAAATGCTTTTCGGCGAAAGCATACCTAGCCCAGAACAAACCTAGCCCAGAACATAGCCCAGTTGACAAATTATTACAAACAGTAACCAGCCAAGCAGTAGCGTTACAAAACTCAGAAATAGAGATAAAATTAATCCCTTACCTTTGATGATCTTCATATGGTGGCAATCAGAAGACATTAATTTACTCAATAAATGTTCCTTTTGTTCGATGAAGTCTCTTTATATCCATTAACTACCGTTTTGTTAGCGTGTTTTGTTCAGTAATCCACAGGCTCAAACTCAGTCCAAACAATCAGATAAAAAAATCCAAATTGTATCCGTAAAGAGCATAGAAACATGTCAAACGAAGTTTATATTCAATCCTCAGGTAGTTTTTTTAGCCTACATGATCTATAATATTTCAACCGGACAATAACGTCGTCAATATAAAAGGTAAACAAGAAATGCAAATGCGCCTGAAAAAGCTCTGCAACACGTTAGGGTCCACTCGTTCAGACTGGTCTTACTCCCTCATTTATAAGAATACAAGCCTGAAACAATTTCTAAAGACTGTTGACATCTAGTGGAAGGCATAGGAACTGCATATGGAGTCCTAAGTCAATGGATACTGTAATGGCATTGAATAGAAAACAACAAAACCAAAAAAGAAACTACTTGCTGAATGGATTTTTCTCAGGTTTTCGCCTGGTAAAAAAGTTATGTTATACTCACAGACACTATTTTAACAGTTTTGAAACTTTAGAGTGTTTTCTATCCAAATCGACCAGTTATATGCATATCATATCTTCTGGGCCCGAGTAGCAGGCCATTTAATTTGGGCATGCTTTTCATCCAAAATTCCGAATGCTGCCCCCTACCAAAGAGAGGTTAAGTTCCTTGCTCAAAGACAGATTTTTCACCTAGTTTGCTCAGGGATTCAAACGAGCAACCTTTCAGTTACTGGCCCAATACGTTTAACCGCTAGGCTACCTGCCACCCCAGACATTTTGATAAACAGTCAGAATGTTCAGTTTGTGTGTGTGTGTGTGTGTGTGTGTGTGTGTGTGTGCGTGTGTGTGTGTGTGTGTGTATGTGTGTGTCATTTTCCTTCACCAAGGGAGACCTGGTTATATAGAAATCACATTATATGATTCCTCAGAGCATACACACCACATACAATGATCTGGGCTGGAGAGGTCCTGGTTTGGAGAGGCAGGTTGAAACAACGTCAGCAAACCCCTTCTCTTCAGTGATCTGTAATGACAAACACAACCTAATGGCCCTCAAACACACACAACCCTGACAGACGCCTACAGTCAAGATCTGACAGGCTTTAGCAGTGGGGGAAAATCATCACAGAGGTGGCTAGTTCTGATGATATAAAGAGCAATCTAATTGTGATGATGTCAGAGGAGGAGAACAGGAAGTAAACATGGGTAGCAACTGTTCTTTCAGCCCATTTCCAAATCAAACCCTAGACCATAACCCCCATGTCACTTAATATATGACACAACAAAAATATTAAATAATGTAATCTATAAAAATATTTACCAAATGTCATCCACTAAACCCTACTAAACCCCCAGAGATTTCAATGCATTATTATATGCTTGAAAAGCTACTGTTTATTCATAATTTTATATAACTGATGACAGAGAATTTTCTTCTCAGCGTCCTCTGAGCAACACAGTGATGCCATTCAAATGGCTGCTGACGAGTTACAACTTCATAAGAATGAGCAGAGGGAAAATATGGGTGGTGGTGCATTTTATGTGCTGCAACTGTAAAACATGCAAATCACCTCCCTATACTAGCATACTGATGTCTAAAAGCCTGAACACAGCCCAGTACAGGTTATTATCCAGTCTTGATCATGTTAAATTAAATGTCAAATTTGGATTTCCAACTAAATATATATACCCAAAGAAATTATGTATATTGAGAGTGCCATAAACAATATCTAGTAATGCTTAGACTTCCATAAAGAGGAACATCTCACCGTTCTGGTAAGCTTAATAAGTACACAGCACTAAAATGAGAAAAATATGAAAAAATCATATACTCTGTATGTTTTTTCCTATTCAACGAAGTGGTGGAATACGGCCTGAAATGACTGAAATGCTTTCTAAATATAGTAACAATCAAATTATAAGCAACTTAGTATGCGATTTCACCTTTATTATAACTCTCAAATAAATATGATCATACTTGGTGAACGACATAATTCGTTCACAGCCAGAGGAAATCGATCCTTTGTCTGGATAGGCCAGAAAATGTGTCATGTCGCTCCCTATGAAAATGAGGTGTAAGATTTCACATATTTCATCTCAGCTGAGAGTAGCGGCATGTGAAGTGGGAAAACCAGAGTTTTCACGGAATGTACAGCAATTGATGTTGCACCATTCACAGAGCGCTGTGTACACAACAATGGCTGTTGAGGGACTTTCCATTTAAGAGGTTTAAAGTTCCACTGCACTCTAACTTTGACTAAAAACACACACACACACAAACACACACACACACAAACACAGGGATCATTTAATAGACTTGCCACACTGCAATTCTTGGAATAAAATGTACTTTTTTAAATGGAATAGACACGGTTTCCCTGCTCTAATGAAACAGCCCTCCCCTCTCGTTCCAACCTTTTCATTTTATAAATCAGAGCGGGTGTTTTAATTTGCAGAAGGCCTGGGGTGTTTGGTGATTAATATTTGTGTGAGGTCACACTCAGTTACCCAGAAAGAGAGACAGGTGGAACTATTCGCATAACCACCACACGTTATTTCTCTCTCTCTCTCTCTCTCTCTCTCTCTCTCTGTCACTATATCTCATACACATGCGCACACATACTGTGTATCATTTACACCATCTCTCTGAAGATGAGGGGGTCAGAGACCTTGAAGGAGACCTAGAAGATAAGGGTTGGTAGGAAGCATGGAAAAGATTGTGCCTAAGTTAGCACGCAGACCAGTAGTCAGACGGTTGATGGTATCAGAATCGAGCTGCCATCTCATGCCTCTGCTGTATAATAGGCCACCATTTAAAATGATGAGACTGGATGTTGCCAAACTGTTCCAGTCATTTGGGATTCAGGCATGTTGCTGGATCGACACAACATTGTGTGGGACATGGGCTCATTTTGGCATCAGACCATTTCTGAAAACATCAGACACATTTTAGATTTGGGTAAACTGCCAGCCTGCAATTCGCCAATTTACGCTTGCGACATCGACTCAGTGTGCCTCATTAATGCAGGCACTGGCATGAACTGGCAAACAGACAGGAAAAAAATTAAACTTTGCTCATTCAGGAAGGTTGTTCCCAAATCTCATTATCCCAGTCTGTCGGTAGGAAGGTCAACGTTCCGACACACACCTCACCACCTCCGGGAATTTAGCACGCATCACGTTTTCTGACAGAGCTCAATTTCAGCTGTCATAAGTTAGAACGGAAAGGCAGAAATGCATTATCATCATGAATAATGTGTTTTATATGCCCCCTCATGCTGCCTAAGTGCAATGAGAAGAGCAATTACAAGAACCAGTGTGTATGTACAGTATGTACAAACCTGCTAGCATCTACCTAAGACCCAGTACTATCTTCATAGATTATTACTTTATTAACGTTATCAAGCCAGGGACACGCATCACTGGGTTTTGTTGATCGCACAAGGACTAAGTAATCCTCAGAAACAACCACACACACACACACACACACACACACACACACACACACACACACACACACACACACACACACACACACACACACACACACAGTAGGACGGGAGAAATAGAGTGGTGGTGAAGTAGGAAGGAATTCAATTCAATAGACAACTAGAAAGAGTAAATGCGGTAGGAATAAGGTAACAACTCATGAAACTCATAGCCAGTAGTAGTAGGAAGAGTAGAAAGGTTTCAGTACATTTAATAAATTACATGAATTCTCAGTATTTCTCCCTGCTCCCTTTCTTTGACAGTAATCTTCTGTGTCTGCCGTGATTTTCACCTTAACCAATCTTTTCACAGCAATATACACTGAAAAAATAAAGGGAACACTTAAACAACATAATGTAACTCCAAGTCAATCACACTTCTGTGAAATCAAACTGTCCACTTAGGAAGCAACACTGATTGACAATACATTTCACATGCTTTTGTGCAAATGGAATAGACAACAGTTGGAAATTATAGGCAATTAGCAAGACACCACCAATAAAGGAGTAGTTCTGCAGGTGATAACCAATGACAACTTCTGGCTGATGTTTTGGTCACTTTTAAATGCTGGCGGTACTTTCACTCTAGTGATAGCATGCGACTGAGTCTACAACCCACACAAGTGGCTCAGGTTGTGCAGCTCATCCAGAATAGAACATCAATGTGAGCTGTGGCAAAAAGGTTTGCTGTGTCTGTCAGCGTAGTGTCCAGAGCATGGAGGCGCTACCAGGAGACAGGCCAGTACATCAGGAGACGTGGAGGAGGCTGTAGGAGGGCAACAACCCAGTAGGAGGACCGCTACCTCCGCCTTTGTGAAAGGAGGAGCAGGAGGAGCACTGCCAGAGCCCTGCAAAATGACCTCCAGCAGGCCACAAATGTGCATGTGTCTGCTCAGACGATCAGAAACAGACTCCATGAGGGTGGTATGAGGGCCCGACGTCCACAGGTGGGGGTTGTGCTTACAGCCCAACACCGTGCAGGACGTTTGGCATTTGCCAGAGAACACCAAGATTGGCAAATTCGCCACTGGCGCACTGTGCTCTTCACAGATGAAAGCAGGTTCACACTGAGCACATGTGACAGACGTGACTGCAACATCCTCCAGCATGACCGGTTTGGCGGTGGGTCAGTCATGGTGTGGGGTGGCATTTATTTGGGGAGCCGCACAGCCCTCCATGTGCTCGCCAGAGGTAGCCTGACTGCCATTAGGTACCGAGATGAGATCCTCAGACCCCTTGTGAGACCATATGCTAGAGCGGTTGGCCCTGGGTTCCTCCTAATGCAAGACAATGCTAGACCTCATGTGGCTGGAGTGTGTCAGCAGTTCCTGCAAGAGGAAGGCATTGATGCTATGGACTGGCCCGCCCGTTCCCCAGACCTGAATCCAATTGAGCACATCTGGGACATCATGTCTCGCTCCATCCACCAATGCCACGTTGCAACACAGACTGTCCAGGAGTTGGCGGATGCTTCAGTCCAGGTCTGGGAGGAGATCCCTCAGGAGACCATCTGCCACCTCATCAGGAGCATGCCCAGGCATTGTAGGGAGGTCATACAGGCACTTGGAGGCCACACACACTACTGAGCCTCATTTTGACTTGTTTTAAGATCATTACATCAAAGTTGGATCAGCCTGTAGTGTGGTTTTCCACTTTAATTTTGAGTGTGACTCCAAATCCAGGCCTCCATGGGTTGATACATTTGATTTCCATTGATATTGTTTGTGTGATTTTGTTGTCAGCACATTTAACTATGTAAAGAAACAAGTATTTAATACAAATATTTTATTCATTCAGATCTAGGATGTGTTATTTTAGTGTTCTCTTTATTTTTTTGATCAGTGTATACACCATGCTTTCAGATATGAAATAACATATCTGAAATAACAGAAAGAATCAAACTCCAGAAATCAATTTTCTCCCTCTCCCTCTCTCTCTCTCTCTCTCTATTCCCTCCCTCTCTCTCTCTCTCTCTCTATTCCCTCCCTCTCTCTACACCTCTCTCTCTCTCTCTATTCCCTCCCTCTCTCTACACCTCTCTCTCTCTCTCTATTCCCTCCCTCCACACCTCTCTCTCTCTATTCCCTGCCTCCCTCTACACCTCTCTCTCTCTATTCCCTCCCTCTCTCTACACCTCTCTCTCTCTCTATTCCGTCCCCTTCTCTACACCTCTCTCTCTCTCTCTCTCTATTCCCTCCCTCCACACCTCTCTCTCTCTATTCCCTCCCTCCTCTCTCTCATTCCCTCCCTCCCTCTACACCTCTCTCTCTCTATTCCCTCCCTCCCTCTACACCTCTCTCTCTCTATTCCCTCCCTCTCTCTATTCCCTCCCTCTCTCTACACCTCTCCCTCTCTCTCTCTCTATTCCCTCCCTCACCTCTCTCTCTCTCTCTCTCTCTATTCCCTCCCTCTCTCTACATTCCCTCCCTCTCTCTCTCTCTCTCTCTATTCCCTCCCTCTCTCTACACCTCTCTCTCTCTCTCTCTATTCCCTCCCTCCACACTTCTCTCTCTCTATTCCCTCCCTCCCTCTACACCTCTCTCTCTCTATTCCCTCCCTCCCTCTACACCTCTCTCTCTCTATTCCCTCCCTCCCTCTACACCTCTCTCTCTAGTCCCTCCCTCCCTCTACACCTCTCTCTCTCTATTACCTCCCTCTCTCTATTCCCTCCCTCTCTCTACACCTCTATCTCTCTCTCTCTCTATTCCCTCCCTCCCTCTACACCTCTCTCTCTATATATTCCCTGCCTCCCTCCACCTCTCTCTCTCGCTATTCCCTCCCTCTCTCTACACCTCTCTCTATCTCTCTCTCTCTCTCTCTCTATTCCCTACCTCTCTCTATTCCCTACCTCTCTCTATTCCCTCCCTCTCTCTCTATTCCTTCAATCTCTCTACACATCTCTCTCTCTATTCCCTCCCTCTCTATTCCCTCCCTTTCTCTATTCCCTCCCTCTCTCTATTCCCTCCCTCTCTCTATTCCCTATCTCTCTCTCTCTCTCTCTCTCTCATAGTGGAGTAATCTCTACTTTACAAGTAGGTAATACCTGAACATCGTGACAAAACCATTCGCTCTGCTGCTTAAGGTTTTGCTGATGCTTCTTGAATGTAGGTGTGTTAAATGAGAATATCGTTCACATAGTGATTTGTAGTATTGTCATGTGTACAACACTGTGTGTGTGTGTGTGTGAGTGCTTCTGGCCTCTGCTCTCAATCAAACCTCTCCTGCTGGTTAGGTTCTGTCAAACACAGACAGAGAGGGTACAGGGGGTGTATGTATGTGCCTGGTGGTACAGGGGGTTTATGTTTCTGGGGGTACAGGGGGTGTATGTATGTGCCTGAGGCAAAACAAACTGTGTCAGCACAGCTCTGGTCTGGGGGGCTTTAAATTGGCATCTGCTGTAGTCTGACCTCCTGCTGGCAACACAGACACACACACAGACACACACTGCTGACTCGTCCTCCTCTAGCAAGCCCCCTTCCAGTGGCTCTACCCTGAAGCTAACAGAGGGGACCTTAGGGCCTGTTCCAACCATTATTCTTCAGATCAATTGCTTCTGCCTAAACTGAACACACACTTTCAGAGCTCACAGAGCGATTAGACAGCACTTGGGAATATCCTACACACACACACACATTCTCTCACACACACACCATGGTTATTATAAGGAAACAAAAATTTAAGCAAAACAAAACTATCATGAACCAAAATGAAAACTATTTTGTAAACTGAAATAAAATAAATAAGAATCCTGTTTAAAAAACTAAAACTATACTGAAACTATTATCTTTGACTTGAAAATGAACTACACTGAACCAAAATATGAACACAACATTTGAAATGTTATATTTCATGATTTCATGAGCTGAAATAGAAGATCCCAGAAATGTTCCATACGAACAAAAAGCTTATTTCTCTCAAATGTTTTGCACAAATTTGTTTACATCTCTGTTAGTGAGCATTTCTCATTTGCCAAGATAATCCATTCACATTCAGGTGTGGCATATCAAAAAGCTGATTAAATAGCATGATCATTACACAGGTGTACTTTTTGTTGGGGACAATAAAAGGCCACTCTAAAATGAGCAGTTCGATCACACAATTCCACAGATGTCTTAAGTTTTGAGCATGCTGACTGCAATTGGCATGCTGACTGCAGGAATGTCCACCAGAGCCATCTACTATAAGCTGCCTCCAATGTAATTTAGAGAATATGGCAGTACATCCAACCGGCATCACAACTGCAGACCACGTGTAACCATGCCAGCCCAGGACCTCAACATCCAGCTTTTAAATCTGTGGGATTGTCTGAGACCAGCCACCCGGACAGCTGATGAAACTGTGGGCTTGCACAATGGAAGAATTTCTACACAAACTGTCAGAAATCTTCTCTGGGAAGCTAATCTGCGTACTCACCAGGGCCTTGACTTGACTGTAGTTCGGTGTCGTAACCGATTTCAATGGGCAAATGCTCAACTTTGATGGCCACTTGCATTCTGAAGAAGTGTGCTCTTCTTCACAATGAATCCCAGTTTCGACTGTGCCGGTGGGTAAGTGGGTAAGCAGTTTGCTGATGTCAACCTTGTGAACAGAGTACCCCATGGTGGCAGTGGGGTTATGGTATGGGCAGGCGTAAACTAGGGACAACAAACACAATTGCATTTTATCGCCGGCAATTTGAATGCTCCGAGAAACTGTGACGAGATCCTGAGGGCCATTGTCGTGCCATTCATCCGCCGCACCCAGTCACCCCAGATACTGACTGGTTTTCAGATTGTTTGACCTTTTGTTAAGGTATCTGTGACCAACAGATGCATACCTGTATTCCCAGTCAGGTGAAATCCATCGATTAGGTCCAAATAAATTGACAGATTTTCTTATATAAACTGTTTTAAATGAACTGTTTATTATAAACTGTAACTCAGTAAAATCTTTGAAATTGTTGCATGTTGTGTTTATATTTTTGTTCAGTGTAGAATAAAATAAAAAACATCATATATTTTGTTCAATTTTAGTTTTTTCTCCTAAACTTTTTTATAATGGGCTTTCAAGCTTCTGAATCTGGCAGGTAAATGCTGCCAGGAGATGGCAATGTTTCAAAAAGGCCTTGTGCATCACTATCACTAGCTGTCAGTAGCTAACAGGGAAGAAATCTGCTAGGTAGCTAGCCTAGCTAAAGGGTAAGTGCAGAGCGTGAACAATAGCAGAGAGAATAAAGTAGACGTCGCACGTCAAACTTTCCTGGCGGGAAGGTGTCACGTGGTTATGCCAATATAAGTGCATCCTGTTCCTGTTGTCACATGTTAGATTGTGTGTGTTATTTTATGGCTATATTGCATCTATTCCTTTGAAGTTGTCATGATGATTGATGTGTAGGGACCTCATTGAACTGGGGGGGATGTGTTTGAACATTTCAAAGAGGATGGCCCCACACCCACCCTATTTTATTGCCCTTAGGGTTGTTGTCTATGAAGCAGGAATGTCCAGGGGGGATTGTGTTGGCGGCAGACGCATTATAAATAAGGCCCAGAACAACACATGCGGCCCCAGAACACTAAACAAGATTTTAAAAATAAAACCAAGAACATTAAACAGAAAATTATGTCTCCTAGGCCAATTCTCAGGGTGCTATGCGTCTATTGTCACGAACCCAATGATAAAAGCATCGAGGACATTTTGTATGATGCCCCTGAATGTTTTAATTGGATACGAGTGATGGACATATAGGACAGGAGACACCGAATAGGACAGGAGAAGTACTCCAGATATAACAAACTGACCCTAGCCCCCCGACACATAAACTACTGCAGCATAAATACTGGAGGCTGAGACAGGCTGGGTCAGGAGACACTGTGGCCCCATCCGAGGACACCCCCGGACAGGGCCAAACAGGAAGGATATAACCCCACCCACATTGCCAAAGCACATCCCCCACACCACTAGAGGGATATCTTCAACCACCAACTTACCATCCTGAGACAAGGCTGAGTATAGCCCACAAAGACCTCCGCCACGGCACAACCCAAGAGGGGGGGGGGGGGGGGGGGGGGGTGACAGGATGACCACCAACCCAGACAGGATGACCACATCAGTGAATCAACCCACTCAGGTGACGCACCCCCTCCAGGGACGGCATGAGCGAGCCCCAGTAAGCCAGTGACTCAGCCCCTGTAATAGGGTTAGAGGCAGAGAATCCCAGTGGAAAGAGGGGAACCGGCCAGGAAGAGACAGCAAGGGCGGTTCGTTGCTCCAGAGCCTTTCCGTTCACCCTCCCACTCCTGGGCCAGACTACACTCAATCATATGACCCACTGAAGAGATGAGTCTTCAGTAGAGACTTAAAGGTTGAGACCGAGTTTGCGTCTCTGACATGGGTAGGCAGACCGTTCCATAAAAATTGAGCTCTATAGGAGAAAGCCCTGCCTCCAGCTGTTTGCTTAGAAATTCTAGGGACAATTAGGAGGCCTGCGTCTTGTGACCGTAGCGTTCGTGTAGGTATGTACGGCAGGACCAAATCAGAGAGATAGGTAGGAGCAAGCCCATGTAATGCTTTGTAGGTTAGCAGTAAAACCTTGAAATCAGCCCTTGCTTTGACAGGAAGCCAGTGTAGAGAGGCTAGCACTGGAGTAATATGATCAAATTTGTTGGTTCTAGTCAGGATTCTAGCAGCCGTATTTAGCACTAACTGAAGTTTATTTAGTGCTTTATCCGGGTAGCCGGAAAGTAGAGCATTGCAGTAGTCTAACCTAGAAGTGACAAAAGCATGGATTAATATTTCTGCATCATTTTTGGACAGAAAGTTTCTGATTTTTGCAATGTTACGTAGATTGAAAAAAGCTGTCCTTGAAATGGTCTTGATATGTTCTTCAAAAGAGAGATCAGGGTCCAGAGTAACGCTGAGGTCCTTCACAGTTTTATTTGAGATGACTCTACAACCATTAAGATTAATTGTCAGATTCAACAGAAGATCTCTTTGTTTCTTGGGACCTAGAACAAGCATCTCTGTTTTGTCCGAGTTTAAAAGTAGAAAGTTTGCAGCCATCCACTTCCTTATGTCTGAAACACATGCTTCTAGCAAGGGCAATTTTGGGGCTTCACCATGTTTCATTGAAATGTACAGCTGTGTGTCATCCGCATAGCAGTGAAAGTTAACATTATGTTTTCGAATAACATCCCCAAGAGGTAAAATATATAGTGAAAACAATAGTGGTCCTAAAACGGAACCTTGAAGAACACCGAAATTTACAGTTGATTTGTCAGAGGACAAACCATTCACAGAGACAAACTGATATCTTTCCAACAGATAAGATCTAAACCAGGCCAGAACTTGTCCGTGTAGACCAATTTGGGTTTCCAATCTCTCCAAAAGAATGTGGTGATCGATGGTATCAAAAGCAGCACTAAGGTCTAGGAGCACGAGGACAGATGCAGAGCCTCGGTCCGATGCCATTAAAATGTCATTTACCACCTTCACAAGTGCCGTCTCAGTGCTATGATGGGGTCTAAAACCAGACTGAAGCATTTTGTATACATTGTTTGTCTTCAGGAAGGCAGTGAGTTGTTGCGCAACAGC
The DNA here is from genome assembly GCF_045791955.1 of Oncorhynchus clarkii lewisi. Lineage (NCBI taxonomy): Eukaryota > Metazoa > Chordata > Actinopteri > Salmoniformes > Salmonidae > Oncorhynchus > Oncorhynchus clarkii. The sequence goes on from NC_092174.1 coordinate 34,566,652, forward strand.
CTTTTCTAAAATTTTTGAGAGGAATGGAAGATTCGATAGGCCGATAGTTTTTTATATTTTCTGGGTCAAGGTTTGGCTTTTTCAAGAGAGGCTTTATTATTGCCACTTTTAGTGAGTTTGGTACACATCCGGTGGATAGAGAGCCGTTTATTATGTTCAACATAAGAGGGCCAAGCACAGGAAGCAGCTCTTTCAGTAGTTTAGTTGGAATAGGGTCCAGTATGCAGCTTGAATGTTTAGAGGCCATGATTATTTTCATCATTGTGTCAAGAGATATAGTACTAAAACACTTGAGCGTCTCTCTTGATCCTAGGTCCTGGCAGAGTTGTGCAGACTCAGGACAACTGAGCTTTGAAGGAATACGCAGATTTAAGGAGGAGTCCGTAATTTGCTTTCTAATAATCATAATATTTTCCTCAAAGAAGTTCATGAATTTATCACTGCTAAAGTGAAAGTCACCCTCTCTTGGGGAATGCTGCTTTTTAGTTAGCTTTGCGACAGTATCAAAAAGGAATTTCGGATTGTTCTTATTTTCCTCAATTAAGTTAGAAAAATAGGATGATCGAGCAGCAGTAAGGGCTCTTCGGTACTGCACAGTACTGTCTTTCCAAGCTAGTCGGAAGACTTCCAGTTTGGTGTGGCGCCATTTCCGTTCCAATTTTCTGGAAGCCTGCTTCAGAGCTCGGGTATTTTCTAAAATAGTTGTATCTTTTCTTAATTTTTAAAATGAGTATTTCTGTATTTGAATTTGGCGCTCTGCAATCTCACTGCATGTTGGCCAGGTGCGACGCCAGCGTCCCACATACCCTATAGAGGTTAACTTCTCATGACTCTGAAACCCGCATGCGGGAGCGTAACCATAGCCTCAAACTAATTAGCATAACGCAGCGGACATAAATCTTCCTAGAAAATCTTCCTATTCATGAAAATCACAAATGAAATATATTGAGACACAGTTTAGCCTTTTGTTAATCACAATGTCATCTCAGATTTTCAAAATATGCTTTACAGCCAACGCTAGACAAGCATTTGTGTACGTTTATCATGGCATGGCTATGGCTAGGCTCTGCGACCAGCAGGCAACATTTTCACGAAAATAGGAAAAGCAATCAAATTAAATAATTTACCTTTGAAGAACTTCGGATGTTTTCACTCAGGAGACACCCAGTTAGCTAGCAAATGTTCCTTTTTTCCAAAAATATTATTTTTGTAGGCGGAATAGCTCCGTTTGTTCTTCACGTTTGGCTGATAAATCGACCGGAAAATGCAGTCACTACAACGCCAAACTTTTTTCCAAATTAGCTCCATAATATCGACAGAAACGTGGCAAACGTTATTTAGAATCAATCCTCAAGGTTTTTCACATATGTATTCGATAATATATCCGTTGGGACAATTGGTTTCTCATAAGAAGCGATTGGAAAAATGGCTACTTGTGTACTTTACGCAAGATTTTCTGCGGGAGCCATCATGTGACCACTTGCTAAATGTGGTCCCTTACGGCTATTCCTCAACAGAAATGCGTAAAAAGACGTCACAATGCTGCAGACACCTTGGGGAATACGTAGAAAACGTAAGATCATTTGTAGCTCATTCACAGCCATATAAGGAGTCATTGGCATGAGGCGGTTTCAAAAAATGCGGCACTTCCTGATTGGATTTTTATCTGGGTTTCACCTGTAACATCAGTTCTGTTGCACTCACAGACAATATCTTTGCAGTTTTGGAAATGGCAGAGTGTTTTATATCCAAAGCTGTCAATTATATGCATAGTCAAGCATCTTTTCGTGACAAAATATCTTGTTTAAAACGGGAACGGTTTTTATCCAAAAATGAAAATACTGCCCCTAGAGTCGCAACAGGTTAACGTATTTTGTACGTATTATTTTCTTTCAGACTCTACCCCGGCGTATAACGTACAGAAGACCCTACACAATGAGACAATGAAGAGGATTTCGGCGCACTGGACATTCACAATAACAAAAACGAACCGGATGATTTCACCGTTTTAAATTACATTTCTGAGGTATACGACTTGATATTATGTGAAGCGGCCAACCTTCTTGATTCCTCCAATTCTTTTGTAGAAACACACAAACCTGAAATAGAACAAGCTAGGTTTCTCACAGCCTTTTCCAGGGCTCTAAAATCCAGAAATACACAATACATGTATGTTTTGTTCGGTAAAGTTCATATTTATATCCAAAAATCTGAGTTTACATTGACGCGTTGTGGTCAGAAATGCATTGTCTCAAACAAACATCCAGTGAAAGTGCAGAGAGCCACATAACAGAAATGACAGAAATACTCATCATAAACATTGATAAACTATATAAGTGTTTTCATGGAAAAATAGATAAACTTCTCCTTAATGCAACCGCTGTGTCAGATTTCAAAAACGCTTTATGGCGAAAGCACACTTTGCGATTATGTTAGCTAGCCACAGAAACGCATACAGCCAAGGAGTGTCACTAAGTCAGAAATAACATTAAAATGAATCACATACCTTTGATGATCTTCATCTGGTGGCACTCCCAGGTCTCCATGTTAGACAATACATGTTAGTTTTGTTCGATAATGTTCCTCTTTATGAGCAAAAACCTCATTTTTGTTGGCGCATTTTGTCCAGTAATCCGAATGCAGCAGGCGTGTGCACTAATTCCAGCACAAAACATTCTTAAAAAGTGCAATAAAAGTTAGTAGAAACATGCCAAATGATGTTTAAAATCTATCACATGTAGAGGAAGGCACAGAGCTCGTGAACTGGGTCCTAAGTCTTTGTATGGTGGATAGGCTTTCAATAGAAAATAATAGTACATCCTGGTTGGATTTTCCTCAGGGTTTCGCCTGCCATATAAGTTATGTTATACTCACAGACATTATTTTAACAGTTTTGGAAACTATAGTGTTTTCTATCCAAATCTACTAAGTATATGCCTATCCTGTATTCTGGGACTGAGTAGCAGACAGTTAAATTTGGGCATGCTTTTCATCCAAAATTCAGAATGCTGCCCCCTACCCTAGGGAAGTTAAAGAGCAATCCGATTAAAAAACGCAAATACAGGCGCTAAGAACCTATATGTAACATGTATCCTTCCAGAATACCACAAGAGCACACATCATTAATTGCCCAAATGGATGAGCCAACAGACATAATTGAGACAGTTCAAACCTTGTTAACCCGAACTCCAAGCTTTAATTAACCACATGAATGATGCAGGGGTAACATCAAACATAATTACGATAGATGAAACTCTATTATCACTGATTCCCGCCGAACTCATAGAATGAATTAATCATATGAATGAGCCAGGGACGACCGATGAAAAAGCCCTCATATCGTTAATTAACCATATGAATGAGAGCATAAGATCTTCTACACCGGATCCCACACAGACCCCGCCAGTCTGAAACGCAATACGATGTTTTTGAGGAACTGGAAAATTGTCTAATAAATCAGGAGGGAGATGGTATCGATAGAAGATTCCAGGTTGTGTCCCGAAATAAATTCAACAATAGAGATTTGACAGTTTTTCAATTTCACATGGCTGAATCAGAATCTTGACTATGCAGTGTTTTATGTAATGATATTGGATACTCTGAACGAACTGTTAGACAGGGCAAGAGATTATGGCGAACCTCGTGATGCAAACCTACTATAACTAAATATTTCTTATTTTACCCAATGGCGAAGCAGATCTTGAACAATTTATAGCCCTGCTGGAACGACTTGTTCAGTCAAATTTATCCGTCATAGCTGATAGAACCCTCGAGCTTGTAGTGTAAATAATACGGCAACCCCTGGGTGGTGGGGGGCAGAGAGGGAAGCTTGATAGCCTCATGCAATCAGAAAGCATAAGCAATAAAAGGGCATACCTCATAAATGTTCACAATCCTGGTAATAAGCTATGCTTTGCAATAGGCCTAAGGCCTAGCACATTTACTCAATCCTGGATGTATGGATCTAGCGGCGTTACAAAAGGCTAGAGTGCTCCAAATTGCTGTGGGTCTAGGTATACAGGATGCGGTGGCATTCTCCGACATAGTCAAATTTGAAAACTTTCTGAAAATCAAGATTGTGGTTTTGTACCACAGTAGAGCTAATGCAGCTCTCTTGAAATTCCAAGACAACCCACAACCTCATCCTCAGATTCTGTACTTTTATGTGCAAAACAACCATTATTGTGCTGTTACCAACATCACAGCGTTTTTAGGAGCACCATATGTGTGTCCGGCATGTCATACCGGCTACACACAAAAGGGCACTCGTGCAGTAATGACTGTTCATTATGTCTTGATGAAAATTGTCCGATGCAGCCCTTAAACCTGACACCCTGTGCGGATTGTCACCGCACATGTCGTTCAGCTTACTGTTACGAAAAACACAAAATTTAAACATGGCACCCCAAGGCCTGTAAATCTGTAAGCAGTTGTGACATTAACAAGAAATGTCCAAAATGCCATTGCAATTACAAACTTAAAATAGACAGCCCTAAACCTCATGTGTGTGGAATCATACATTGCCCAATCTGTAAAGGGCCTTTGAAAAGCAGAGACGCTGAAGTGGTTCAAGAAGTGCCACACGAGTGTTATATTCAGCCCTTGGCTGAAGATGAACATTCAGAGAAATATGTGTTCTATGATTTTGAGACTAATCAGCAATCAGAGGTTCATTTGCCTATTTTTGTATCTACCATGACTTTCAAGGGTGATAAGTGGTCAGATAAGTGGTCAGCAGAGGGGCCGAATTGTGCACTCCTCTTCTAAAACACTAGAAAACCCCAGTACAGAAACTTCACGTTTATAGCGCAATTCTAGAGCCTATGACTTCTACCTTCTTTTAAACCCCTTGATACAGCAAGGCGTTGCACCCAGTATCATAGCTCAAGATAGTAAAATCTTGTGTTTTGTAGACCCCGCCTTCAACCAGAGATATACTGACAGTTTAAGCCTTGGGTTTTGAGAACTCTGTGAAAGGCTGGTTCCCCCACTTCTTCACATCTGAGGAGAATCTCCATTATATTGGAGCTTATCCCAGCCCCGAAATGTACGGGTGTGATGAGATGTCTCCCAAAGAGCGAGAGAGATTCATGATGTGGGACGAGACAGTATGTCACAGCACTTTTGATTTCCATAAAGAGATGGAATCCTACTGTGACAATGATGTGGTTATACTTCGTGAAGGATGCCTCAGATTCAGAGAAGAGGTAATCAAAGATGCAGGCATTGACCCCTGGAGTTGTACAAATATTGCATCGGCATGCATAAAAACCTATCGTACACACTTTCTACCTACAGCATCTATAGCTATCCCCTCGCCTGACAACTACCAATGTCAATTCAAGTCATACTCTAGTGGGTCCATTCAATGGTTGGAGTACTTGGCCCTTTGGGCCTTATCATCTAGATGGACACACACAGATTGACATTGTTGAGACCGTATTTGAGTACAATGGTTGTTTCTTCCACGGTTGTAAATCTTGCTTTATGCCCCAGGACATGTGTGTCCTAACCCAGAATACTTTTGGGGTAAATGTACCAAGAGTTTCAAGACAAATTTGAATTTTTACAGGCTACTTACGGGTTAAAAGTGAATGTGATGTGGGAGCATGAGTGGACCGCACTCAAAAAGTCTGATCCTCATGTTCGAGCCTTGCTTTCCAGCTTTGACACATCAGAACCCTTGGAACCAAGACAGGCCTTGTATGGAGGCCGTACCAATGCTTTGATATTGAGGTACGTAACGCAACCCGATGAGACAATAGGATAGGTAGATTTTACATCCCTTTATCCTCATGTAATGAGTTCCTCATGCTATCCTATGGGGCATCCTGAAATTATTTACCGCGACTTTGACTTACCCCAAAACTATTTTGGTCTGATCAAAGCAACTACCCTCCTAGGGGTTTGTTTCTACCAGTGTTGCTTTCTTTCCCCTTTGTCACACCTGCAGTGAAAACAACAACCAGGAAAAGCCTTGTGATCACTCAGATCAAGAAAGAGCCCTGACAGGTGTATGGGTCACAGTTGAATTCTCTAAGGCTCTAGAGATGGGGTATCGTGTGGACAAAATCTTTGAAGTGTGGAACTTTTCCAGGAAATCATACAGTCTTTTTAAAGAGTACATCAAGACCTTCTTGAGATTCAAGCAAATGGCTTCAGGCTATCCTGCATCGATCACAGATCAAGAGAGCAAAGACAAGTACATTCAAGACTATCACGACAGAGAAGGCAGAACTTCTTGACCCTGACAGAATAGAGGTTAACAAAACCAAAAGAAATGTGTCGAAATTGTTATTAACAACATATCTGTGCAAGAATTTTACTATCTATTCCTGGCTATAGTGAAGCATCTAAAATATCTCTCTTTATATGCTTTCAATTTATCACCTGATGATCACCTGATGATGACACCTCAGGAAATCTGTCGGTGGTACCCCAAGGTAACCTCAGGCTGGAAATGCGTTTCCGTACACCTCAAGCCTGTACAGTTAGCATGATTGTTTATGCATGCTCTGATTCAATCTTGGAAGGGTTCAATAATGTTCCAACCGGAGAATTCCATTGTCTGTAGAAAAGCAATGGAATGAGAGATACCTCTCATGTGAAAGCGTGTGACTGAGAACGAGGCTGCTGCCAGACCCCTTAGTCAAAAAGCTCTCATCTGGCTCCCCATCACAGGAGCAGCCCGAAACAACGTTCTAAAGACGGTTGACATCTAGTGGAAGCCTTAGGAAGTGCAAAATAACCCATATCCCACTATGAATTCGATAGGGGCTGAGTTCAAAAACTACAAACCTCAGATTTCCCACTTCCTGTTAGGATTTTTTCTCAGGTTTTTGCCTGCCATATGAGTTCTATTATACTCACAGACATCATTTAAACAGTTTTAGAAACCGCAGAGTGTTTTCTATCCAATACTAATAATAATATGCATATATTCTCCTGCAGTATCCTTGCTAAACAACCCGGCGCTGAAATGTGTCTTGATAGTGTCTTCAGAGTAGTTGAGTAAGCACTCCATGATGGCCCTATAAGGGTATGTGGCACTGCTTTTGACTGATTAGACGTTCACCCAAAGTCACATCCACTTGGGAGAAGATGGTGGCCAAGGGGTAATTAATGAGACTTACTTTGGCATCGCCTGCAATATTAACACCATCTCTTTGGTCACTTTTAGACGTAAATGGACCAAGATGTTGTTGAGGTCCAGATAGTTGTCACCGTGGCCTGGTATGAAAAATTCTATAGGACCGTTGTCTGTAATGGCCGAGAGTGGGGCTATCTCCACATAACTGGACCTCTCTACTGAATGTTGGGTTAAGGGGGCCATGAAAAGATCGAGCTCTGTCTTTATAGCTTCAGAGGACATGTGGTGTAAAAGAGCCATGTTGCCTGTTCTTTTAGAAAATACTTATTCTTACGTATTCTTTTTGTCGTTTTTGGTCCAGACCTCATCACTTTACCACGTCTTTGACTTACTGAGTTTCTTTTAACGGTTAACCTCCGCTTTTTAGGGGCAGGCCTGCACCTTATACCCGGAGGTCTCTTTTTTGGTCTTCGAGACAACATCATAAGCCCCGAGCCTTCTTGATGCTCGGCATCTGGTGACGCCCTTCTGGTCATAGCATTTGCTACAACCTCACTTACAACATTTTAAGCCGCTGATTTTAAATGTGGGTTGGCCATGCTGAGGCTTCTCTTCATAAACGGTAAAACCATCCTAAAGAGGTTACGAAATATACCACCTATCCCCGAACCGTACATGGTCGGGATCCATAATAGCCGGGTAACCCATTACCCACTTGAGCAACATAGTATGAGACACAGGGTAAGGTCGAGATGTTGGTTGTGGTCCATAACCCTTTTAATTTATTTGTATTATGTTTATAAAAAAATCAAAATATATAATACTAATAATATATTATATATAGAGAGGTTTTGGTGGGTCTAAAGTGGAGTTTAACAATCGTTTTACCATAAGTCAATTCAATGTTTTCGTTCTGATCTGTTTTAAGCTCAACCAGAATGTTTTCAATATATTTCTTGCTTACAGGTACATAGTGTGGCTTGTCGTAGTTAACAGTGACTATATCGCCATCCTTTCCATCTATATGAACTGTTGAACAGGAGGGGCACACAACTGTCTCCGACCCTTTGATAGGAAATGATGTCCGTATACACAAATATGTTGTAAAACCCTGCATGTACATCCGCAGGGAATGGGAATAATTTATCTTTCACATACGTCCATTTATTGGGACCCATCCCCAACATGTAGGCTAAATTACCGCTGGTCTTTATACCCCCATCAGCATCCCCTGAGATTTGTACACATTTATGTATAGGATTGTAGATCAGGAGTATTTCCATATTGTTCAGGGTTAGGAGTTCATTCAACTCTGAGATGATCCTCTCGACGGTTCTATAGAACCCTTTTTTAGGCTTAATAAGTTTTGCAGGTTCCGATATCCTTTTGCAATAAAAATCACGGTCCTTATCCTTGATATTATACCAACTATGGGGGTTTGTAATCTCGCTTAGACCTACTTCCCAGGCCTCTGATAACTCCATAGGCTTTGGAAAATTGGTTGTATAATTCAAACTCTGATTATTGCGATATATATGTGCAGACGCATTACTGGGGAGGGTCAGGTAGAGGCTGCTGTGTTCAATGATGCACTCCTGTGTACATGCGAATGATGTTGTATTTATCATGCATGAGGGTTTAAGTTAACCCCCGATGCCTCCACCACATCGTGCTCTAATACCCAACTGAAGAATTTTGGGGGACAGTTTTTCCAACGGACCAACACCCATTTTTGACCCTTTTCTCTCTTTTGATCTAGAATCTCCTCCACGTGAAAGACTTTGTCTTTACCCAGCTGTACCTTCTGTAGTTCCTTATCATATAAAGATCCCTTTATAAGCTCCCCGTCATAATCTTTTAGCTTGTAGACAGGGGGTATGCGCAGTAGACATTCGGTAACGGTGAACACCTCATCGCTTTAACCTTGCTCATGTTTTTGTGGAAAACACCCCTCAACTTGGATATAAGTACCAAGTCCCCCACTATGAATTTAAAATATAATTTTTTTTATGGCGAAGGGGGAACAAACCATACAGATTTTTAAAGACTTGAAAAGAGTTTTCAGAAGAGACCTTGGAGGGCTTCATCCATATACTCTTATTGTAGCTGTTGTTGTACCCCTTTACTAAATCTTGAACTATATCGATATATCTATGCGTGTTGTGAGCTGTAAAATATCGCCACATCCGCTCCTTCGGAGTTCTGCAAGTGTTCAAAAACTCTTTCTTTATGAGTTTCTGAAAAGTATTATTAAAAAAATATTTTCCGCCATCAGTCTGCACTTTCTTGGGGGCTCCTCCATCCTTCAAGATAGAGCCAAAGGCCAAAGGTCACCTCTGCCCCGCTCTTATTTTTTAAGACCCTTACAAATGCTATTTTAGAGAAAATGTTTCCATCATTTTTATCTGCAAGGGCCTGCATGTCACATAGATCCGCCTGAAACTGGGACAAGGGATGAGTAGAAAAAACTATATTTCTTGGAAATTGTTTCCGTAGAGGTTTATGTAGAGTATGAGCATCCTGCTCGGCTAACCACTCATTCACTTTAGCAGCGCTTAACCGGCTACCTGTTTCTTCGGCTATAGCTCTCTGTAAAGCTCCTTATAAGACCCAGGGGTTATAATAAATGTTTTTCAACATCTGCTCCGCCATCCTTCTTGCCTCTCTGAGGTACAATAATGTTAATGAGCCACTTTCAAATAATGACAACATTTAATTTTCATTTTTGAATTGTTATTTTTGCAAACATCAAGTATTACGTATACAGACAATTCAGGATTCGTTGCAGGATACTTGTCCCCGTTTTCTCAATGATCCAAGCATGCAACACCCTGTATATTTGGTTTAGATTTACAGGCTTGTGTCACTGGATTTTTAAAACACACACATCCGCTATATAAGTATATCAACAACAAATATAATACATGTTACAATTAAACAGTGTTTCAAACAAATAAAGTAAAATCTTAGACAAAGTTGTTTCTAGTTCTTCAGAATAATCCACAAGATGGGATACCAGGTGTGTCCATTGTAGACTCTGGCCCAAATGTCAATTTGCTCCATTTTTAGCACACGCTCTACATTAGCCCATGTATTGTGGGTTGTGTAGAACGATACATTGTTAACTTTTTTTCAATAATTTGATGCATCACATTTGTAAGTTTTCTCAAAATATTTGTATTTATTTATTCTCTCTAACATCATATGCATATAGTTACCCATTGCTTTACTTCTAAATAACAAATATGTATTGTCACTCGGTCTCTTGGTGTTTATTGAGCCAGAAAGTCATCACATCAACCACCACAGCTTCCCTGTATTTGTTGTCATTCACCAGGGTGTGTCGGATTTCTATGAGTTTCTCGTGGATGTAGATCGCCTCCTTCAGTTCATGTAGGAAAGCCTCAGTGACCCCGTAAACTCTGGGAATAGACGGCACAAGACCCATAGACTCCAGGGCTCTGACCTGCAGAACAATCTAGAAGAAAAAGAACGCACACCTACTTAGGCGAGGTGCTGGCTAGCGGAGTAAAAAACTTGAAAATTAAAGAGAGCCGCACACTCTAGGAGCTCAGATGCAAAAATGTAATTCCTGTTTGCACAAAGTACTGAGACCCCAGCTGGCTGCATGGACGGGTGTTAAAGGAATTTTAACAATTCCTTTATGTGTTCATTAACCAATTCAATTAAAATCACTCAAATCACTCAAATCAAGATCCTTATTTGCATAAAATATACAGAGACCAGTCTACCAAAATTAGCCAATAGCATTTATTCTCGAGAGCGCTGATCATAGTACCATGTACATCAGTTTATATATTACATATGACATCATAGGTTTTAAAATGTCCCTCCTCTCCGACCAGGACAAAGCAGCTTCAAAAGTTCATTCTACCTCACTAGCGCACATACATGACACACAATATATCTGGATTATCTCCTGAAGTCTCACCACAGTTTATTACCACTCAGCTGACAGTTCCAGTCCCCCCCAGATACGGAAAACTTGGAGGGGCTCTCGCTGTCTTATTTTATCTCCACAGAGTTATAGCCGGGTCGGTTCAAACATAGGTTAAGGATTCTCTTAGCTTACTTTAGACACATGACCTGCATCCTACTCTGTCCTAGATGCTAATATATGCATATTAGGAAATATCAGGAAATCTGTCGGTGGTACCCCAAGGTAACCTCAGGCTGGAAATGCGTTTCCGTACACCTCAAGCCTGTACAGTTAGCATGATTGTTTATGCATGCTCTGATTCAATCTTGGAAGGGTTCAATAATGTTCCAACCGGAGAATTCCATTGTCTGTAGAAAAGCAATGGAATGAGAGATACCTCTCATGTGAAAGCGTGTGACTGAGAACGAGGCTGCTGCCAGACCCCTTAGTCAAAAAGCTCTCATCTGGCTCCCCATCACAGGAGCAGCCCGAAACAACGTTCTAAAGACGGTTGACATCTAGTGGAAGCCTTAGGAAGTGCAAAATAACCCATATCCCACTATGAATTCGATAGGGGCTGAGTTCAAAAACTACAAACCTCAGATTTCCCACTTCCTGTTAGGATTTTTTCTCAGGTTTTTGCCTGCCATATGAGTTCTATTATACTCACAGACATCATTTAAACAGTTTTAGAAACCGCAGAGTGTTTTCTATCCAATACTAATAATAATATGCATATATTCTCCTGCAGTATCCTTGCTAAACAACCCGGCGCTGAAATGTGTCTTGATAGTGTCTTCAGAGTAGTTGAGTAAGCACTCCATGATGGCCCTATAAGGGTATGTGGCACTGCTTTTGACTGATTAGACGTTCACCCAAAGTCACATCCACTTGGGAGAAGATGGTGGCCAAGGGGTAATTAATGAGACTTACTTTGGCATCGCCTGCAATATTAACACCATCTCTTTGGTCACTTTTAGACGTAAATGGACCAAGATGTTGTTGAGGTCCAGATAGTTGTCACCGTGGCCTGGTATGAAAAATTCTATAGGACCGTTGTCTGTAATGGCCGAGAGTGGGGCTATCTCCACATAACTGGACCTCTCTACTGAATGTTGGGTTAAGGGGGCCATGAAAAGATCGAGCTCTGTCTTTATAGCTTCAGAGGACATGTGGTGTAAAAGAGCCATGTTGCCTGTTCTTTTAGAAAATACTTATTCTTACGTATTCTTTTTGTCGTTTTTGGTCCAGACCTCATCACTTTACCACGTCTTTGACTTACTGAGTTTCTTTTAACGGTTAACCTCCGCTTTTTAGGGGCAGGCCTGCACCTTATACCCGGAGGTCTCTTTTTTGGTCTTCGAGACAACATCATAAGCCCCGAGCCTTCTTGATGCTCGGCATCTGGTGACGCCCTTCTGGTCATAGCATTTGCTACAACCTCACTTACAACATTTTAAGCCGCTGATTTTAAATGTGGGTTGGCCATGCTGAGGCTTCTCTTCATAAACGGTAAAACCATCCTAAAGAGGTTACGAAATATACCACCTATCCCCGAACCGTACATGGTCGGGGATCCATAATAGCCGGGTAACCCATTACCCACTTGAGCAACATAGTATGAGACACAGGGTAAGGTCGAGATGTTGGTTGTGGTCCATAACCCTTTTAATTTATTTGTATTATGTTTATAAAAAAATCAAAATATATAATACTAATAATATATTATATATAGAGAGGTTTTGGTGGGTCTAAAGTGGAGTTTTACAATCGTTTTACCATAAGTCAATTCAATGTTTTCGTTCTGATCTGTTTTAAGCTCAACCAGAATGTTTTCAATATATTTCTTGCTTACAGGTACATAGTGTGGCTTGTCGTAGTTAACAGTGACTATATCGCCATCCTTTCCATCTATATGAACTGTTGAACAGGAGGGGCACACAACTGTCTCCGACCCTTTGATAGGAAATGATGTCCGTATACACAAATATGTTGTAAAACCCTGCATGTACATCCGCAGGGAATGGGAATAATTTATCTTTCACATACGTCCATTTATTGGGACCCATCCCCAACATGTAGGCTAAATTACCGCTGGTCTTTATACCCCCATCAGCATCCCCTGAGATTTGTACACATTTATGTATAGGATTGTAGATCAGGAGTATTTCCATATTGTTCAGGGTTAGGAGTTCATTCAACTCTGAGATGATCCTCTCGACGGTTCTATAGAACCCTTTTTTAGGCTTAATAAGTTTTGCAGGTTCCGATATCCTTTTGCAATAAAAATCACGGTCCTTATCCTTGATATTATACCAACTATGGGGGTTTGTAATCTCGCTGAGACCTACTTCCCAGGCCTCTGATAACTCTATAGGCTTTGGAAAATTGGTTGTATAATTCAAACTCTGATTATTGCGATATATATGTGCAGACGCATTACTGGGGAGGGTCAGGTAGAGGCTGCTGTGTTCAATGATGCACTCCTGTGTACATGCGAATGATGTTGTATTTATCATGCATGAGGGTTTAAGTTAACCCCCGATGCCTCCACCACACCGTGCTCTAATACCCAACTGAAGAATTTTGGGGGACAGTTTTTCCAACGGACCAACACCCATTTTTGACCCTTTTCTCTCTTTTGATCTAGAATCTCCTCCACGTGAAAGACTTTGTCTTTACCCAGCTGTACCTTCTGTAGTTCCTTATCATATAAAGATCCCTCTATAAGCTCCCCGTCATAATCTTTTAGCTTGTAGACAGGGGGTATGCGCAGTAGACATTCGGTAACGGTGAACACCTCATCGCTTTAACCTTGCTCATGTTTTTGTGGAAAACACCCCTCAACTTGGATATAAGTACCAAGTCCCCCACTATGAATTTAAAATATAATTTTTTTTATGGCGAAGGGGGAACAAACCATACAGATTTTTAAAGACTTGAAAAGAGTTTTCAGAAGAGACCTTGGAGGGCTTCATCCATATACTCTTATTGTAGCTGTTGTTGTACCCCTTTACTAAATCTTGAACTATATCGATATATCTATGCGTGTTGTGAGCTGTAAAATATCGCCACATCCGCTCCTTCGGAGTTCTGCAAGTGTTCAAAAACTCTTTCTTTATGAGTTTCTGAAAAGTATTATTAAAAAAATATTTTCCGCCATCAGTCTGCACTTTCTTGGGGGCTCCTCCATCCTTCAAGATAGAGCCAAAGGCCAAAGGTCACCTCTGCCCCGCTCTTATTTTTTAAGACCCTTACAAATGCTATTTTAGAGAAAATGTTTCCATCATTTTTATCTGCAAGGGCCTGCATGTCACATAGATCCGCCTGAAACTGGGACAAGGGATGAGTAGAAAAAACTATATTTCTTGGAAATTGTTTCCGTAGAGGTTTATGTAGAGTATGAGCATCCTGCTCGGCTAACCACTCATTCACTTTAGCAGCGCTTAACCGGCTACCTGTTTCTTCGGCTATAGCTCTCTGTAAAGCTCCTTATAAGACCCAGGGGTTATAATAAATGTTTTTCAACATCTGCTCCGCCATCCTTCTTGCCTCTCTGAGGTACAATAATGTTAATGAGCCACTTTCAAATAATGACAACATTTAATTTTCATTTTTGAATTGTTATTTTTGCAAACATCAAGTATTACGTATACAGACAATTCAGGATTCGTTGCAGGATACTTGTCCCCGTTTTCTCAATGATCCAAGCATGCAACACCCTGTATATTTGGTTTAGATTTACAGGCTTGTGTCACTGGATTTTTAAAACACACACATCCGCTATATAAGTATATCAACAACAAATATAATACATGTTACAATTAAACAGTGTTTCAAACAAATAAAGTAAAATCTTAGACAAAGTTGTTTCTAGTTCTTCAGAATAATCCACAAGATGGGATACCAGGTGTGTCCATTGTAGACTCTGGCCCAAATGTCAATTTGCTCCATTTTTAGCACACGCTCTACATTAGCCCATGTATTGTGGGTTGTGTAGAACGATACATTGTTAACTTTTTTTCAATAATTTGATGCATCACATTTGTAAGTTTTCTCAAAATATTTGTATTTATTTATTCTCTCTAACATCATATGCATATAGTTACCCATTGCTTTACTTCTAAATAACAAATATGTATTGTCACTCGGTCTCTTGGTGTTTATTGAGCCAGAAAGTCATCACATCAACCACCACAGCTTCCCTGTATTTGTTGTCATTCACCAGGGTGTGTCGGATTTCTATGAGTTTCTCGTGGATGTAGATCGCCTCCTTCAGTTCATGTAGGAAAGCCTCAGTGACCCCGTAAACTCTGGGAATAGACGGCACAAGACCCATAGACTCCAGGGCTCTGACCTGCAGAACAATCTAGAAGAAAAAGAACGCACACCTACTTAGGCGAGGTGCTGGCTAGCGGAGTAAAAAACTTGAAAATTAAAGAGAGCCGCACACTCTAGGAGCTCAGATGCAAAAATGTAATTCCTGTTTGCACAAAGTACTGAGACCCCAGCTGGCTGCATGGACGGGTGTTAAAGGAATTTTAACAATTCCTTTATGTGTTCATTAACCAATTCAATTAAAATCACTCAAATCACTCAAATCAAGATCCTTATTTGCATAAAATATACAGAGACCAGTCTACCAAAATTAGCCAATAGCATTTATTCTCGAGAGCGCTGATCATAGTACCATGTACATCAGTTTATATATTACATATGACATCATAGGTTTTAAAATGTCCCTCCTCTCCGACCAGGACAAAGCAGCTTCAAAAGTTCATTCTACCTCACTAGCGCACATACATGACACACAATATATCTGGATTATCTCCTGAAGTCTCACCACAGTTTATTACCACTCAGCTGACAGTTCCAGTCCCCCCCAGATACGGAAAACTTGGAGGGGCTCTCGCTGTCTTATTTTATCTCCACAGAGTTATAGCCGGGTCGGTTCAAACATAGGTTAAGGATTCTCTTAGCTTACTTTAGACACATGACCTGCATCCTACTCTGTCCTAGATGCTAATATATGCATATTAGGAAATATCAGGAAATCTGTCGGTGGTACCCCAAGGTAACCTCAGGCTGGAAATGCGTTTCCGTACACCTCAAGCCTGTACAGTTAGCATGATTGTTTATGCATGCTCTGATTCAATCTTGGAAGGGTTCAATAATGTTCCAACCGGAGAATTCCATTGTCTGTAGAAAAGCAATGGAATGAGAGATACCTCTCATGTGAAAGCGTGTGACTGAGAACGAGGCTGCTGCCAGACCCCTTAGTCAAAAAGCTCTCATCTGGCTCCCCATCACAGGAGCAGCCCGAAACAACGTTCTAAAGACGGTTGACATCTAGTGGAAGCCTTAGGAAGTGCAAAATAACCCATATCCCACTATGAATTCGATAGGGGCTGAGTTCAAAAACTACAAACCTCAGATTTCCCACTTCCTGTTAGGATTTTTTCTCAGGTTTTTGCCTGCCATATGAGTTCTATTATACTCACAGACATCATTTAAACAGTTTTAGAAACCGCAGAGTGTTTTCTATCCAATACTAATAATAATATGCATATATTCTCCTGCAGTATCCTTGCTAAACAACCCGGCGCTGAAATGTGTCTTGATAGTGTCTTCAGAGTAGTTGAGTAAGCACTCCATGATGGCCCTATAAGGGTATGTGGCACTGCTTTTGACTGATTAGACGTTCACCCAAAGTCACATCCACTTGGGAGAAGATGGTGGCCAAGGGGTAATTAATGAGACTTACTTTGGCATCGCCTGCAATATTAACACCATCTCTTTGGTCACTTTTAGACGTAAATGGACCAAGATGTTGTTGAGGTCCAGATAGTTGTCACCGTGGCCTGGTATGAAAAATTCTATAGGACCGTTGTCTGTAATGGCCGAGAGTGGGGCTATCTCCACATAACTGGACCTCTCTACTGAATGTTGGGTTAAGGGGGCCATGAAAAGATCGAGCTCTGTCTTTATAGCTTCAGAGGACATGTGGTGTAAAAGAGCCATGTTGCCTGTTCTTTTAGAAAATACTTATTCTTACGTATTCTTTTTGTCGTTTTTGGTCCAGACCTCATCACTTTACCACGTCTTTGACTTACTGAGTTTCTTTTAACGGTTAACCTCCGCTTTTTAGGGGCAGGCCTGCACCTTATACCCGGAGGTCTCTTTTTTGGTCTTCGAGACAACATCATAAGCCCCGAGCCTTCTTGATGCTCGGCATCTGGTGACGCCCTTCTGGTCATAGCATTTGCTACAACCTCACTTACAACATTTTAAGCCGCTGATTTTAAATGTGGGTTGGCCATGCTGAGGCTTCTCTTCATAAACGGTAAAACCATCCTAAAGAGGTTACGAAATATACCACCTATCCCCGAACCGTACATGGTCGGGGATCCATAATAGCCGGGTAACCCATTACCCACTTGAGCAACATAGTATGAGACACAGGGTAAGGTCGAGATGTTGGTTGTGGTCCATAACCCTTTTAATTTATTTGTATTATGTTTATAAAAAAATCTAAATATATAATACTAATAATATATTATATATAGAGAGGTTTTGGTGGGTCTAAAGTGGAGTTTTACAATCGTTTTACCATAAGTCAATTCAATGTTTTCGTTCTGATCTGTTTTAAGCTCAACCAGAATGTTTTCAATATATTTCTTGCTTACAGGTACATAGTGTGGCTTGTCGTAGTTAACAGTGACTATATCGCCATCCTTTCCATCTATATGAACTGTTGAACAGGAGGGGCACACAACTGTCTCCGACCCTTTGATAGGAAATGATGTCCGTATACACAAATATGTTGTAAAACCCTGCATGTACATCCGCAGGGAATGGGAATAATTTATCTTTCACATACGTCCATTTATTGGGACCCATCCCCAACATGTAGGCTAAATTACCGCTGGTCTTTATACCCCCATCAGCATCCCCTGAGATTTGTACACATTTATGTATAGGATTGTAGATCAGGAGTATTTCCATATTGTTCAGGGTTAGGAGTTCATTCAACTCTGAGATGATCCTCTCGACGGTTCTATAGAACCCTTTTTTAGGCTTAATAAGTTTTGCAGGTTCCGATATCCTTTTGCAATAAAAATCACGGTCCTTATCCTTGATATTATACCAACTATGGGGGTTTGTAATCTCGCTGAGACCTACTTCCCAGGCCTCTGATAACTCTATAGGCTTTGGAAAATTGGTTGTATAATTCAAACTCTGATTATTGCGATATATATGTGCAGACGCATTACTGGGGAGGGTCAGGTAGAGGCTGCTGTGTTCAATGATGCACTCCTGTGTACATGCGAATGATGCCTGGTTAAAGTTTTGACTTAAATCGGCATGAAATGGAATCTATGGAAAGACCTGAAAACGGCTGTGTAGCAGTGATCAGCAACTAACTTGATTTTTAAAAATGAATAATGTGCAAATATTGTACAATCCAGGTGTGCAAAGCTCTTAGAGACTTACCTAGAAAAACTGACACTTGTAATCACTGCCAAAGGTGAATCTAACATGTATTGACTATGTAAATTAGATATTTCTGTATTTTATTTTCAATACAATTGCAAATCATTCTAAAAACATGTTTTCACTTTGTCATTATGGTGTATTGTGTGTAGATGAGTGAGAAAAATAAATACATTGAACCCATTTTGAAATCAGGCTGTGACATAACAAAATGTGGAGTAAGTCAAGGGGTATGAATACTTTCTGAAGGCACTGTACATACACAAACACAGTTATTTGAGCAGATTCTTAGACTAACGAGAGGAAAGGGACACATGCAGTCTCTGCTGGCAGGAGTCAATCAAACAATCAAACAAAAGGGAAACTCATTATTTTTTGCCTGAAAAAGCACATTGTGTATCTGTGTGTGTGTACCTGTGTGTATTTCTGTTCCTGACTGTGTGTGTGTGTGTGTGTGTCTGTGTGTGTTTGTGTGTTTCAAAGCATCAGAGTGTCTTCTAGTTTGTCCTTGGCCCTGGTGAAAACCAGGAGCCCAATATGCCCCTGATGTGTCTTCTCTCAGTAAGAGCTCTGCTGATTGGCTCCTCAAGGTTCCGTCGATTCTTCAGCCTGGAGTGAATCTGTGGCTGGATGGTAACCCTGGGTTACTGAAGGGCTTGTTGCTCGTGGCGACGCAGCTGCGCTTCCCGTCTCCATCATCCCCCCATTGAGCTCCAGTCAGAATGGAACACACACACACACACACACACACACACACACACACACACACACACACACACACACACACACACACACACACACACACACACACACACACACACACACAGTGTTGTTACTTGTGTTCTGGTGTATGTAGTGAGTTGCTGCTAGGCTGATATCCTCTCTGTGCATGAGAGTAGAAATACACCACATTATGTGGTTTTGTCATAATGCTGTGGCATTTTACAGCAGAAAGTATGTGCTCCTCCTCTGCACACTCTCACACACACACACACACACACACACACACACACACACACACACACATGCACACACAGATGTAGGATCTGTATTTGACCAAGTTTGCTTTCACTTTACTATTTATATTTTTGCCAACTTTTACTTTTATTTCACTACATTCCTAAAGAAAATAATTTTACTCCACTTTTTACTCCCTGACACCCAAAAGTACTTAACAGGAAAATGGTCCAATTCAAACACACATCAAGATATCATCCCTGGTCATCCCTACTGCCTTTGATCTGGCAGACGCACTAAACACAAATGCTTAGTTTATAAATTATGTCTGAGTGTTGAAGTGTGCTCCTGGCTACCCGTCAGTAAAAATAACGAGAAAATTGTGCAGTCTGTTTTGCTTAATATAAGGAGTTTGAAATTATTTATACTTGTACTTTTGATACATTTCAGCAATTCCATTTAGTTTTGATACTTAAGTATATTTTAAACTAAATACTTTTAGACTTTTACTCGGGTAGTATTTTACTGGGTGACTTTCACTTTTACTTGAGTCATTTTCTATTAAGGAATCTTTACTTCTACTCAAGTACGACTATTGAGTACTTTTTCCACCACTGGCTTCAGGACATGAAGTTCATTTGTTTTGCAGATTTACTTTAGTGCCTTATTGCAAACAGGATGCATGTTTCTCATTTATTCTGTACAAGGTTCCTTCTTTTCACTCTGTAATTTAGGTTATTATTGTAGAGTAACTACAATGTTGTAGATCCATCCTCAGTTTTCTCTTATTTCAGCCATTAAACAATGTTACTGTTTTAAAGTTACCATTGACCTCATGGTGCAATCCCTGAGATGTTTATACTGTATTTTTGTAGTGACGGGGTTTATTGGTACACCATCCAGAGTATAATTAATAACGTCACAATGCTAAATTGGATATTCAATGACAGATTTTTTATTTTTACCTATCTACCAATAGGTGCCCTTCTTTGCAAAGCATTGGAAAACCTGACTTAACCCTTGACTTATTACACATTTTGGTGTGTTATAGCCTGAATTCAAAATGGATGAAATATATATATTTTCTTAAGCATCTACACACATACCCCACAAGACAAAGTGAAAACATGTTTTTTGAATTTTTAGCAAATTTATTGAAAATGAAATACAGAAATATCTAATTTACACACCGTAAGTATTCACACCCCTTTGCTATGACACTCCAAATTGAGCTCAGGTGCATCTAATTTCCTTTGATCATCCTTGAGATGTCACTAGAACTTGACTGGAGTCCAGCTGTGGCCATTTAAATGGTTTGGACATGATTTAGAAATAATCACACGTCTATATAAGGTCCCACACTTGACAGTGCATGTCAGAGCAGAAACTATTCCATGAAGTCCAAGGAACTGTCCGTAGATCTCCGAGATAGAATTGTGATGAGGCATATATCTGGGGAAGGGTATAAAACAATTTCTTAGATTGTTGAAAGTTTACAAGAGAACAGTGGTCTCCATCATTGGGAAATGAAAAAACATGGAACTACCCAGATTCTGCCTAGAGCTGGCCGTCCAATCAAACTCAGCAATCGGTCAAGAAGGACCTTGGTCAGGGACGTGACCAAGAACCCAATGACCGCTCTGACAGAACTACAGAGTTCCTTGACTGAGATGGGATAACCTGCCAGAAGGAAAACAGTCACTACAGCACTTTACCAATCTGGGCTATATGGGAGAGTGGCAAGATGGAACCTACACCTGAGAAGAAGGCACATGACAGCTCGCCTAGAGTTTATAAAAATGCACATGAAAGACTCAAAGCATAAGGCAAAAGATTTTGTGGTCTGATAAGACAGAAATGTAGCTCTTTGGCCTGAATGGAAAGCGCTCTATCTGGAGAAAACAATGCACAGTTCATCACCCATCTAACACCATCCCTATTGTGAAGCATGGTGGTGGCAGCATCAATCTATGGGAATGCTTTTCAGTGGCAAGGACAGGGAGACTGGTAAGGATAGAGGGAACAAGGAATGGAGCCAAATACAGGCAAATCATTGATGAGAACCTGGATCAGAGTGAAAACGACCTTAGACCAATGACCCCAAGGACACAGCCAAATCAGTGCTGGAATGGCTTCAGAACAAGAATGTGAAAGTCCTTGAATGGCCCAGCTAAAGCCCAGACTTGAATCCCATTGGAAATCTGTGTAAAGACTTGAAGATTGCTGTTTACCGCCACTCCCAATGTAACTTAACAAAGCTTGACAAAATCTGTAAGGAAGAATGGGAGAAAATCCCCAAACATACCCAAGGTGACTCAAAGCTGATACAGACATACCCAAGATGACTCAAAGCAGATACAGACATACCCAAGATGACTCAAAGCTGATACAGACATACCCAAGATGACTCAAAGCTGTCATCGCCACCAAATATGTTTTGACAAAGTATTGACTCAGGGGTGTGAATACTGATGCAAATGAGATATTTCTGAATTTATATTTCAATGAATTTGCAACAATTTCTAAAAACATTCTTTCACTTTGTAACTATGGGATATTGTGTGTAGATGGGTGAGAAACAAAAATATATTGAATCCATTTTGAAATCAGGCTGTAACAACAAAATGTGGAATTAGTCAAGGGGTATGAATACTTTCTGAAGGCACTGTATGTATGTGAGTGTATTTGTACGTGTGTGTGTACATGTACAGTATGTGTGTGTGTGTACATATGAATGAGAGCCTAGAGTAGAGATGTGTTGTTGTTTGTCTCTGTCCCATCACTCTAAACAAGCCTCTGTTATTTCTCCCTTAATGACAATAATTACACTCTTCCCTCTAATTCATGTCTGGCGATTGAGAGCACCAAGTACACAGCATCTATCAAGAGTGTGTGTCTGTGTGTCCTCAGAATCTCCCTAAATGAGGCATGACAATCAAGGCCTTAATTCTACTGATACTGCCCGTGTAAAAAAGCAAACAATATGGCAGCCATTTCTCAAAAAGAGTAGCTTCCGCTCCACCTCCTTTCCTCATCTCCTCCCCTTCATCTGTACTGAGGTGATAGAACGAGAGCGGTGAATGGACAATGTCTGTAGACATCCTTCACATTGTTTTCACCTATCCGGTGTTTTCATATCAGTCCAGGTGAAGGAGAGAATGATGTATTCTGTCTTTAGGTATTACATTTACCCATATTATCTCACACTATCTCTCTCTCTGTACATCTCCCTCGCTGTTGCTTTTTTACATTTTTATTTTATTTGATTTAATCAGGCAAGCCAGTTAAGAACAAGTTCGTGTTTACTGAATGTGTGTGTAGCCTTTAAGCTCTATAAGTACATTTTAATGAAATAAATAAAACTCAACAATCTCTACAGAGTAGAGAATCAAAACAATGAGACACTATTCCTGCCAATTGACTTTCTGTGTTCATGTTTAAATGGTTGCCATAAAGCATAATCACACTTCAGTCAATGAACACAATAAAATCAAGCTGGAAGCGTTCGCTGTCTCTGTATCCCTCTCTGTACCCCCCCCCCCCCCCCCTCTTCTCTCTCTGTCTCACGCTCTGTTGGAGAGTAATTATCTCTTCCACTGCACTCCTGCTTGTAAAACACCACGCTACAGATCGTCTAACACACAGTCCGTTAGGAATCCTCTCTACTGTGATGTACAGTAAATAATCCCTGGTTTAGTAAGGAGGGATGTCGACAGGAGGATTCTATGGGCCTTTGGGAAGAAGATATGAGGAGTAGGGAGAGAGAAGAGCAGGTGTGGTAGAATTACAGTTAAGAGTGAGGGAGGCAGAAGGAAATTAGTGAGGTCTGAGGAAATAGGGGCAGGTGTGGTAAGGCATAGGGTCAGAGCTAGGGAGCAGTAATGGTGGTAGATATGGTTAGATATCTAGGGAGAGAGAGGGGCATGTGGGTGGAGGCAGGGACTGGGGAAATACAGGACAGTGTAGAGAAGCAGTGGTGACTGGTCTCTGTGGCTGTGGAGACCACTGCGGTATGAGGCAGGTGAAGGCTTGCCTTGAATTGCTCTTTCTGGTTATTGAGGACAGGACAGCTTAGCCACCTGCCTCGTAGGCTTTGGCTTAAAAAAACAGAGATACACACTGCTGTGCACATCTCTTCTTTCTCCTCTCTCATCTTCTCTTGTCCTCTTTTGTCCTCTCTCGTCCTCTCTCGTAATCTTTCATCCTCTCTCATCCCCCATTCTCATCTCTTCTCCTCTATCTGCTCTTCTCCTCTCCTCTCCACTCTTATCCTCCACTCCTGTCCTCCTCTCCTTCTCTATTTAGTTCTGACATCACCTCACCGTGAAGCACATGAACTATACATGGAGTGGTATGATTATGAAAATGTAACTCTCATCTCTGTTTTTCTCTTTCCCACCTTTATTTCTCTCCCACTTCTTTCACCCCCATCCATCTCTCTCCCACATCTCTCTCCTACCTCTCTCCCACCTCTTTCTGTCACGACTTCCGCCGAGGTCGGTCCCTCTCGTTTGGGCGGCGTTCGGCGGTCGACGTCACCGGTCTTCTAGCCATCGCCGATCCACCTTTCATTTTCCATTTGTTTTGTCTTGTTTTCCCACACACCTGGTTTGCATTCCCTCATCACTCTGTTTCCCCCCATGTCTGTGTGTGTAATTGTATTATGTAAATGTATGTGTACTCCAGGCTGGTTTACGCCGGGTTATTGTAAACCGTGTGTGTTTAGTTTTCTGAGTGCCGTGTTTTGTTCACCTCAATAAAGGGCTCCGTTTGCTATCAATTTCTGCTCTCCTGCGCCTGACTTCCCTGCAGCCAGTTACGCACTCCTTTACACTTTTTGTCTCTCCAACCTCTTTCTCTCCATCTCTCTCTCCCACCTCTTTCTCTCTATCCCTCACTCTCTCTCTCCCACCTCTCTCTCTATCCCTCACTCTCTCCCTCCGATCTCTCGGAGAAGGATGTCTACAGAGAGTTGTCCATTCACCGCTCTCGTTCTATCACCTCAGTACAGATGAAGGGGAGGAGATGAGGAAAGGAGGTGGAGCGGAAGCTACTCTCTTTGAGAAATGGCTGCCATATTGTTTGCTTTTTTACACGGGCAGTATCAGTAGAATTAGGGCTCTCTCTAGCTCTCTCCATTTATATCCCACCGATCTCTGTTGCCTACGTCTTTCTCCCTCTCCAACCTCTTTCTCTCTATCCCTCACTCTCTCTCTCCAACCCATCTCTCTCCCCCACTCTCTCTCCCACCTCTCTCTATCACACCTCTCTCTCTCCATCTCTCTTCCAACCCTCTTTTTCCCTATTTCTCTCAAACACAGGGCACTATAGCGGTATAGTACACAACCTCAACACTAGAGACATGAGCATCAACACAACATCTGATGACACGGGCACAGAAAGTTATGACATCACCCACATATTAATTGGCATAGGGGGTTTCAGGGGAGAGAGAGAGACATATAGCTGAAAGAGTGAGAGCCCAATAGAGAGAGAGGGGAAGATGAAGAAAGATAGAGATCCAAGAAGAGAGGGGTAGATGTAAAAAGAAAGAGAGAGGTAGAAGAAGATAGAGAGAGATGAGGATAGATACAGAAAGAGAGAGGGGTAGATATAGAAAGAAAGAGACATATGTGGATAGATATAGAAAGAGAGCGAGAGAGGGTTAGATCTAGATAGAGAGAGGGGGATAGATATAGTAGAGAGAGAGAGGTAGATATAGAAAGAGAGAGAGAGGGGTAGATGTATATAGAGAGAGGGGTAGACAAAGAAAGAAAGAGGGAGAGAGAGAGGAATATATATATATATATATATACATAGAGAGAGCGAGGTAGGTATACTAAGAAACAGAGAGAGGGGGTTGATATAGAACGAAAGTAGATATAGAAAGAGAGGGCAGGGGTAGGTATAGAACGAGAGGGGGAGGGTAGATATAGAAAGAAAGAGAGGGTTAGATATAGATAGAGAGGGGGATATATATAGCATGACCTATCATAGGGTAGATATACAGTGCCTTGCGAAAGTATTCGGCCCCCTTGAACTTTGCGACCTTTTGCCACATTTCAAACATAAAGATATAAAACTGTATTTTTTTGTGAAGAATCAACAACAAGTGGGACACAATCATGAAGTGGAACGACATTTATTGGAAATTTCTAACTTTTTTAACAAATCAAAAACTGAAAAATTGGGCGTGCAAAATTATTCAGCCCCTTTACTTTCAGTGCAGCAAACTCTCTCCAGAAGTTCAGTGAGGATCTCTGAATGATCCAATGTTGACCTAAATGACTAATGATGATAAATACAATCCACCTGTGTGTAATCAAGTCTCCGTATAAATGCACCTGCACTGTGATAGTCTCAGAGGTCCGTTAAAAGCGCAGAGAGCATCATGAAGAACAAGGAACACACCAGGCAGGTCCGAGATAATGTTGTGAAGAAGTTTAAAGCCGGATTTGGATACAAAAAGATTTCCCAAGCTTTAAACATCCCAAAGAGCACTGTGCAAGCGATAATATTGAAATGGAAGGAGTATCAGACCACTGCAAATCTACCAAGACCTGGCCATCCCTCTAAACTTTCAGCTCATACAAGGAGAAGACTGATCAGAGATGCAGCCAAGAGGCCCATGATCAATCTGGAAGAACTGCAGAGATCTACAGCTGAGGTGGGAGACTCTGTCCATAGGACAACATTCAGTCGTATATTGCACAAATCTGGCCTTTATGGGAGAGTGGCAAGAAGAAAGCCATTTCTTAAAGATATCCATAAAAAGTGTCGTTTAAAGTTTGCCACAAGCCACCTGGGAGACACACCAAACATGTGGAAGAAGGTGCTCTGGTCAGATGAAACCAAAATTGAACTTTTTGGCAACAATGCAAAACGTTATGTTTGGCGTAAAAGCAACACAGCTGAACACACCATCCCCATTGTCAAACATGGTGGTGGCAGCATCATGGTTTGGGCCTGCTTTTCTTCAGCAGGGACAGGGAAGATGGTTAAAATTGATGGGAAGATGGATGGAGCCAAATACAGGACCATTCTGGAAGAAAACCTGATGGAGTCTGCAAAAGACCTGAGACTGGGACGGAGATTTGTCTTCCAACAAGACAATGATCCAAAACATAAAGCAAAATCTACAATGGAATGGTTCAAAAATAAACATATCCAGGTGTTAGAATGGCCAAGTCAAAGTCCAGACCTGAAACCAATCGAGAATCTGTGGAAAGAACTGAAAACTGCTGTTCACAAATGCTCTCCATCCAACCTCACTGAGCTCGAGCTGTTTTGCAAGGAGGAATGGGAAAACATTTCAGTCTCTCGATGTGCAAAACTCATAGAGATATACCCCAAGCGACTTACAGCTGTAATGGAAAAAGGTGGCGCTACAAAGTATTAGCTTAAGGTGGCTGAATAATTTTGCACGCCCAATTTTTCAGTTTTTGATTTGTTAAAAAAGTTTGAAATATCCAATAAATGTCGTTCCACTTCATGATTGTGTCCCACTTGTTGTTGATTGTTCACAAAAAATACAGTTTTATATCTTTATGTTTGAAGCCTGAAATGTGGCAAAAGGTTGCAAAGTTCAAGGGGGCCGAATACTTTCGCAATGCACTGTATGAAGAGAGAGGGGGTAGAAATAGAAAGATAGAGGAGGTTTAGATATAGAAGGAGAGAGAGGGGTAGATATAGAAAGAGAGAGGGGTAGATATAGAAAGAGAGAGGGGTAGATATAGAAAGAGAGAGGGGTAGACATGGAAAGAGAGAGAGAGGGGTAGACATGGAAAGAGAGAGAGAGGTAGATCTACAGTAGAAATTTAGAGGGCGGATAGATATAGAAAGAGAGAGAGGGGGTTCGATATAGAAAGGTAGAGGGGGATAGATATAGAAAGAAAGAGAAGTGTAGATATAGAAAGGTAGAGGGGGATAGATATAGAAAAAAAGATAAGTGTAGATATAGAAAGAGAGAGGGGGGTAGATATAGAAAGAAAGAGAGAGGGGTAGATAGATATAGAAAGGAGAGAGAGGTAGATCTACAATATAAATATATTGTAAGATGTCTAGGTGTAGCAGGTAAGGTGGAGTCAGGCGCAGGACGCAGAGATGAGTAATTCACGTAACAACAAATATTCCAAGAAGAAAAATAATCAAGCTCACAAATACAGACCAACTTACAATGAACAAACACGCACAAAACCATGGAGGAGCCAGAGGTTAAAAAATGAGGAACAAATAATTATGGGAATGGAACCCAGGTGTGTACAATAAAGACAAAACAAATGGAAAATGAAAAGTAGATCGGTGGCGGCTAGAAAACCGGTGACGTCGAACGCCAAACGCCAAACACCGCACAAACAAGGAGAGGGACCAAATTCGGCAGAAGTCGTGACAAGGGGGCGGAGCATTGGTGGCGTACCCGAGCGCTGAGACAGCACAGCTCCTATCCCAGCCTCGGCGCGTTCACCTCCACTATGAATGCCAAGGAGGGATC
Source organism: Oncorhynchus clarkii lewisi (assembly GCF_045791955.1). Classification (NCBI taxonomy): domain Eukaryota; kingdom Metazoa; phylum Chordata; class Actinopteri; order Salmoniformes; family Salmonidae; genus Oncorhynchus; species Oncorhynchus clarkii. Next base: position 34,594,624 of record NC_092174.1, read on the forward strand.
CGGATGAGCCAGCATGGGAGCCGAGGTAAACAGAGCCCTCAGGTGATCAAAAGCCTTGTCCGCCTCAGCTGACAACTGCAGTCGCACCGGTCCCCCCTTCAGCAGTGAAGTAATGGGAGCCACTACCTGACCAAAGCCCCGGATAAACCTCCGGTAGTAGTTGGCAAACCCTAAGAACCACTGCACCTCCTTTACCGTGGTTGAAGTCGGCCAATTACGCACGGATGAAATGCGGTCACTTTCCACTACCACTCCTGGAAATGTGGTACCCTAGGAAGGAGACGGACTGTTGGAAGAACAGACATTTCTCAGCCTTGACATACATGTCATTCTCCAACAGTCAACCAAGCACCTTGCGTACCAGGGACACATGCTCTGCGCGTGTAGCGGAGTATATCAGAATGTCGTCGATATACACCACTACACCCTGCACGTGCAGGTCTTGGAAAATCTTGTCTACAAATGCCTGGAAGACTGATTGAGCATTCATCAACCCGTACGGCATGACAAGTTACTCATAGTGCCCAGAGGTTTTACTAAATGCCGTCTTCCACTCTTCCCCCTCCCTGGTACGCATCAGATTGTAAGCCCTCCTGAGATCCAATTTTGTGAAGAAGCACGCCCTGTGCATTGACTCGATCGCACTGGCCATGAGAGGCAGCGGGTAGCTGTACCTCACAGTGATCTGATTGATACCTCGATAGTCAATACATGGGCGCAGACCTCCATCCTTCTTCACAAAATAATCTTGAGGAGGCAGGTGAAGTGGAGGACTGAATGTATCCCTGCCCCAGAGATTTGGAGACATATGTTGCCATAGCTGCCGTCTCTTCCTGTTACAGAGGATACAAGTGACTCCTGGGAAGTGCTGCGTCTACCAGGTTGATTTATCGCACAATCCCCCGTCGATGGGGTGGTAGTTCAGCCAAATCGGCATATTCTTAGGGGATGTGCATGCTGGAGACCTGGTCTGGACTCTCCACCGTAGTCGTACCGATGGAAACACCTACACACCCCCCCAAGCACTTTTGTGACCATCCCTTGAGAGCCCTCTGTTGCCAAGAAATTGTGGGTCATGATAGGCCAACCAGGTTAGGCCCAGCACCATGGTAAATGCAGGAGAATCAATACAGAAGAGACTGACTCTCTCCTCATGGCCTCCCTAATCAGCCCTGACTCTAATGGTCGACTATCTAAGGCAGTGAAGGGCATATCAACAGGAAGAGCATATCAACAGGAACATTGGGGATCCCTAAACTATGGGCAAATGAACGGTCAATAAAGTTCCCAGCTGCGCCTGAATCTGCCAGCGCCTTATGCTGTGAATGCAGGGAAACTCTGGAAATTCTATAAAAATGTGAGCAACAGGGGGCTCTGAGTGAGTCTGGTGCCTACTCACCTGGGGTGACATGACAGTGCCTGCTGCCTCGACTCCCTGAGGAACCCCCCCAGCACCGACCAGTAGTGTGCCATCTGCTGACACAAATGGTGCAGGGAATGGCCCCCCTCCGGTCACCCTAAGAGCAGCACCTCCTAGCTCCATGGGTGTCAGAGCGGAGGTGCTGGGGGATGGAGCTGACAGACCCCAATCTGGACATTCGCGGGTGGCCAGCAGGTTATCCAACCGGATGCACAGGTCTACCAGTTGGTCGAATGTAAGGGTGGTGTCCCTGCAGGCCAGCTCCTGACAGACGTCCTCGCGCAGACTGCACCAGTAGTGGTCGATCAGGGCCCTGTCATTCCATCCCGCTCTGGCGGCCAGGGTTCGGAAGTCCAAAGCAAAGTCCTGTGCGCTCCTCATCCCCTACCTTAGGTGAAACAAGCATTCCCCTGCTTGTTGCGTGTTTCTGTAAGGTGTAGCAGGTAAGACAGAGTCAGGGATGAGTAATTCATGGGACTTTACTCAAAAGAACAAATATTCCAAGAAGGAAAACAATCAAGCTCACAAATACAGACCAACTTATAACGAACAAACATGCACAAAACCATGGGGGAACCAGAGGTTTAAATAAGGAACACTTTGATATTTATCTCCGATAATGTACATACTATTCTCCGTCTTACATTTTATCATTTAGTTACATATTAGGGTACCTGAGGATTGATTAGAAATGTTGTTTGACTTGTTTGGATGAAGTTTATTGGTAACTTTTAGGATCCCTTTATATGCATTTGAACGAGGGGAACAGGTGGATTACTGAATCAAACGCGCCAACTAACCTGACTTTTTGGGGATATAAAGAAGGACTTTATCAAACAAAATGACCATTTGTTATTATTTTATCGCTATTTCTGATTTTCTGCTGGGTTGGAAACTGTTCTTAATGCTTTTGTGTGTGGGGCACTGTCCTCAGATAATCACATGGTATGCTTTCGCAGTAAGGCCTTTTTGAAATCTGACAAAGTGGCTGGATAAACAGTAAGTTAAGCTTTTAAACGATGTAAGACACTTGTATTTTCATGAATGTTTAATATTACAATTTTTGTATTTTGAATTTGGAGCTCTGCAAATACACCGGAAGTTGTCGAAGTGTGCCGCTAGCGGTACTTCTAGCCAAAGAGGATATAGAAATAAAGATAGATGGGTAAATATAGATAGAGAGAGAGGGAGATAGATATAGGAAGAGAGAGTCAGGGGGATAGATAAAAGATAGAGAAGTAGATATAGATAGAAAATGAGAGGGGTGGATATAAAAAGAGAGAGAGGGGTATATATAGATAAAAACAGAACCGATGTTAATGTTTTCTTTTTCCTGCAGTTTTTTGCTCTAGTACACTCTTTTGCAACATTGCAACAATTAATTCAGAAAAGGGAAAAACTACATTTGTACAAATTGGAGATGCCACAATCTCTACCCGGCAGAGCCAGAAGAGGATTGGCCACCCCACATAGCCTGGTACCTCTCTAGGTTTCTTCCTAGGTTTTGGCCTTTCTAGGGAGTTTTTCCTAGCCACCGTGCTTCTACACCTGCATTGCTTGCTGTTTGGGGTTTTAGGCTGGGTTTCTGTACAGCACTTCGAGATATCAGCTGATGTACGAAGGGCTATATAAATAAATTTGATTTGATTTGATATATATAGATAGAAAGAGAGAGGGGTAGATATAGAAAGAGCGAGAGGGTTAGACGTAGAAAGATAGAGGAGGGTAGATATAGATGGAGAGAGATGGGGAGAGATATAGAAAGATAGAAGGGGATAGATATAGAAATATATAGAGAGGTAAATATAGATAGAGAGAGAAGAGTAGATATAGAATGATAGGGGGTAGATATAGAAAGAAAGAGAGTGGGATAGATATAGAAAGAGTGAGAGGGGTAGATAGAAAGAGAGAGGTTGATTTACAGTACAAATATAGAGGGGGGTTCGATATAGAACGGTAGAGGAGGGTTCGATATAAAAAGAAAGAGAGAAGGATAGCTATAGAAAGAGAGAGAGGGGTATATATAGACAACAGGACAACGACCCTAGCACACAGCCAAGAGAATGCAGGAGTGTCTTCGGGACAAGACTCTGAATGTCCTTGTGTGGCCCAGCCAGAGCCCGGACTTGAACCATATCGAACATCTCTGGAGAGACCTGAAAATAGTTGTGCAGCGACATCCAACCTGACAGAGATTGAGAGGATCTGCAGAGAGGAATGGGAGAAAGTCCCCAAATACAGGTGTGCCAAGCTTGTAGAGTCATACCCAAGAAGACTTGAAACTGGTATCGCTCTCAAAGGTGCTTCAACAAAGTATTGAGTAAAAGGTCTGAATACTTGCAGTACCAGTCCAAAGTTTGTACACACCTACTAATTCCAGGGTTTTTCATTATTTTTACTATTTTCTACATTGTAGAATAATAGTGAAGACGTCAAAACTATGAAATAACACTTATGGACTCATGAAGTAAACAAAAAAGGTTAAACAAATCAAAATATATTTTATATTCTTCAAAGTAGCCAGCCTTTGTCTTGATGACAGCTTTGCACACTCTAGGCATTCTCACAACCAGTTTCATGAGGTAGTCACCTGGAATGCATTTCAGCTAACAGATGTGCTGTCACGTTCTGACCTTAGTTCCTTTGTTATGTCTTTGTTTTAAGTTGGTCAGGGCTTGAGTTGGGGTGGGTAGTCTATGTTCTTTTTTCTATGTGTTTGGCCTAGTATGGTTCTCAATCAGAGGCAGGTGTCGTTCGTTGTCTCTGATTGAGAATCATACTTAGGTAGCCTTTTCCCACCTGTGTTTTGTGGGTGATTGTTTTCTGTTTTGTGTCTTCACCAGACAGGACTGTTTCGTTGTCGTTTTGTTCTTTCACTTTGTTGTTTTGTTATTCAGTGTTCAGTTGATTTATTCAATATTAACATGGACACATACCACGCAGCGCATTGGTCCGATCTTGACTACTCCTTGTCAGAAGGCGAGGAGAATCGTTACATGTGCCTTGTTAAAAGTTAATTTGTGGAATTTCTTTCCTTAACTTCTCCAGGGTACGTGGGACGCTTAGCGTCCCATCTGGCCAACATCCAGTGAGATTGCAGAGCGCCAAATTCAAATACAGAAATGCTCATTGTAAAATATGTTTTTTTTTCTGAATTTTTATATAGGTTTAAAGATTCACTTCTTGTTAAACCAACCACTGTGTCATATTTATAAAATGCTTTTCGGCGAAAGCATACCTAGCCCAGAACACAGCCCAGTTGACAAATTATTACAAACAGTAACCAGCCAAGCAGAAGCGTTACAAAACTCAGAAATAGAGATCAAATGAATCCCTTACCTTTGATGATCTTCATATGGTGGCAATCAGAAGACATTCATTTACTCAATAAATGTTCCTTTTGTTCGATGAAGTCTCTTTATATCCAAAAACCTCAGTTTTGTTAGCGCGTTTTCTTCAGTTATCCACAGGCTCAAATGCAGTCAAAACAATCAGAAAAAAAATCCAAATTGTATCCGTAAAGTTCATAGAAACATGTCAAACGATGTATTCAACCCTCAGGTTGTTTTTTAGCCTAAATTATCTATAATATTTCAACCGGACAATAACGTTGTCAATATAAAAGGTAAACAAGAAATGCACTTGCGCATGAAAAATCTCTGCGACACAGTAGGGTCCACTCGTTCAGACTGGTCTTACTCCCTCATTTATAAGAATACAAGCCTGAAACTATTTATAAAGACTGGTGACATGTAAGGCATAGGAACTGCAAATGGAGTCCTAAGTCAATGGATACTATAATGGCATTGAATAGAAAACTACAAAACCCCCCAAAAAACCTACTTCCTGAATGGATTTTTCTCTGCTAAATCAGTTGTTATACTCACAGACACTATTTGAACAGTTGTGGAAACTTTAGAGTGTTTTCTATCCAAATCTACCAGTTTTATGCAGATCATATCTTCTGGGCCAGAGTAGGAGGCCGTTTAATTTGGGCATGCTTTTCATCCAAAATTCCGAATGCTGCCCCTACCCTAGAGAGGTTAATGCGAAACGACAGTCCATCATTACTTTAAGACATGATTGTCAGTCAATCTGGAACATTTCAATAACTTTGAAAGTTTATTCAAGTGCAGTTGCAAAACCCATCAAGCACTATGATGAAACTGGCTCTCATGAGGACCACCACAGGAAAGAAAGACCCAGAGTTACCTCTGCTGCAGAGGATAAATTCATTAGAGTTAACTACAACTCAGTTTGCAGCCCAAAATAAATGCTACACAGAGTTCAAGAAATAAACAAATCTCAACATCAACTGTTTAGAGGAGACTGTTTGAATCAGGCCTTTATGTTCGAATTGCTGCAAAGAAACCACCACTAAAGAACACCAATAATAAGAAGAGACTTGATTGGGCCAAGAAACATGAGCAATTGACATTAGACCATTGGAAATCTGTCCTTTAGGCTGATGAGTCCAAATTTGATATTTTTGGTTCCAACCGCTGTGTCTTTGATCTCTGCATGTGTGGTTCCCGCTGTGAAACATGGAGGAGGAGGTGTGATTGTGTGAGGGTGCATTGCTGGTATCACTGTCAGTGATGCATTTAGAATTCAAGGCGCACTTAACCAGCATAGTTACCATCCCATCTGGTTTACGCTTAGTGGGACTATTCTTTTAACAGGACATTGACCCAACACACCTCCAAGCTGTATAAGGGCTATTTGATCAAGAAAGAGAGTGACGGAGGGTTGCATAAGATGACCTGTCCTCTACAATCACCTGACCTCAACCCAATTGAGATGGTTTGGGATCAGTTGGACTGCAGAGTGAAGGAAAAGCAGCCAACAAGTGCTCAACATGTGTGGGAACTCCTTCAAGACCGTTGGAAAAGCTTTCCAGGTGAAGCTGGTTGAGAGAATGCCAAGACTGTACAAAGCTGTCACGAAGGGAAAGGGTGGCTTCTTTGCAGAATCTTAAATATAAGACATGTTTTAATTTGTTTAACACTTTTTTTGGTTACTACATGATTCCATGTGTGTTATTTCATAGTTCTGATAGCTTCACCATTATTCTACAGTGTAAAAATAGTACAAATAAAGAAAAACCCTTGAGTAGGTGAGTAGCTGTGTCCAAACCTTTGACTGGTACTGTATGTAAATGTGATATAATTATTATTAATTTTCTAAATGTATAATGTAAAAAAGTAGAGAGAGAGGGGTGGATAGAGAAAGATAGAGGGAGGGTAGAAAGAAGTAGAAAGAGAGAGAGAGGGGTATATATACTGTAGAAAGAGAGAGAGGGGTAGATATAGAAAGTGAGAGATGGGTATCTATACTGTAGAAAGAGAGAGAGGGGTAGATATAGAAAGGGGTAGATATAGAAAGAGAGAGGGGTATATATGAAAGAGAGAGTCAAGAGGCAAGTGAGAGAGGGAGAGAAATATGAAAGAGAGGTTGAGGCCAAACCAGCAAGGCAGAGGGAGAAAACAAAGTATTTTAGTGTTCTCCACAGCAGAACAGTACATCAGCATACAAACTCATCTTAACTAAGGCTTTACCATGCAGACCTATCCATCTCCTACATGCATTATTCAACTGCACCGGGCCATTTTACTGCACACTGAAGAAAGATTGGTTTCATTTTTATTTCCCCTTCTCTGTCTTTTCTCCCTTCCTCCCTCACACCTCATTTGCTCCCACCTTCCTTCAGGATTTCAATTAAATTAGGGACAGCGTGACACTAAATCCAGTCTGTGAGGCTGTGTACATGCCAATTAGAGTGTCAGGTAGAGAAGGGGTGAGTGGGTGTGTTTTTCAGTGACGCCGGAAAACGTGTGGCGAGACACCATTTGCGCCAGTACTTTTCAATCTTTCAAAGTAGCAGCACTGAACAGGTTTACCAGATATAGTCATTAGCTCATGTCTTAGAAAAACATATAAAAACATTTTGCAACGGAAAAGAAAGCAGACATTTCTTATTGGAGAAGTTGACATAGTTCTTCCCTCAATTTCATCTGGTTTGCCTCTGTTTTGTCTAGTGAATACAACCCTGTCCCTGGGATTTCACTCAGCAACCCCCATGCTTGACAGGTGGATTCACTTGTCAGACATAGTGGTCTCCTAACTATTGCCTACAGAACCTCATAAACCACTCCCGTCAACAACTAAGTTTGGTTGCACCAGCACATCTTGTTTGACTCTGCACTTGGCTTCTGTTTTCGCTCATGTCCCTCTCCTGCCTGCCTGGTGGCCTGCCTCATGAGAGAGTGAACACACATTTTAATGTAAAACAAGGTATGTTTTAATAAAAGCAGTTCATGAAAGCAGTTTAGTCATCCTCTAAAACTAGCTATAATGATCTAATCTATAACGTCAGCTAACAAACTACAAACATTATCTTTAGTAGCCTAGCTATATAGCTAGCTAGCTAACATTAGCTAGCTAGGTTAATGTAATCATTCAGCCAGCAGCTAACGTTAATATTTTAGACTCACTGAATAAATGTGTTTGGCACACGATAAAGACAATGAAATTATCTGCTGCTGCCACCCAAGGCCAAGGGTAATTGAAGTTCTTGAAACGGTTAGTCAGCCAGTTTGTTAGTCCAGTAATGTTGGCATATCATTTTATTTCTACTGCTGGTGATTATTCCCAAATGTTTGTGCTTAAAACCCTAAAAATTCAGGAGCAATAGAGTGGTAAGGAGGAGCTCCGCAGACTCTTAGTTTCCATAAGTAGTTTAGCCATTCATTGTCGTCATTGCGATCTGTTCCTATTTTCTTGAGGTTTCCTGTGTCAATTAACTTGTGACATTCCTGGATTGCTCATTATATTAATAAAGTCTGATTTAATCAACAAATTCGATAGTCAGTTGGTTAAGCGTAGACTGTGTACATATCTGGCTGTGCTGGCAAGATCACTACATATCCCTTCAAGCCAAGCAAGAAGAGGCTGCCCGTTGTCACAGTTCCAAGTTCAAAACTGATCTTAGATCTGCATTAAGTAGCAATAAATATTCTTCACCAATGTCATCTTACAACAGACATGACTGTTCAATAAAACAATACATTATTTTCACATTTCCTTCCTGTCTTAGTTACATTATTGTATAACTAGAGAAGGAGGGTACAGTATTTATGAAGTTTGTAAAGAGGGCGAAAACTAGCATAGTTCAGCTAGCCAGCAAGTTTAGCCAGTGGACACTAGTTTAGGCCTAGTGCACATGCGCACCAGGCTAATTCAGGAGACAGATTAAAAAAATGATGCCCTGATATCAGGAGCTGGCGCCGAAAAGTTTGATGAAACAATTCAGAGATTGAAACTAATAAAATAGATTACATATTTAAGGAGAGCAATATACATTTCCCAAAATTAGCTACAACTGTCAATAGCAAAACAAAGCTTAAAACGATGACTGATGAATTTGCTTCCAGACATGGTAAACGACTCCTACTCACCACTCTACAGAAACAAAACTTGTGTCATGTCATGAGGATACCTGGACCTATTAAGATGTGTCTTTTGTTATTAAGCAGGTGATAAATGAGGTGAAAAGGAGACTGGAGTAGGACTTTAAACAATTAATAATTACAGAAGAACACTAATCAGATGATGAAATAACGTTGTTTTAAAGTCTACTGTGTAAGCTGCTAAATGTAACCCTGCTTTGTTAGAAAGTCTGCTGTGTGTACTGTTAAATGTAACCCTGCCGTACATAAAGCTTACAGAATTAATAATTGCAGAATAGCACTGTAATCAGTTAAACAAATAGTAGGTTTTATGAAATAAAATACTTCTCTAATACTTCTCTACATTGAAACCGGTCTTTTGTGTGTGGGTATATAGAGTGACATTCATATTTAAAGACATTGTAACCATTCTTTGCATAATGCTCAGCCTTGCTATAAAGCAGTTGTTCACTAAACTACAGAGCAAGTTGTCTCTGGCTCTTTTGATTTCAATTCATTTTATTTTTTTTTTTGTGACCAAAATATCACAGATGAGACAAAACATTTCACCTGCCCCTTTAAAGGCAGGGAGTTACCGTGGTAACGTGACTCCAGTCAAGTTTGCTGCTGTGAGATTGAGTCTGACTAGTTAGTAGAAGCATTGTCTTTTCTCCCTAGCAGTAGAGACTCAAAAATAGAAAAACAACCTCGCTTGTGAACAAAACAATGGAAATAGTCAGGAAACACAAGGACAAAGTCTAATTTCAGTAGACTTTAGTTTCAAGTAAATTAAACCGACTTTTATGCCTGTGAGCAAGTGCTTCTTAAAATGAATATTTTGCTCCACTCTTTACATGCACACAGAGGCATTTATTGAGGCATTTCTTTCACTATAAATATAATCACATTTGACTATTTTTATTCACAAATGCCAGTGAAATGCTCGCACTGTGGAGCACTAACCACCTGCTGGTGAAATAGACATCTTATCCGGCAACGCCAAAACCGACCCTCATTTGGCAGGTGGCGGGAGTTTATTTTAGGCCATGGTAGTATGTGCCTGGTACATTGTGTCAAGAACTGCAACATTGATGGGTTTTTCACGCTCAACAGTTTCCCGTGTGTTCCAAGAATGGTACACACACACACACACACACACACACACACACATACACACACACACACACACACACACACACACACACACACACACACACACACACACACACACACACACACACACACACGGAGAATGATTCAGACACACACACACGCAGACACACAAACACATGGAGAGAGAAACGCCTGTAACACACAGTATTTTCTCCAGTGTTTTAACAAAGTACCAGCACTATTAGGTATCATTAGCATTTAGACAGCCATACTTGGGAGCTTGCAGGTTATTTTTTGTAGTGTTTCTGTCAGGTTACAGATATTACTATAGAAGGGGTTACCACCCTCTGTCACTCATCAAATGTAATTGCTACTGTGGTACATTGGCCCAAGTTACAGCAACCTTCAACCAGCTATTCACACAACCCCTCTACACAATACACCGCCCCCACTTCATTCTTTCTCTTTCTCCCCTCCCCCTCTCCCCTCACTCTCTCTCTCTCTCTCACACACACACAGTTCAGTGAGCACACAGAGACTCGTATCCCTGATTCAATTAACATCTGAATGCTGTAATATCACTGTAATATTGTGCTGCTGAGAGCAGTTTCATATTTCAGCGATATGCCGGCAGGGGTTCTCATTACACATATAGTGCACGCACACGCACAAGCACATGGGCAGCCTCAGATAATGACATTGACGTATACGCTAACACTGTGAGCGAGTTTATAAGGAAGTGTATAGGAGATGTTGTACCCATTGTGACTATTAAACCCTTCCCTAACCAGAAACTGTGGATTGATGGCAGCATTCGGCACGTACCATCGCGACTGGAAATATGGCATAATACAAACAGTGTAGTTATTCCCTCCGTAAGGCAATCAAACAAGCAAAGTGTCAATATAGAGACAAAGTGGAGTCTCCACAAAGTGGAGTCGCAATCCAACGGCTCAAACACCAGATGTATGTTGAAGGGTCTACAGACAAACACGGATTATAAAAAGAAAACCAGCCCAGTCACGGACATCGACGTCTTGTTTCCAGACAAATTAAACAACTTCTTTGCTCGCTTTGAAGGCAATACAGTGCCACAGACGCGACCCGCTACCAAAGACTGTTGGCTCTCCTTCTCCATGGCCGACGTGAGTAAAACATTTGAACGTGCTAACCCTCGCAAGGCTGCCGGCCCAGACGGCATCCCTAGCCGCGTCCTCAGAGCATGTGCAGACCAGCTGGCTGGTGTGTGTACTGACATATTCAATCAATCCCTATCCCAGGCTGCTGTCCCCACATGCTTCAAGAGGGCCACCATTGTTCCTGTTCCCAAGAAAGCGAAGGTAACTGAAATAAATGACTATCGCACTCACTTCTGTCATCATGAAGTGCTTTGAGAGACTAGTCATGGACCATATCACCTCCACCCTACCTGTCACCCTAGACCCACTTCAATTTGCTTACCGCTCCAATAGGTCCACAGACAACGCAATCACCATCACACTGCACACTGCCCTAATCCATCTGGACAAGAGGAATACCTACAGTTGAAGTTGGACGTTTACATACACCTCAGCCAAATACATTTAAACTCAGTTTTTCACAATTCCTGACATTTAATCCTATTTAAAAAATCCCTACCTTAGGTCAGTTAGGATCACCACTTCATTTTAAGAATGTGAAACGTCAGAATAACAGTAGAGAGAATGATTTATTTCAGCTTCTATTTCTTTCATCACATTCCCAGTGGGTCAGAAGTTTACATACACTCAATTAGTATTTGGTAGCATTGCTTTTAAATTGTTTAACTTGGGTCAAATGTTTCGAGTAGCCTTCCACAAGATTCCCAGAATAAGTTGGGTGAATTTTGGCATATTCCTCCTGACAGAGCTGGTGTAACTGAGTCAGGTTTCTAGGCCTCCCTGCTCGCACACGCTTTTTCAGGACCGCCCACAAATGTTCTATAGGATTGAGGTCAGGGCTTTGTGATAGCCACTCCAATACCTTAACTTCTTGGTGACAGGGGGCAGTATTTTCACTTCCGGATGAAATGCAAGCCCAAATTCAACTGTCTGCTACTCATCCTCGGAAGATAAGATATGCATATTATTAGTAGATATGAATAGAAAACAATCAGAAGTTTCTAAAACTGTTTGAATCATGTCTGTGAGTATAACAGAACTTATTTAGCAGGCGAAACCCAGAGGACAAACAATTCAGAATTTGTTTTTGAGGTAACTCTCTTTCAATGGGTTTTCATTGGGAATCCAGATTTCTAAGGTACCTTCTTGCAGTTTCTATCGCTTCCACTGGATGTCAACAGTCTTTAGAAATTGGTTGGGGTTTTTCCTTTGTGTAATGAAGAAGTATGTCCATCTTGAACGAGGGTCACTTGAAGTGTACTGTTAGATAGAGGCGTGTGACCAGAAAGACAGCTACAGTTTGTTTTCCTCCTGTATTGAACATAGATCATCCCGTCTTCAATTTTATTGATTATTTACGTTAAAAAACACCTAAAGTTGTATTACAAAAGTAGTTTGAAATGTTTTGGCAAACTTTACAGGTAACTTTTGAAATGTTTTGTATTCACGTTGCGCAGGTTGGAACCGGTGTTTTTCTGGATCAAATGCGCCAAATAAATGGACATTTTGGATATATATCGACGGAATTAATCAAACAAAAGGACCATTTGTGATGTTTATGGGACATATTGGAGTGCCAACAAAAGAATCTGGTCAAAGGTAAGGCATGAATTATATTTTTATTTCTGCGTTTTGTGTCGCGCCTGCAGGGTTGAAATATGCTTTTCTCTCTTTGTTTACAGATAAAAGCATTGTTTGCTTTCGCAGAAAAGCCTTTTTGAAATCTGACATGTTGGCTGGATTCACAACAAGTGTAGCTTTGTTGTCCTAAACTTTGTTGTCCTTAAACCATTTTGCCACAACTTTGGAAGTATGCTTGGGGTCATTGTCCATTTTGAAGACCCATTTGCGACCAAGCTTTAACATCCTGACTGACATCTTGAGATGTTGCTTCAATATATCCACATAAATTTCCTCCCTCATGATGCCATCTATTTTGTGAAGTGCACCAGTCCCTCCTGCAGCAAAGCACCCCCACAACATGATGCTCCCGGTGCTTCACGGTTGGGATGGTGTTCTTCGGCTTGCAAGTTTCCCCTTTTTTCCTCCAAACATAATGGTGGTCATTATGGCCAAACGGTTCTATTTTTGTTTCATCAGGCCAGAGGACATTTCTCCAAAAAGTACGATCTTTGTCCACATGTGCAGTTGCAAACCGTAGTCTGGCTTTTTATGGCAGTTTTGGAGCAGTGGCTTCTTCCTGCTGAGCGGCCTTTCAGGTTTTGATATAGGACTCGTTTTACTGTGGATATGGATACTTTTGTACCTGTTTTCTCCAGCATCTTCACAAGGTCCTTGTTCTGGGATTGATTTGCACTTTTCGCACCAAAGTACGTTCATCTCTAGGAGACAGAACGCGTCTCTTTCCTGAGCGGTATGGTGGCTGTGTGGTCCCATGGTGTTTATATTTGCGTACTATTGTTTGTACAGATTAATGTGGTACCTTCAGGCGTTTGGAAAGGATGAACTTTGGAAAGGATGAATCCAAATTATTTAGATTTTCCCATGATGTCAAGCAAAGAAGCACTGAGTTTGAAGGTAGGCCTTGAAATACATCCACAGGTACACCTCCAATTGACTCAAATGATGTCAATCAGAAGCTTCTAAAGCCATGACATCATTTTCTGGAATTTTCCAAGCTGTTTAAAGGCACAGTCAACTTAGTGTATGTAAACTTTTGACCCAGTGAAATTGTGATATAGTGAATTATATGTGAAATAATCTGTCTGTAAACAATGGTGGAAAAAAATACTTGTGTCAAACACAAAGTAGATGTCCCAACTGACTTGCCAAAACTATAGTTTGTCAACAAGAAATTTGTGGAGTGGTTAAAAAAATGAGTTTTAATGATTCCAACCTAAGTGTATGTTAGCTTCTGACTTCAACTGTATGTAAGAATATTGTTCATTGACTACAGCTCAGCATTTAACACTGTAGTACCCAAACTCATCATTAAGCTTGAGACCCTGAGTCTTGACCCAGCCCTGTGCAACTGGGTCCTGGACTTCCTGATGGACCGACCCAGTTGGTGAAGGTAGGAAACAACATCTCCACTCCACTGATCCTCAACACTGGGGCCCCACAAGGGTGCGTTCTCAGCCCACTCCTGTACTCCCTGTTCACCCATGACTGCGTGGCTATGCATGCCTCCAACCCAATCATGAAGTTTGCAGACGACACAACAGTGGTAGGCTTGATTACAAACAATGACAAGACAGGGAGGAGGTGAGGGCCCCCGGATTGTGGTGTCAGGAAAATAACCTCTCACTCAATTTCAGCAAAACAAAAGAGATGATCGCGGACATCAGGAAGCAAAGGGAGCACTCCCCTAACCACATCGATGGGACAGCAGTGGAGAAGGTGGAAAGTTTTAAGTTCCTCTGTGTACATATCACCGACAAACTGAAATGGTCCACTCACTCCGACAGTGTGGTGAAGAAGGGGCAACAGCGACTCTCAACCTCAGGTGGCTGAAAAAATTTGGCTTGATACCGAAAACCCTCACTAACTTTTACAGGTGCACAATTGAGAGCATCCTGTCGGCTGTATCACCGCCTGGTAATGCAATTTCACCGCCCACAACCACAAGGCTCTCCAGAGGGTGGTGAAGTCTGCACAACGCATCACCGGGGGCAAACTGCCTGCCTTCCAGGACACCTACAACACCTGATGTCACAGGAAGGCAAAAAAGATCATCAAGGACAATAACCACCCGAGCCACTGCCTGCTCGCCCCGCTTCCATCCAGAAGGCGAGGTCAGTACAGGTGCATCAAAGCTGGGACAGAGAGATTGAAAAACAGCCTCTATCTCAAGGCCATCAGATTGTTAAACAGCCACCACCAGCACAGAGGCAGCTGCCGACCTTCTGCTCTGCTCTGCTCTGCTCTACTCTGCTCTACTCTACTCTACTCTACTCTACTCTACTCTACTCTACTATTAACTGGACTAGGTGATTTCTCAAAGAATGGTTAACAAATGGTAGGTGTCCATACCCTGTAGGTCCAGTTTCATGTGACAGTGTGTCTTATCCCCTTTGTCCCAGCAGCAGGAAAGATGAATCACAATAACCACCCTGCTTGGCTGCACAGTGCACACCATGCCCCTCTCCATCCCCCATGATTCCACAGCCTGGATGAATGGATGGATGAGTACAGGGTGGAACTTTTTTGTCTCTGCCTCTTCATCAGCGTCTTCTTTATCCTGATATAGATCTGTGTGTGTGTGTGTGTGTGTGTGTGTGTGTGTGTGTGTGTGTGTGTGTGTGTGTGTGTGTGTGTGTGTGTGTGTGTGTGTGTGTGTGTGTGTGTGTGTGTGTGTGTGTGTGTGTGTGTGTGTGTGTGTGTGTGGATGAACAACTATTATTGACACACTAGTTCTGCGTGGTTACTGGGTTAATTCCTCATGGTTACAGCGTTAAACAGAAACAACTCAAAAGGTTAAGTTTAGGTATTATTTCTGAGTGATTAAGGTTAGGGGTATGGTTTGGGGAAGGCTTAAAACAAGGTTTGAGCTATACCAGGAGAGTAATCACACACACACCAGCAGTAACGGTGGTTAGAGAGACACCCAGAGACAAGGTCTTGACAGCTGTGTTCAACCATCACGATGTTGCCCTCCTAGCGGAGAGAGAGAGAGAGAGAGAGAGAGAGAGAGAGAGAGAGAGAGAGAGGAGGTAGAAGAGGTAGAAGAGGGGGAGGAAAGAAGAGGATTAGGTAGAGTTGAGGGAGGAGGAGTAGGAGAAGACAGTGACAGACACAGAGAGGAAAATAAATAAGGGGAGAAAGAGAGGGAGAGAGAAAGAGAGGGAAAAAGAGAAATAGAAAAAGAGAGCGTGGGAAGAGAGGGCAGCCTCTCACTCAAGAGAAAAGAGACCAAATCAATGACAGCATGTTTGTTTGTGATGATGAAGACATTGATATCCAGCAGCTCATTTGTTGTATTACTGCTTGTTGGCGGGGCTAGGACAGACTGTCAAATACAGTTAGAGATGTTGCCTGCATGGTGGCATCACATAAATCATGACAAACAGCCTTTCTCGAGCCAGACAGACTCTCTCTCTATGTGAGTGTGTGTGCATGTGCGCGTGGGTGTCACTATATCTGACTCTCTCTCTCTGACAGCCTTAGCCCTGCGGTCCTCTGGGATGCCATGACCAGCACCTTACCTCTAAACTTAATTATTTACACACACACACACACACACACACACACACACACACACACACACACACACACACACACACACACACACACATTAAAGTGTGTTAAACGCACACGCCTGACAGGTAGATAGCATTTCCATCTCCACACCAGACACATACATACAGCTTACATTCTATACAATGTAGTGTGCCAGGTTAATGTGTATATTCCAGTTGCAGTTGTACCATGTTGACTAGAATGGTTCTATACCAGGGGCTGAATGGGCACCAGAAGAATATACCCGCTGGACATCAACCACACACCCTGTGAACAGACACACACACAAACAATCGTAAGTAACATTAAACATACAGACATACAGCACAGACAAGCTTTGGGAGACAGGAGCCGGTGAACACAAGCACACAGAGAGACAGAGAGACAGAGAGAGAGAGAGAGACAGACAGAGAGAGAGAGAGACAGAGAGAGACAGAGAGAGAGAGAGAGAGAGAGAGAGAGAGAGAGAGAGAGACAGAGAGAGAGACAGAGAGAGAGAGAGAGAGAGAGAGAGAGAGAGAGAGAGAGAGAGACAGAGAGACAGAGAGAGAGAGATTGTGAACTCTAGTTGAACTTGGGGTAAGAGTGAGGTGGGAGGAGAGCCAATGTTACCCCACCCATACACTAACCAATCACACAGCAACCACACACGATAGAATAGAATACAGTAGAAAATAATAGAATAGAATAAAATAGAGCAACATTACTACCGGTGTGGCTTTCTGAATAAAACATTAGACTACAAAGTAAATACACAAATCCATAGCAGCAAAATCCACATAGAACATGGCACTCAGAGGTGAAGATACAAGATGATGACAAAAAAAGTGTTCCTTTAAGTAAATATCAAATGAATACCAAATGAATGAAAATGGGTTGAATCAGTTATTTAATTTCCTTTCCACTGTTGTCATAGGGACAGGCCTAGAGTACACATACATTTAACCTTTTCAGATCCTCCACTCTAACACAATGTGACTGACTATGTGTCTCTGACACTCAGCATGAATCACTCAGCAGGATGAGAGAGACCTTGGTGCAATAAGCGCTCTGTGTCAGAAATAGCTTTCATCCACATCAAGTAGAAGGTAAACTCAACCAGCAACCTTGATATGAAGTGCTTTACTGGGAACAACTTGTGGGGAGTTTTTAAGATGTTCTGTCTGTGTTGTAGTAGGTGTATTGGTAGATGGTGGTGTCAAGAGGTTTGAGCAGTGAGCTAACATGGTTGTGGCTGTATTTAGGTATAAAGCTGAGGGGGGTTCTCTCTGAAGCATTCATGTGTCACTATGTGTGACCCCAGCCCTTTTCCAAGTCTCAACTACAACTCAAAGCCCAAGGCTAGAGTCCCCACCAAGAGCTATTAAACATGTATCAACACACACACACACACACACACACACACACACACACACACACACACACACACACACACACACACACACACACACACACACACACACACACACACACACACACACACACAACACAAAGTCACACAAACCACTCCTCCCTGGTCAGC
Organism: Oncorhynchus clarkii lewisi; assembly: GCF_045791955.1. Taxonomy (NCBI): domain Eukaryota; kingdom Metazoa; phylum Chordata; class Actinopteri; order Salmoniformes; family Salmonidae; genus Oncorhynchus; species Oncorhynchus clarkii. Next base: position 34,612,465 of record NC_092174.1, read on the forward strand.
CCAATCTAAATGCTAAAGCAAAGCCTCTCTCAGGGGTAAACTAGGGACTGCCTGCAGATTGCCCTGTCCGTATAGAGGCATTCAATACGAAAAAAACACACACTTCACTTACAGAGAGAGTGTGTGTGCATGTGTGTGTGGGGGGGGGCACAACACTTCACTCCAGCCCTTCTTAGCTCATAGACAGAATGAATTCACGAAAACTCTCCTTGGTGGAACATTTTCCTGTTTTCTTTGACCATTTAATAATGACTAGGTAGGGTAGTGCAGCATAACACTAGAGGGGAATTGGACATACAAATACTCGTTCACTAAGACATTTCCACACAAACATACATACCCTTTCCCTCACCCTTTCGCATTCACACATCTTTCTATCGCCTTGGCTGCAGGCACAGAGATGTGGGTGTACATGACAATCTGTTCCCTATACTGCAAACCCTTAGCATTAAGATTCAGCATAGGCTTCCACTGAGGGGTGTGTGTGTGTGTGTGTGTGTGTGTAGAGAGGACGCCCTGATGGAGATTGACTTGCTGGGTAATGAAAACCCGCTCCTGCCCTCCTCCTCCGAGAGAGATATCTACAAAGAGAAAGAAGTAAACAAAGGAACCGGCGAACGAACAAGTGAACACCTGAGAGACTAAAGAGAAGAAGGATCCCTGGAGGGAGAAAAGGAGAGAAGTTGTGGGGTGTGAACGGAGATCAGAGCGTCTACAAGCTTAGAAAAAAAGGTGCTATCTAGAACCTAAAAGGGTTCCACCTCCTGTCCCCAAGGAGTACCCTTTGAAGACCCCTTTTTGGTTTCAGGTAGAAACCTTTTGAGTTCCATGTAGAACATTTTACTCAGAGGGTTCCAGTTGGAACCAAAAAGGGTACTACCTGGAACTGAAAATGCGTTATTGTCATGAGAATTATGTTCTCGTGTTCAGAAACCAATTCAATTAAACTACTCAGTCTGCTAATCAGGATTTGTAAGATACTGATTGAAATGAAACAGACGGAGGCCCAGCTAAAATAGTCAAAAAGGTTTATTCACGAGAGCGCTGGTCTGTTGTACAAAACCATTCATTTTATACTGGCTTCTTACGCACATACTTTCACACACAAACATTAGGTATCCTACGCACACACGCACATACTTTCACACACAAACATTAGGTATCCTACGCACACACGCACATACTTTCACACACAAACATTAGGTATCCTACGCACACACGCACATGTATGTCAGAGCCTCACCACATACAGTGGTTCCTCCTTTAAAAGTTGCATCATACTGCGGCACACACTGCGTCCTGCCGCAGAATTCTGTGGCACGTCATTAAATTGTCAGCCATTTTTTCTGTTACTGCAAGTTATTGCTATTTTGAAGACCACAGGGCATCTTTGAGAAGCACTTGATAGTATTCCGTATTGGCATTACTAGAGAATTTTAAATATTTTTTGTAATAACATAGTATATGGGATTGATTGTAAGAAATTTGTCTTAATTATTTTGATTAATATTGTGGTTTTTCTATTCAGAGAAAAACGAAAAACAAAACCATCCAGGTTTCCTTTAGGATGGATAGGAAAATATAGCGCTGTACAATGTGACGGTTGGGAGTAGTGTCACGTGAGATGACGCTGGAGAAACAAAGCAGGTCCTGGGAGTAAAACATTTAATAAAGACGTACATAGAACGAGTCAGGAACAGCGTCAGTAAACTGATACTAAAGACAAAAACAATTAAATGAACAGGTGATGAGTGAGTCCAGGTGAGTAGGCTACAGGATTGGAGGATTCTAAATTGTTTGCCTTCATTAGACAACTTTGTTCCAATATTTCTGTAATTCAGTGATATTTATTCCCATAGTAATTCGTTAAGGATCCATAACTAAATCAACATCTGCAATTTAAAACCTCTTAGAGCTACCCCCTACTTTGTGCAATTTCCTCCTGAAGACATACCCAAATCTAACAGCCTGTAGCTCAGGCACAGAACCAAGGATATGCATATTATTGGTACCATTTGAAAGAAATGACTCTGAAGTTTGTGTAAATGTGAATTGAATGTAGGAGAATATAACACAATAGATCTGGTTTATATAAAACAATGAAAAAAAACATACTTTTTTATTTTTGTATCATCATCTTTCAAATGAACAAGATAAAACAAACATTCAGATAGGATGATGGGGACAATTTCAGTGAACAATATAAGAGGGCAACAGTACTTGTGCAAAGTTTCAGAATGATAACTTCCAAAATGAGTGTGCTACATGACATTTATCATGAAGTCACCCAGGTGTCCCACACAAGTAGCCCAAATGTACCCAAGTGGCCAAATTGGTGGTAAAGGTATACATTTTGAAACAAATAACTATATACAAAATACCAAAATGGTATTCTAACACACCCCCACAAATAAATGTAGACATTTTTTTTAATAATAAATGGAAAAAAACAACAACATTATTGATAAAAAAATATGGAGAAAAAAAATATATATACACATTTACAAAATAACATGGGTAACTATTTACACACTTTCAATATTTGGAAGACCCTCAGTCCTCTATCAAATCAAATCTATCTATATAGCCCCAGCCTAAAACCCCAAACAGCAAGCAATGCAGGTGTAGAAGCACGGTGGCTAGGAAAAACTCCCTAGACAGGCAAAAACCTAGGAAGAAACCTAGAGAGGAACCAGGCTATGAGGGGTGGCCAGTCCTCTTCTGGCTGTGCTGGGTGGAAATCACAGTGGTTGTAGAGGGTGCAACAGGACAGCACCTCAAGAGTAAAAATTAACAGTTTAGGGTTCCATAGCCACAGGCAGAACAGTTGAAACTGGAACAGCAGCAAGGCCGGGTGGACTGGAGACAACAAGGAGTCATCATGCCAGGTAGTCCTGAAGCATGGTCCAAGGGCTCAGGTCCTCCGAGAGAAAGAAGGAGAGAAAGAGAGAGCAGACATAAATTCACACAAGACACCGGATAAGACAGGAAAAGTACTCCAGATATAACATACTGACCCTAGCCCCCACCCACTTTGCCATATAACCCCACCAACTTTGCCAAAACTCTAGACAATATTCTGCTGATCAAATCAAATCAAATCAAATCAAATCAAATCAAATTTATTTATATAGCCCTTCGTACATCAACTGATATCTCAAAGTGCTGTACAGAAACCCAGCCTAAAACCCCAAACAGCAAGCAATGCAGGTGTAGAAGCACGGTGACTAGGAAAAACTCCCTAGAAAGGCCAAAACCTAGGAAGAAACCTAGAGAGAAACCAGGCTATGTGGGGTGGCCAGTCCTCTTCTGGCTGTTCCGGGTGGAGATTATAACAGAACATGATCAAGATGTTCAAATGTTCATAAATGACCTGGCATGGTCGAATAATAATAAGGCAGAACAGTTGAAACTGGAGCAGCAGCACAGTCAGGTGGACTGGGGACAGCAAGGAGTCATCATGTCAGGTATTCCTGGGGCGCCAACCCAGACAGGATGACCACATCAGTGACTCAACCCACTCAGGTTACGCACCCCCTCCAGGGACGGCATGAGAGAGCCCCAGTAAGCCAGTGACTCAGCCCCTGTAATAGTATTAGATGCAGAGAATCCCAGTGGAAAGAGGGGAACAGGCCAGGCAGAGACAGCAAGGGCGGTTCGTTGCTCCAGAGCCTTTCCGTTCACCCTCCCACTCCTGGGCCAGACTACACTCAATCATATGACCCACTGAAGAGATGAGTCTTCAGTAGAGACTTAAAGGTTGAGACCGAGTTTGCGTCTCTGACATGGGTAGGCAGACCGTTCCATAAAAATGGAGCTCTATAGGAAAAAGCCCTGCCTCCAGCTGTTTGCTTAGAAATTCTAGGGACAATTAGGAGTCCTGCGTCTTGTGACCGTAGCGTACGTGTAGGTATGTACGGCAGGACCAAATCAGAGAGATAGGTAGGAGCAAGCCCATGTAATGCATTTTAGGGTAGCAGTAAAACCTTGAAATCCGCCCTTGCTTTGACAGGAAGCCAGTGTAGAGAGGTTAGCACTGGAGTAATATGATCAAATTTTTTGGTTCTAGTCAGGATTCTAGCAGCCGTATTTAGCACTAACTGAAGTTTATTTAGTGCTTTATCCGGGTAGCCGGAAAGTAGAGCATTGCAGTAGTCTAACCTAGAAGTGACAAAAGCATGGATTAATTTTTCTGCATCATTTTTGAACAGAAAGTTTCTGATTTTTGCAATGTTACGTAGATTGAAAAAAGCTGTCCTTGAAATGGTCTTGATATGTTCTTCAAAAGAGAGATCAGGGTCCAGAGTAACGCCGAGGTCCTTCACAGTTTTATTTGAGACGACTGTACAACCATTAAGATTAATTGTCAGATTCAACAGAAGATCTCTTTGTTTCTTGGGACCTAGAACAAGCATCTCTGTTTTGTCCGAGTTTAAAAGTAGAAAGTTTGCAGCCATCCACTTCCTTATGTCTGAAACACATTCTTCTAGCAAGGGCAATTTTGGGGCTTCACCATGTTTCATTGAAATGTACAGCTGTGTGTCATCCGCATAGCAGTGAAAGTTAACATTATGTTTTCGAATAACATCCCCAAGAGGTAAAATATATAGTGAAAACAATAGTGGTCCTAAAACGGAACCTTGAGGAACACCGACATTTACTGTTGATTTGTCAGAGGACAAACCATTCACAGAGACAAACTGATATCTTTCCGACAGATAAGATCTAAACCAGGCCAGAACTTGTCCGTGTAGACCAATTTGGGTTTCCAATCTCTCCAAAAGAATGTGGTGATCGATGGTATCAAAAGCAGCACTAAGGTCTAGGAGCACGAGGACAGATGCAGAGCCTCGGTCCGATGCCATTAAAATGTAATTTACCACCTTCACAAGTGCCGTCTCAGTGCTATGATGGGGTCTAAAACCAGACTGAAGCATTTCGTATACATTGTTTGTCTTCAGGAAGGCAGTGAGTTGTTGCGCAACAGCCTTTTCTAAAATGTTTGAGAGGAATGGAAGATTCAATATAGGCCGATAGTTTTTTATATTTTCTGGGTCAAGGTTTGGCTTTTTCAAGAGAGGCTTTATTACTGCCACTTTTAGTGAGTTTGGTACACATCCGGTGGATAGAGAGCCGTTTATTATGTTCAACATAGGAGGGCCAAGCTCAGGAAGCAGCTCTTTCAGTAGTTTAGTTGGAATAGGGTCCAGTATGCAGCTTAAAGGTTTAGAGGCCATGATTATTTTCATCATTGTGTCAAGAGATATAGTACTAAAACACTTGAGCGTCTCTCTTGATCCTAGGTCCTGGCAGAGTTGTGCAGACTCAGGACAACTGAGCTTTGAAGGAATACGCAGATTTAAGGAGGAGTCCGTAATTTGCTTTCTAATAATCATAATCTTTTCCTCAAAGAAGTTCATGAATTTATCACTGCTAAAGTGAAAGTCATCCTCTCTTGGGGAATGCTGCTTTTTAGTTAGCTTTGCGACAGTATCAAAAAGGAATTTCGGATTGTTCTTATTTTCCTCAATTAAGTTAGAAAAATAGGATGATCGAGCAGCAGTAAGGGCTCTTCGGTACTGCACAGTACTGTCTTTCCAAGCTAGTCGGAAGACTTCCAGTTTGGTGTGGCGCCATTTCCGTTCCAATTTTCTGGAAGCTTGCTTCAGAGCTCGGGTATTTTCTGTGTACCAGGGAGCTAGTTTCTTATGAGAAATGTTTTTAGTTTTTAGGGGTGCAACTGCATCTAGGGTATTGCGCAAGGTTAAATTGAGTTCCTCAGTTAGGTGGTTAACTGATTTTTGTCCTCTGGCGTCCTTGGGTAGACAGAGGGAATCTGGAAGGACATCAAGGAATCTTTGTGTTGTCTGTGAATTTATAGAAGGACTTTTGATGATCCTTGGTTGGGGTCTGAGCAGATTATTTGTTGCAATTGCAAACGTAATAAAATGGTGGTCCGATAGTCCAGGATTATGAGGAAAAACATTAAGATCCACAACATTTATTCCATGGGACAAAACTAGGTCCAGCGTATTACTGTGACAGTGAGTGGGTCCAGAGACATGTTGGACAAAACCCACTGAGTCGATGATGGCTCCGAAAGCCTTTTGGAGTGGGTCTGTGGACTTTTCCATGTGAATATTAAAGTCACCAAAGATTAGAATATTATCCGCTACAAGGTCCGATAGGAATTCAGGGAACTCAGTGAGGAACGCTGTATATGGCCCAGGAGGCCTGTAAACAGTAGCTATAAAAAGTGATTGAGTAGGCTGCATAGATTTCATGACTAGAAGCTCAAAAGACGAAAACGTCATTTTTTTTTTTTGTAAATTGAAATTTGCTATCGTAAATGTTAGCAACACCTCCGCGGGGGATATGGTCACTAGTGTAGCCAGGAGGTGAGGCCTCATTTAACACAGTAAATTCATCAGGCTTAAGCCATGTTTCAGTCAGGCCAATCACATCAAGATTATGATCAGTGATTAGTTCATTGACTAACATTAAGTAGCCCTATTTTGAGATGTGAGGTATCATGATCTCTTTCAATAATGACAGGAATGATGGTGGTCTTTATCCTAGCGATTGAGTTGTGAGACTCTGCTGTAGAGCTCATCACTCCCCCTAACTGGGAGGGGGCCCGAGACAATTACTCGATGCCGACACATCTTTCTAGCTGATTTACACGCAGAAGCTATGTTGCGCTTGGTGATCTCTGACTGTTTCATCCTAACATCGTTGGTGCCGACGTGGATAACAATATCTCTATACTCTCTACACTCGCCAGTTTTAGCTTTAGCCAGCACCATCTTCAGATTATCCTTAACGTCGGTAGCCCTGCCCCCCGGTAAACAGTGTATGATCGCTGGATGATTTGTTTTAAGTCTAATACTGCGGGTATTGGAGTCGCCAATGACTAGAGTTTTCAATTTGTCAGAGCTAATGGTGGGAAGCTTCGGCGTCTCAGACCCCGTAACGGGAGGAGTAGAGACCAGAGAAGACTCGGCCTCTGACTCCGACCCGCTGCTTAATGGGGAAAACCGGTTGAAAGTTTCTGTCGGCTGAATGAGCGACACCGGTTGATTTCCTTCCAGAAACCGTGAGAAAGTTGTCCGGCTGCGGGGACTGTGCCAGGGGATTTATACTACTATCTGTACTTACTGGTGGCACAGACGCTGTTTCATCCTTTCCTACACTGAAATTACCCTTGCCTAGCGATTGCGTCTGAAGCTGGGCTTGTAGCACAGCTATCCTCGCCGTAAGGCGAGTACAGCGACTGCAATTAGAAGGCATCATGTTAATGTTACTACTTAGCTTCGGCTGTTGGAGGTCCTGACGAACCATGTCCAGATAAAGCGTCCGGAGTGAAAAAGTTGAGGAGGAAAAAACAAAAAAATAAACGGTAATTAAAAAGTAAAAACCGTAAATTTGTCAGGTAGCAAAACAGGTTGGCAACAAAACGCACAGCAAATCGAAAACAAGTCTGCAAGTCGTGAATGTCTCATGTGACCAGATGTGAAGTGTTCCAATGATGATGCCAGATGCTATAGCAGTCTCTTTCTGATGTAAAGAAGAGGGTCACTGAGCATGTGATGGGAGACTTCATCTTGCAAACAACACAGCAACGCCTCCATGCTGTGCCCTTTTGGCCCTTAGGCACATCCATGCCTGCACAAATATATTTTGGCAGATGAACACTTGTGGCAGGAGCAGAAGGGACAGGGCTTGGTGCAGTGGTGCTGTAGCCAGCAAGCTCCTTGATGAGCTGCTCTCTGAAGGCTTTCTGTGAGAGGAAGGGCTTTCCAGTCGGAGTCAGTGCCACTGTGAAAGAACACTTTCAGTTAGAATAGTTTCACATATGAGCCCTGTATCAACAGGTATAATAAATATATAAATAGAGTACAGGGAGTACAGGCTATGCCTGTACTACAGAATGCGGGGCACGCAGGAGACTGGTGTTATCACTATTATTCTACAATGTTGAAAATAGTAAAAATAAAGAACAATTCCGGAATGAGTAGGTGTGTCCAAACTTTTGACTGGTACTTGCTCAATTAATTTTCTTAATATTATGGTGTTTTTATTCCATGAAACTGAAAAACCATTAGGAGGGAATAGAAAATATGGCACTGTACCATGTGATGCTCATAAATTCTGAGCGTTGTCAGTTTGTAAATTCAGACCGTTTTGCTCTTGGAGCGCACACAGGACGTTCGGGCCGAGGAGTAAGGTTGATTTGAGCATTCTGGCCTTACAACGGCAGTCAAGCACCCAAGATAATGTTCACTAGCTTGCTAGCTACTTCAAGACACAAATGAGACCACTCTGACCATTTTACTTGCCCTAGCAGAGCTGTTACGGCAGTTTTTGTGTTAACCAGAGCATTGGTGACTGTAACTGTGTTGCTGGAAACAATTTAATGACGCTTTTTTGCCGACTTTTACTGACACCGGCCATATTCAGCGGGTGTTGAGCACTTGTAATTTAATTATTATGAGCTCTGGTACACTCAGACGAAAGTGCTCGGAAATCGGTGTAGATAGCCAGGTCAAATTTACGAAAGCACCCGAATGTCCATTGAGAACGCACAATGACTATACCATTTAGCTAAGCTAAGAATGACAGGAATAATCAATTCAATAAACGTTGGGTAGTTAGATAGCCTATAGTTAATATATTGGCAAGCTGAATGTATAACTACTAACGTTGGGTAGCTAGTTAACATACCGGTCCATACTGCTGTAATGATGTGCTATGTGGTTCGTGAGGACAGCGTAGCTAACAAATTGTCAGCAAACATAACGTGTGAGGTAACTTATTTGAAAAGTCATTACTTTATTACATTGAGTAGCAAGCTACCCATTTGTCGTTAGGGAAAATCTGGTCTGTGATAGTTTTTTTTTTCAAACCTAGCTCTGCAATTAGACTATTCTTTAGTAGTCTATTGTTCAGCTATTCGCCACCCTCCCCAACTTGCAGCAAATTGTTGTTGTTCCCATCTCGTTCCTTTCCCTCTTCCACGCATCATCATTCTGCGCCTGAGTGGCTCACTTGTGGGCTTGCTGGCAGGATATGGCAGCATCTTCGGTTGTGCGTCAATAATTTTGCATACAGTAGCACGTTTGTATGAAGGTGTGGTTATTCACAGGAAAATTGCTATATGCTATGGAGGTAAATTTGTATATTTTTGGTCGAGAGCAAAAGTTTTTTTTATTTTCAATCAAAAGTAATTGTTCTGAAAGCAAATTTTTTTCCGACACAAAGGAAGTCATAGCGGACACCCACAAAGTGTGATGATGGCATCTCAGGTAAGCAGCACTGGGCGTTCTTCCGTCCAACTTTTGCATAGCTAGTAGTTAGCTCCTACGATTCAGTGTCGGTTCATAACATTCTACTATATTACATACATATATACAGTAAAATGATAAATCATGCAATTATTATTCTCAAGCCAACCAAAAGCATTTAGCTACGAATGCTTGTTCTCGCCATTTTCAGTTGAATTAATCTAACTTTCTTTCATGGCAACCCATAAGCAGGCCATGTCATATTTTTTTCATAGTCAATATATAATCATATTTCATGACAGTGTAACAGTTAGCTTTTTTTTACAGAAGGATGAAAGAACACAATATGTCTGTCACGAAGAGTCACGCTATGCAGTGTGTATATGGTGCTGGTATCATTGCATATTTCCTATCACCAAATTAACAACCACAATACCAGTCTGGTGTTAAGCTTTCTGTGCAGTATTGCCGTATCCTGATAATGACATCTGCTACTTTAGATTGAACGGTCATATCTCAGTTATTGTTTTCATATCTACAAAAAATAAGCTATTTTCTTTACTTTCAGAGAGCGAGCTGATTAAGGGGTCGAAAATGCAGATATTGCCAGATGTTCACAGTCCGAGGAACAGACCGTGGAAGCTTTATTGCTGGCAAAAGTGTCCGGAGGTAAATAAACTGTTCTGTGTGCTTTTTCTCTCTTCATCTCTGCCTGTCTTGTTGTACATGAAACCTGTCTCACATGCATTGATTAAAAAACCCTTAAGATGTCAGCTGCTAATTTTCAGATTTACACCACATAAACACAGCCATTTTCACTGGACTATCTGTTGCTATCTGTTACTGACAAGTCATGATTTCCCTGGGGGTTAGCCTTGCAATAACTAAGTGGTGAGACACATAGCCCTCTATATTTAAATGTTTCAGGGACACAACGATAGGTGTCTGCGACACATACAGTATCTTCTATTGACATTATCTTCTATTGTTTGTCCTCATGTGTCTGTTTTTCAGCATAAAGTACTCTGTAGCCACTTAGTGTGGACACCAGGTGAGACCACACACACACACAATAACAGCCTCTCTTCTTCACTTCATCCCTCTCCCCCTTCTCCCTAAATCCTCTAGGTTATATCAGCTGTTTTGGTGAACCCCTCCAGCATCTGAACTGGCTGACACAGAGGGCCCAGCTTGGGTCAATAGGAAGTATTATTAAAGAGATGCTTTACATTGAAATACAGATAGAGATGTAGTTGTCCCAGAGTTAATGATCCAGGATCAGTTTTGCATTTCACCTCCTGATGATTTTGATGACTGACCGTGTTAGAATAAAAAAACAAGGCTTAATCATGTTCTCTCTCTATCCATCTGTCTGACATCTTTCCCTTTCTGTCTTCTACACCTCTCTCCCCACCTCGTCTTTCTTCCTCCTTTTATAATATGTGCATTGAAGAGCAGATGGAACTTGTATTTATAATATAATATTACAATTATCATAATTATTATGCATGTATTATGTATTTATAACACCTGGATAATGAACTTTTTTCAAGAAAGTGTTTCAAATTCTCCACTGGTTGAAATGAAGTCTCTCATTGAAATACTACAGCTATCCTGTGTCCTCAGATTAATGCAGATGAAGGGAGTTAGAAATGCATATATTTTTTTCTGTGTAAATGAATTACAAATCAGCCTTTACTCAAATCATGTTTCTAGTCTATTGCAGAGTTACAATGTCTAATCATTGATGTCCCAGGAGCAGGAGTGGTAAACACTGTTGAAGTGTATAATTGTAATACATACATGCAGACAAATAATGGAGATGACTGAAAAATAATGTCTCTGAGATTCATACCTGAACCACATCTTTATTTGCCAAGGAAGAGTACATGATCAGTGAATATATTCAATGTACAGGCTACAATGTGGGAATATCATCCGTGGTAATAACTACAGTACATGTATGTAGGACTTGCATCTTTGGCATAATAAAGTTATTATATTCTACTCTATCCATAGGCTTCATTAATGCCATTCAGACTTGTAGTTAATACAACAACTGTGATAGCTGAGGTTCATAGATAGGTTCTGAACTAATATTCATACAAACGTTTTAGGGTCCATACACAGATCGGCTACATACTGTAGCTAGTTACACATCCATAGGCATACAGTTATTTTTATCCTCCACTACACAATAAGCAAGTATATAGTTAGCTAGCTATGTTACTTCAGCTACTTTGCAAGATAAGCTTACACAATTGTACATTCAATTTGCAGTAAATGCTTTAGCTAGCTAGAACCTTTACATCCACTGTTTCACACGACGGCAGTCTGGTTTGCTGGTTTTATCATTAAACAACACAAATTACAAATTCATTCTCCTGTCATAACACTAGCTAGCTAGCTGGCTAATGATAGCTAGTCAGATAACTTGCTAAAAAGCGATTTTCATAAATTAACTTCATGACAAAAAAGTATGCACAAACGTTTGTCTCTACATAAACTAACATATTCCTCTCAATTGTAAATTTTTTGATTGACCGTTAAGGGAATTTTTATCAATAATGACTAACTATGTATACATTTCAATCAGGACTGACTAATCAGAATACTATTATGTTACTGTATATGTACTAATCAGAATACTATTATGTTACTGTATATGTACTAATCAGAATACTATTCTTACTGTATATGTATGAATTTTCTTTTTAATCCTAGTACTGAATATAATGTGTGTAAATATAATCAAGAATTAGAACAATGACTGTCTGTTCCTTGGTAGAAATGAATTAACTATATCGCCAGACTGGCTAGAATGCTTATCTACACCGGCTGACCTTGGCTCTAGGCGAGGTGGGAAGGCTTGAGACCTATAGAGCCTTTCTACCAGTGTCAAGAAGAGACAGAACATTTAGAAAACGCTGACGTCATTTTCAGTTTATAACCTGTGGTAAAATGTGTAAGGAGCAGTACTCTTGTGAATAAAATCTCCTGTTTGACTTTAAGTCTGGGCTCTGTCCATGTTTATAAAATAAGGGTCATACAAATCCTTATGAATTGACAGAGTCTTTAATTTTGATTGGGTATTAAAACAGAGGAATTTAATTCCTGCAACATTGACTCATTATGACGTTATAAATACTTACATTTGGTTCCACCGTAATGTTTTGTCAGCGATCTTCACCCAGGGACAGGTGACTCGTGTCAAATTCGCCATTGGAACCACTCGATATGATTGGTCATATAAAAACCTTGGGACCCAAATGCATAATGGTGTTCTAACTCCCCCTTGTGGTGCTCTGGAGCAATGAAGCCGTGACGCTGGTTACCTCTAAGTCCCGCGGTGCAAGCTCGCAACTTTTAAAGGAGGAACCACTATATTGATAGAGTATATGGTTGTATGCAGTTAGCAGCCCAAAAGCACACCACCAACCATGGATAACAAACAGTTGGTATAGCACTTTTTACAGGGTTGGCTTGAGGGAGAGAGGAGAGGGGAGGGGAGAGGACAGAAATGAGAGGAGAGGAGACAGGATAGGAGGATGGGCACAGGTGTGCGATTAGGGTTTTTACCCCTTGAGAAGCTATCCTCTCTGATCCCATGGCAACACCGATCTATAATTTCTGCAAACAAATGGAATGGGGAGAGTTTACACCCAAGGAACACACACACACGCCAACAAGTTGAGATTGATTTGAATTTACAGGGGAGCACACCCACATGCTCTCTCCCTTTCTCTCAAGCACAGCATAATAGGCAATCTCTAAAATGTCTGTCTATCGGGGCCCAGACCAAACAGTCGTCACTATGGTGATAGAGCTTTGGGTCAGTTCGTCATCAGTGACAGAGATGATATATAGATAGATATCTACTGTACTGAACACCGTGCAGAAATCGAGCAACAAAATACCAAACCGGTGCCCAAAGTGCCTAAGGGCCATTCTGTGTGTTCCAGAGACACCATCATGGGATTATGGGGAGTGGAGGGGATTTTGGATTCTCTGGCGCCTCATTGGACGATCAAAAGTAACTGACACATATAATCATCTCCCATTGGGCCAACAGTCAGAGTTTGAGTGGGCAGGCTGACAAGGGTGTGTGTGTGTGTGTGTGTGTGTGTGTGTGTGTGTGTGTGTGTGTGTGTGTGTGTGTGTGTGTGTGTGTGTGTGTGTGTTTATGCATACCTGTCCGCCACCCAGATATTGTATGCAGATAAGTGACGATGTGAATAACATTAGGTCCTCACGGTGAAGATACCTTTTCACTAGTGTAGATATGAGTCTATTCCATTGCCAGCTTCTGTAGGTGATAGGATCAGTGACAGCATGTTCAATAGAGGCCCCATCTCTCTCTTACATCAGAGTTGCAGGTATAACCCCTCCTAAGCCTGAGGATTAGTATGCCCTCATCTTTTATTCAATCCCTCTCTTCTGGAGGAGAGGAAAAAGGGGGGAGCGAGGAGAGAAATATAATTTATCCTTTACGCTACTTGATGAATCTGCTCTGGGTGGATAAACTATTTATGAGTTGCGCTGCAAAAATTCCTCCATGCATCTCTTCCCCTCCCCTCCTCGTTTCGGATAACCAAATCTAATTTGGCTTGGCGACTCACAAACACGCACACACACACACACGCAAGAGGGAACAGATATCCACAAAAAAATATGCACGCACACACAAACAGTTATTAACATGTGTGCCAGGCTGTACTCATACTGTGTGAGGCTCGCAGGGCCTCATACAACAGTCTTCAGGACAGACAGGCTTCAGAACAGACAGGCTTCAAGACAGACAGGCCTCAGGACAGACAGGCTTCAGAACAGAGGGCCAGATGTTGCTGATGGCAGCCTGTCCTCATCACACAGTGAAGTCACCTTCCTGAGACCTGAAGTACTGCACCTCTTGACTATCAAATTGCTGGGTATTTATCTGTGGTTTAGCCATCTTATCAGTTTCATGGAATGTGTTGTATTGTTAAGAGCATGGTACAGAATCCCAGAGTGGCCTGGTAGATGCTGAACCGCAAAAAGAACATCCTGGCCCCTGAGCAGGAATTATGATTACACAGAAGTCTGAGTAAAATACGGTACAATTTTAAATGCTGCTTCCTATGACTATGCAAATCTGCCAGAATATGTAAATCAGTTGTACATCTACCTTTCACGTTACGCGAGAGTTCAACACCAAACAGAACAGAGCAGGATCTCGCTAACCTGGCATATTTTCCCACAGCCTTTGGCTTGTGGATAATCACATAGACAGGCTGCTACCACTGTACCATTCAAAGATCAATGCTAAACAGTAATACAGCCATTCCAGCGAGTTTTCATTGAGCCGCTAATCTTAAATGAGCTAAAAACAGACACGTGATGTGAAAGGGTGTTGTACTGTAAAGAAGGTTGTTCCCGACTGAGCAAGAACAAGCTGCTGTTCTGCAAGATGTTGGGGAGATTTGGTGAATTAAACTGGTGTGGTCTATAAGACCTGCAAACTTTGTTTTCTCACTTGGTAAATACCAAGAAGTTAGTTCACTGGGCTAAAAACGTGTGTGTGTGTGTGTTTGTGTGTGTGTGTGTGTGTGTGTGTGTGTGTGTGTGTGTGTGTGTGTGTGTAACAACATGTATATACTGCAGGATGAGCCTGGTCATTTATCTGCCATCAGTCCTGTTACACCACAGAGGCTGTTCACCACAGACACCGCTACACCACAGAGACCTTCACACCACGAAGACAGTCACAACACAGAGATCGACGATCAGTCACTGTCCCCAAACCACAGATGCTGCCGCTCTGTCTTACTGTCACACACTCATTACCCCTGCTAATCTCAGTCTTCCTCACACACACACGTACGGTAAACACATACTCACATACACACACAGAGAGAGAGAAAACACACAAACACAAAGCTTTCTGTATAAAACATATAGGAAGAGACTAGTAGTGCCAAAATAAAGCATCTTCTATCAGTCACCATCATTGTTTTTCTTATTGACTAGACTTGCCTTACTTGAGCAGGAGTTAAAGCACTGTACTGGACAGAGTGATACATCAAACACTTTGAAATTTGACATTTGGAACAACTTTGAAATTTGATGTTTGAGGAACATGGATGAACATCTAATTCTGACGTGCAACTGTGAGAGCTTGTTGTAAAAGTGAGATGGCAGCAGAGGAGTAGAAAAGCAGCTGAATACTAAACGTGTAGGTAATATGACACACACACAGCTCAATGTCAGAATAGGATTGCCTCGGCCTCCCGCGTGGCGCAGCGGTCTAAGACACTGCTTCTCAATGCTAGAGGTGTCACTACAGATCCGGGTTCGATTCCGGGCTTTGTTGCAGCTGGCCGTGAATCGGAAGACCCATGAGGCGGCGTACAATTGGCCCAGCGTCGTCCTCTTTAGAGGAGGGTTTGTCCTGCTGGGATGTCCTTGTCCAATTACGCTCTAGCGACTCCATGTGGCGGCCGGGCACTGGTGTTTACTGCGACACATTGGTGCGGCTGGCTTCCAGGTTAAGCAAGCAGTGTGTCAAGAAGCAGTGTGGTTTGGCGGGTCGTATTTCGGAGGAAGCATGGTTCTCGACCTTCACCGCTCTCGAGTCCGTAAGGGAGTTGCAGCAATGGCACAAGTTTGTAACTACCAATTGGATATCACGAAATTGGGAAGAAAAATGCAGTAAAAACAAAAAAAACACACAAAAAATGAGGATTGCCTCTGGTCACTGGAGTGGGTAATGAGCTTTAAACCAGAGCTGTTTATTGTTTCATTCAAATGGTTCTGCTTGGCTGATGTGTGTGTGTTTTATGCAAGCGGGTGGGTGTGGTGTTTTTTATATAGGATTTTTTAAGAGGAGTTGTGTCTGTTTGATGGACATATGAGGTGTGTATGCATGTGTATGTAGGTGTGTGTGTATGGGGAGTGGAGGGGGGTGGGTAATGCTGAGTGATGCTGAAGACCTATCATTTTTCATTACCTGATCATAAACATCACAGATGAACCCAGACAGGTCACCCATGATACAAGCCAGTATTTGACGTCCATCCCATGTCTGAGGACGCCAGGAGATGACCGGTCTCTAGGGCAACAGTGAATGCTGTTACTTTCAAGTAGGTTTTGGTTTTGCTACTGTGTTTTGGACTAGGATAGTGGATGGGTGTAAGCATTTGATTCCTAAGGTTGAATCCAGCAATAACGTTTTATTTTTCAGATTTTTTTGTCAGCCTCTCCCAAACCTTAACCCTTACCTTAACCATTCAGAGGTAATACATGACTTTAAGATTGTGGAGTTAAAATCTAATCGTATTGCTCACATACACATATTTTGTTAGTGTAGCGAAATGCTGGTGTTCCTCGATTCAACATTGCAGTAACAATACACACAAATCTAAAAGAATGGAAAGGTGAGGGTGTATGATGAGTAGGTGTGTATGAGTATGTGTGTATGTATATATATACACACACATACTCATACACACCTACTCATTCAAGGGGTTTTTCTTTATTTATTTCTACTATTTTATACATTGTAGAATAATAGTGAAGACATCAAATCAATGAAAGAACACATACAGTATGGAATCATGCAGTAACCAAAAAGGTGTTAAACAAATCAAAATACATTTTATTTTTGAGATTCTTCAAAGTAGCCACCCTTTGCCTTTATGGCAGTGCTTTTCCAAATGTCTTCAAGGAGTCCCCACATATGCTGAGCACTTGTTGGCTGATTTTCCTTCACTCTGCGGTCAAATTCCTCCCAAACCATCTCAACTTTTCGGTCGATTTCTCTGAGTGACAGAGAGAGTCACCCTGCTTTTGTAGGGACCAAACAGAGTGAAAACCTGAGGGAGACAACCATTCCTTCAATCCGCTTTCATCTCCTCCTCCTCATCCCTACAAACAGACTGCGAGTTGGTTTGGATCTGAACCATTCTAAATGGAAAGCTGTTGTTTTATTCCACAGGTCGGCTTGGCTTGCAGGATTGTGTGTGTGTGCGTGTGCGTGTGCGTGTGCGTGTGTGTGTGTTTGTGTGTGTGTGTGTGTGCGTGTGCGTGTGTGTGACACAGTGGCATGTGGTGAAGAGGTAATGAATTCCTCAGCGAAGCAGCAACACGAAACAGCTTGCAGATACATTTTTAATAAGAGCTCTGCAGTTCACAGGCTGCGTGGCAAACATTGTGTTTCTGTGTGTGTGTGTCTGTGTGTTTAATAAGAGCTCAGCAGTCGGCAGGCAGAGTAACAAACATATTGTAATGAGCAGTTCCTGCCTGCCCTGACTCCCCTTGGTTCCCCTGTGACTGACAGGGAAGATGGCACTACCAATGCGGCTGGCTCCCAATCAGGACACACAGGACTTGAACACACACCCTCCTCCACGCTTGGGGCTTGGAGTCAGAGACCTTTACCAGAGTAAAGGCCCGTTTACAAAGTCTCAGGAGTACAGTAGGATGATGATACACATAATTTTGTCATACCACATCATACCATATTTCCATGATACAGTAAGTTCTCTTTCCAAGTCTAGAACCAATACACAGTGTTATCAGTTGTATAACTTACACTCTGCAAACACTCTATAATATAGTATGTAATATAATATAGTATAAAATATAGTATAAAACAATCATTCTCCCAACTAGCTCTCGCAGTCTCATGAAAAAACAACTATTTATTGCTGGATTCAAACTTGCAACCTTTGGAATCAGAGGCAGATCCTTACACCCATCCGCCAACCCTGTCCTCAACGCCCTAGCAAAACCAAAACCTACCTGAACAGCACTCACTGTTGCCGCTGGTGGCCGGTTTCCACATCACCTCCCACTGTCCTCATAGCATGGATGGATGTCAAATACTGACTTGTATCACAGGTGACCTGACTGCATTCCCCAACCAATACACATGGATGGATGTCAAATACTGACTTGTATCACAGGTGACCTGACTGCATTCCCCAACCAATACACATGGGCTGTACTATAGTAGTAAGTTATCATTTCCGTTACCCATAGCTGTAGTAAGTTATTATTCCATGCACACGTGATATGATGGTGTAAGTATGGGGGTTGCTAACTAGCATCACTTGTCCCATTGTTCCGCATTCATCCAAATAGTTATGGGATATTAGAATCCTCTTGTCTTAACCTTTGTCATCTTCAACCTAGTAGCCAGGACCAATACACTAGGCGATGTCAGAGGAAGGCCCACATTTTTTTTCAAAGACTCCAGTCCCAGAGGTCATACTGTGGACTGTTCTCTCTGCTAACGCACGACAAGCTATAACAGAACGCCAAGTCTAAGTCAAAAAGGCTCCGTAACAGCTTCTACCCCAAGCCATAAGATTGCTGAACAATTAATCAAATGGCCCCCCAGACTATTTACATTGACCCCTACCTACATGTACAAATGACCTCGACTAACCTGTACCCCTGCACATTGATTTGGTACTGGTACCCCTGTATAAAGCCTCTGTATTGTTATTTTCTTGTGTTACTTTTGATTTTATTTTTTATTTTATTTTATTTTGTAAATATTTTCTTAATTTTCCTAAAACTGCATTGTTGGTTATGGGCTTGTCAGTAAGCATTTCATGGTAAGGTCTACACCTGTGACCTAGTAAGGTAGGTTAGAGACGCAGTTCCAGAACATAAAATAGAGTATGAGGTGTTACAGAGGAGGGTATGATATAATATGGCATTGTACTATATTGTTAACTTATGGAGCAGACAGTTTCACTCTAAACTCAAGTCTGACAGGGTTGATTAATCGGGCTGTTTATCAGTATGCAACAAGTGTTAACAATATAAACAGATAAACAGCCCACTTCATCAAGCAGAGATACAAGTCAAACCTTTACGGTGCCTTTTGGTGCAGACACATTCGATATAAAGCCATCTGAATTGACAGTCAAATAAACAAAGAGGAATAAGTAGATAAACAAATCACTTAGAGCAAGGAAGATAATTGCCTGACATTGATTCTTCCTATCTTTCCTTCTATAAACAGTGTGTGTGCGCGTGTGTGTGTGCGTGTGCGTGCGTGTGTGTGTACATGTGTGTGGTATGTGTCTATGTGTGTGTGGTATGCGTGTGTGAACATGTGTGTGTGAACATGTGTGTGTGAACATGTGTGTGTGAACGTGTGTGTGCACGTGTGTGTGCACGTGTGTGTTCTGTCCTCGCTGCTTCCTTGATGGTGCAATCCATTTCAATAATCAAGCTGCTCTCAATCTGTTTTCCGTGCTAGGAAACCGGTGAGCATGACAAAAGATGGATTACTCTTTCTCTTTCAACTTCCCTTCATTCCTCTCTACATAAAGAGAGGGAGGAAAAACCTGTGACATCAACAGACCGGAACTCACTTAAACTTGACTGAAAGGCAAAGACCCTCACAATAACACTGTGGTCAGAGACTCACACACACAAAAACAGTTATCACACATTGGATAGTTGCCAAGGACTGGGCTAAGACAGCATTTCCCAAACATGGTCCACTGGACCCCAAGGGGTGAACATTTGGTTTTTGCCCTAGCACTACACAGTTGATTAAAATAATCAACTAATCATCAAGCTTTGATTATCAGCTGTGTAGTACTAGGGCAAAAACCGAAACATGCACCCCTTGTGGTCCCTAGGACCAAGTTTGGGAAACGCTGGGCTAAGGGCTCGAATCTGTTTCAAAACCCATCAGAGAACCAATTTTAGAGAGGATGGAGAACAGCGTGAATGTAACGTGTGTGTGTGGGGAAGGTGTGTTGGAGGGCTTTATGACTAAATCATGAGGCTAATAAACATGGTACAGTGTGTTTAAGAGACGCCGCTTCCCTTTTTGGACAGATAGGCACCAGTACTAAAAACACTGCAGTCTCAGTCTCTGTCTTTCTCCCTCAGTCTCTCAGTCAGTCTCTCTGTCTTTCTCGCTCTCTCTCTCTCTCTCTCTCTCAGTCTCTAACATCCTCTCAGTCTCTCTCTTCGTCTCACTCTCAGTGTTTCGGTCTCTCAGTGTCTCGGTCTCTCTCTGTTTCTCTGTCTCTCTCTCAGTCGCTCTGTCTCTCTCTCTCTGTCTGTCTCTCGCTTAGTCTCTCGCTCAGTCTCTCTCTGAGTCTCGCTCAGTCTCTCGCTCAGCTCTCTCTGTCTCTCTCTCTGTCTCTCTCTCTGTCTCTCTCTCTCTGTCTCTCTCTCTGTGTCTCTCTCTCTGTGTCTCTCTCTCTCTCTGTCTCTCTCTGTGTCTCTCTCTCACTCTCACTGAGTCAGGGGTTTAGGTATGTGTGCTGTTGGGCTCCTGGCTCGTCTGATATCAGAGTGATGCATGGAGGACTGACGATGTGGACAATCATCACCACACAAATACACACAGACATGTACACACAGGTGATAAATCTAAGTGATGAAGCTGTGGCCTGCAGGTTAATCATTGATTAAAATGAAATATTAATTGAGTGAAAAAACACTCCTCATGAGGGATTTGTCAAGTGTAATCTTATTGGAGAAATAGAGAAGCAACGTAAAGGTTCAACGGTATTTCTATTTCATATGAAAGAATCACACCCTGACTTTCCTACTGTAGGCAATGTATGAGTGGGATATCTATATGCCTGCATGAATTAATTCATCATGAGATAATGTGGAGGGATGTGACACACACAGACACACACACATTTTTCCAAAAGCTGTCGCCGGAAGCTGGCCACCCTGATTTGACCCTGAGCACCATGGGAATCCTGGGCTCCAGACTAACATTATGGATCTGTCTATTTACTCACACACACACTTATACACATGCATACACACCCACACACAGACACACAAGTACACGCACATACACACATGCACACAAACAGTACACACACACAGATACACACGCACATGCATGTACATTATAAATAAAGGCAGAGAATGCATAAGCAGGTGGGATGTTAGCCTAGCAGTTAGAGCGTTGGGCCAGTAACCGACAAGATGAAAAATCTGTTTATGTGCCTTGAGCAAGGCACTTAACCCCAATTGCTTCAGGGTCGCAGTTGATTTCACACATTCGTATTAATTAATGCACACTTGTACATGTGTGAAATAGGACAAATGTAAGCACCCACCCATGTGATGCCTGGATGTATTTGTGAAGGCATTTATATGTGTGAACGTGTGAGTGTGTGTTAAGGAGCCTATGCCATTGGTCCCGTTAAAATCATTTTACTAATGGGACAGGTTACATTTTGTACGGAGCTAGCCAGTTCTCAGTTTAATCACAAATATGTGACTCGTTTCAGGAAACTAGGTGTATCTCGCGTGTGACTACTTCGCAAGAGAGCCATTTGAACGTAAACTTTTTTTAAATCAAAATGTCACAACCTGATCTGTTTTCCCTGTTGCAGCTGCAACGTATCCTGGGATTTGCCAACTTTTATCACAGCTTTATCCGGGGTTACAGCACCCTGGCTTCCCCCCTGTCTGCACCCACCTCTCCCAAGGTTCCATTCACGTGGTCTCCAAATGCTGACCGGGTGTTCCGGGACCTCAAGCACTGCTTCACCACAGCTCCCGTATTGGTTCATCCTGACCCGCACCGTCAGTTTGTTTTGGAGGCTAACGCTTCGGATGTCGGAGTGGGGGCTGTCCTGTCCCAGCGTTCTGCCCTGGACCTCAAGGTACATCCCTGCGCCGCCTCCTCCCATCGTCTTAACGCCATGGGGAGGAATTACGATGTGGGGAATCGTGAGCTTCTAGGGGTGAAGATCGCATTGGAGGAGTAGAGGAACAGGTTGGAGGCGGAGGAAAATTTTTTAATTATGTGTGGACGGATCACAAGAACCTGGAATATCTCAGCACCGCCAAGTGTCTCAATTCCAGGCAAGCTAGGTGGGCCCCGCTGTCACGCCACTATGACGCTGCGGCTACACTCTCGGACCCCAAGACCAACCTTCCCACCTCGTGCCTGGCAACGGCACTCAGCTGGGGAATAGGGAATCAGGTCTGCGAAGGGGCAGTGTTCCCAGCCGAACCTCAGGGGGGCCCAGATAACCTTGATGTTTGTTCCTTGTAGTTTTCCAAAGCCGCCCTTTTCATTTCTCTCCCCAAGCTACCCTCTGCCAAAGAGAAAGCCCAGCTCATGGTGCAGTAAGTCTTCCGGATCCATGGACTCCCGGGGTGGACATGGTCTCTGACTGGGATCCTCAGTTCTTGTCCCAGTTATGGAAGGCGTTCTGCACGCTCATTGGGTCGTTGGCCAGCCTGTCCTCCGGGTTCCACCCTCAGTCTACCAGCCATTCGGAGCGAGCAAATCAAGACCTGGAGATGACTCTTTGCTGCCTTGTCTCCGCCAACCCCACCACCTGGAGACAGCAACTCGTGTGGGCCACCCCTCTTCCCCGTCTCATCGACGGCCAACCGGCGTACACGGTGAGGCTCCTCAAGTTTGACAGCGGGGCAGGAGATTCCAGTACCTGGTTGACTGGGAGTGTTATGGCATGGAGGAGAGGTGCTGGTTCCCCGCTAGGGGACATTATGGACCCAGGCCTCATCGCTGAGATCCACCACTGGCAACCCGGTCAACCAGGCATGCGCCCAGGTAGGACACCAGGTGGTGCCCCTAGAAAGGGGGGGGGGTACTGTCACACCCAGATCTGTTTCACCTCTCTTTGTGCTTGTCTCCACCCCCCTATCCAGGTGTTTCCCATCTTCCCCATTATCCCCAGTGTATTTCTACCTGTGTTCTCTGTTTGTCTGTTGCCAGTTCGTCTTGTCTCGTCAAGGCTACCAATGTTTTTCCCATACTCCTGTTTTTTACTAGTCCCCTTTTTCTAGTTTACCCGGTTTGACCATTCTGCCTGCCCTTACCCTGAGCCTGCCTGCCGTTTTGTACCTTGTGACACTACCCTGGATTACTGACCTCTGCCTGCCCTGACCCTGAGCCTGCCTGCCGTTCTGTACCTTTCCGACTCTGCTATGGATTACTGATTCTGCCTGCCCTTGTCCTGTCGTTTGCCTGCCCTCTGTCTTTGTAGTGAACTTTTGTTACTTCGAACTGTCTGCATCTGTATCTTCTCCTAAGCCTTCTTACAAAATGCATATTTTGGCAGAAATGCCTTCTGGAACATGTGAACTTTCATAAGCCTTAATAGCAAACCTGTATGACATCTGTAAATACAAATACAATTGCCTAGTTGGTTTAGCCACAGAAAAAGAGAGCAACCTTCCCAGTAGCATTGATTGGCTTAGATAATGAATGGGCTGGACATGCGAAGAGATGAGTTTAGATTGGTCTGCCATGTATAACGCTTCTGTCTATAACATGAGCTGGTGTAGGTAATCCTTTATAATGCTGCTTTTTGAAAGATATCATGAAGAACTGTTTCTGGAGGACCAAGTTTTGATATCAGTGGAAAATTCTGGCCTAAATTCCACTATGCAAGTAACCATTTCAATAGAATGTTCATGATGTCACTGCAACAACTGTCAATAGATGTAGCTGGTACATTCCCTCTGGCCATCTACTCCGATTTCAGAGCACTCTCGTGTGAGTGTGCCAGTGTGCCAGAGCGCAGAGTAAATTTACACACGCTAAACACCCGTTGATGATGTCTGGAAGTAGATAGCAAGCTAGCCAACGTTAGCCAGTTAGCTTGGTGCTTGACTGCTGTTGTTAGGTCAAAACCCTCGGATCAACCCTACTCCTCAGCCAGAGTGCTCTGAATTGACGAATGGACAATCTGGCAATGCTCTGAGTTTATGAACGCCCAGAGAGCACTCTGAGCAGACTCTGGCACTCCAGATTAAATTTACGAACACACCCGTAGTATAAACCAGCCTTTAGTTTTGAAATCTTTGGTTGTTTAGTACATGGTCTCACATGTGAATCCTTAAAGAGAAGGGTGGGGCTAAGGCTTTAGAGGGTGTGAACGATGCTGAATGGGTGTAGACAGAGAAGAGCTCTCCAGTATGTGTACCAGAACATTCAAGGCCATTTTCTCAAAAGTGAGGTTACAAGTTTATCAACTTTCAAAGCATATGTACTTTCCCATTGTTCCTCAACTGTAGTGTATGATATACAATTTTCAAGTCTCTACTTTTATTCAATGTAAAAAACACAATTTCAAATGTTGCTACATAAGATGGAATATATGAAGACATTTATGAAGGCATGTAGGAAGAGATGAGAATGTCAGCATGCAAAAAGCGCACTGGTGTCATTTGAAAAATCCAATGGAAAGACATCATTCTGTCTTTCCTCTTTCACTGTAAAATTACACTGTAAAATTACAGTGTGTCAAGAACTGCAACATTGATAGTTTTTTCACGCTCAACAGTTTCCTGTGTGTTCCAAGAATGGTACACACACACACACACACACACACACACACACACACACACACACACACACACACACACACACACACACACACACACACACACACGCACGGCAGGCAAGAACACTGTTACATGTAATTCTCAGCTGTCCAACCAAACTCATGAAAATACTTAATTAGATACTGTTTGCTCTTGTCCCTAAGGGTGTGTGTAGTGTGTGTGTGGTGCGTACATGTGTATGTGTCTCCAGTGTGTGCAGCATCTGACACCATCACATTAAACAGTGTCCCCTGGTCCCTCTGCATTTACATTAACATACAGGTCATCTCTGCTTTCACTGCTTCACAATAATCACTGATTACTACAGAGAGAGAAGAGGGAGGGAGGGAGGGAGGCAGGGAGGTGCCACCAAGAGAGGAGGAGAGGGGGAGTGGGGAAAGGAGGAGAGGACGAGAGGGGGAGATGAGGAGGGGAGGAGAGGAGAGTAGGAGCGGGGGTAGGGGTAGAGGAGGAGAGGGAGAGAGAAGGAGAGGAGGATAGGAGTTAAGTAGGAGAGGAGAAGCTAGGAGCAGAGGTGGAGAGGAGGATAGGAGAGAGGAGGATAGGAGAGAGGAGGAGGGAGGCAAGGAATTAGAGGTGTCACAAGGAGAAGAAGAGAGGTGGAGAGGGGAGAGGAGGAGAAGAAAAGAGGAGGAGGGGGGAAAAGAGGAGAGGGGGAGAGGGGAGGACAGCTGATGAAGGAAGGATAGAGAAGACAGCAGGGGTCACAGTAAAAAAGGGAAAGGTCTTCACTTGTGGCAAACAGTGATTGTCATTAATAGACCTGTCACACACACACACACACACACACACACACACACACACACACACACACACACACACAGTTCAGTAGGCTGTGCACATATCCTTGCTGCTGCGTCTTAATATTTTATTGGCGGTCTACAGCAAAAGAGGAACTACTTTACACACACACACAGCCTGTGCAGGTGGGGGAACACTCTACACAAGAAAGACATTCCCTAACACACAGCCGTACTGCAAGTGAGGAAATAATCTCCTCTACACAACCTTTATACATAACTATGCAACATTTGGTTTCTGTACAGCACCTTGAGATATCAGCTGATGTACGAAGGGCTATATAAATACATTTGATTTGATTTTGATTTGAACATACACACACTTACTCTCACATACACACATCTAAGTTATAGTTTCTAATGCTGGTAAGACTGTAATTCTGCATTGTGTTAGGCCTAAGGTGTTCTGTGCATCAGTCTGACTTTCTGAAAATATTGATCGCAGCCCATTACCCCAAATCTCACTGCCATTACCAAAGTGATTCTCCTCCGTTTCCATGCCCTTTCTTTGAGACATTGTCTCCGCCGGCTCCATAGCGGCTAGTTTCCTGCAACTATATTTACAAATTACATGGTGGAAAGTGGCAGAGCCGCACGGATCCCTGGACGGGTCCCTGGAGCCACACAGATCAGTGGGTGTCTTCTGAGCCTTCATTCATTTCAGGGCAGGGTAACAACAGAGGAGGGGAACAGTGATTACCATAACATTAATAAAACAAAAGGTAAGCTTTGACAAGGTGAAAACCAAAAGGCGGCATTGCTGTTTTCCCCATGGAATGGCAGAGCGCTATTCATTTCAGAGGACACGCAGACACACTAACACAGAGGGGTGTTTATCCAGGCTTGTAATGGTATTATTCCTCTGAAAGGTTCATTTCTCCAGCTCAGGGCGTGTGAGAGAGAGAGAGAGAGAGAGAGAGAGAGAGAGAGAGAGACAGAGGGAGCGAGCGAGAGAGAGAGAGAGAGAGAGAGAGAGAGAGAGAGAGAGAGAGAGAGAAAGGGAGAGACGGAGAGATACAGTGGGGAGAACAAGTATTTGATACACTGTCAATTTTGTAGGTTTTCCTACTTACAAAGCATGTAGAGGTCTGTAATTTTAATCATAGGTACACTTCAACTGTGAGAGACAGAATCTAAAACAAAAATCCAGAAAATCACATTGTATGATTTTTAAGTAGTTAATTTGCATTTTATTGCAAGACATAAGTATTTGATCACCTACCAACCAGTAAGAATTCCGGCTCTCACAGACCTGTTCATTTTTCTTTAAGAATCCCTCCTGTTCTCCACTCGTTACCTGTATAAAAGACACCTGTCCACACACTCAATCAAACAGACTCCAACCTCTCCACAATGGCCGAGACCAGAGAGCTATGTAAGGACATCAGGGATAAAATTGTAGACCTGCACAAGGCTGGAATGGGCTACAGGACAATAGGCAAGCAGCTTGGTGAGAAGGCAACAACTGTTGGCGCAATTACTAGAAAATGGAAGAAGTTCAAGATGACGGTCAATCACCCTCAGTCTGGGGCTCCATGCAAGATCTCACCTCGTGGGGCATCAATGATCATGAGGAAGGTGAGGGATCAGCCCAGAACTACACGGCAGGACCTGGTCAATGACCTGAAGAGAGCTGGACAACAGTCTCAAAGAAAACCATTAGTAACACACTACGCCGTCATGGATTAAATTCCTGCAGCGCACGCAAGGTCCCCCTGCTCAAGCCAGCACATGTCCAGGCCCGTCTGAAGTTTGCCAATGATCATCTGGATGATCCAGAGGAGGAATGGGAGAAGGTCATGTGGTCTGATGAGACAAAAATTTGAGCTTTTTGGCCTAAACTCCACTCTCCGTGTTTGGAGGAAGAAGAAGGATGAGTACAACCCCAAGAACACCATCCCAACCGTGAAGCATGGAGGTGGAAACATCATTCTTTGGGGATGCTTGTCTGCAAAGGGGACAGGACGACTGGATAGATGGGACCATGTATCGCGAGATCTTGGCCAGTAAGAGCATTGAAGATGGGTCGTGGCTGGGTCTTCCAGCATGACAACGACCCGAAAACACACAGCCAGGGCAACTAAGGAGTGGCTCCGTAAGAAGCATCTCAAGGTCCTGGAGTGGCCTAGCCAGTCTCCATACCTTAACCCAATAGAAAATCTTTGGAGGGAGTTGAAAGTCCGTATTGCCAAGCGACAGCCCCGAAACCTGAAGGATCTGGAAAAGGTCTGTATGGAGGAGTGGGCCAAAATCCCTGCTGCAGTGTGTGCAAACCTGGTCAAGAACTACAGGAAACGTAGGATCTATGTAATTGCAAACAAAGGTTTCTGTACCAAATATTAAGTTCTGCTTTTCTGATGTATCAAATACTTATGTCATGCAATAAAATGCAAATTAATTACTTAAAAATCATACAATGTGATTTTCTGGAATTTCCGTCTCTCACAGTTGAAGTGTACCTATGATAAAAAATTACAGACCTGTACATGCTTTGTAAGTAGGAAAACCTGCAAAATCGGCAGTGTATCAAATACTTCTTCTCCCCACTGTATATATCGAGAGAGAGACTGACTTTGTCTTTCTTTACTTCCACAAACTAATTTCATTTTAAACTCACCCCCCCCCCCCCCCTTAAAAATAAAAAACAAAAATATATCCTGTACTGCATACATTTATCATACTCACCTTTCTATCTACCACATGATACAAACCAACATCACAATACCCACTCCTGTAACTGTATATGCAAAACATCTTCTCCAGCTACACCAGATCTCCTCAAACATCTCTACACATTTTATCATTTTATAGAATTTAATCTCAACCCTGAGGTGCGCAGAGACCATCCCATTAAACAATAGTAAAGAGTCTGTTATCCTCCCACCTTTGACCCTGTTCCTCCTTGTTAGCCAAATGGCTAACTTTCCCTGAGAAAACAGAAAATTCAACAAAACACATTTGGCTTTCTCCTTACTCGAATACCTGAATCCCATTATGAACATCCCAACAGTAAAAACCACGCCCAACCTCTCACACAGACATTCCAACAGAGACATTAAAGGCATTCACATGGTGCACACAGAAAACACATGAATCACAGTTTCTTTCATTTTACAGAAAAGACACCCCTGCCCGATTCCCGGTTCAACCCGTGCCAACCAGCTGTTAGTGGCCAGGGCTCCATGAAGAACCCTCCACTGGAGGTCCCCTGACCTCTTTGGTACTGGGGGTTTGTAGAGCCCCCTCCACCTAAAACCCACCATACTCTCCTCCCCACATACCCCTGCCATTGATGTGCCTTCACTCCTGTTAGGCTCCTAATGTTCCTAACCTTAACGCAGAGGTTGTAGAGGGCTCTACCTCTGACATCCTCAAACTCCCCCAGGCTCGGAGTGTTAAAATCTAACAAGTCCCCCTTGCCAGTCTCCAGTCTCTGCCGTCACCTGCAGTGGTGGAAATATTGGGGGCCCCTTTCCCTTTGGCCGCTCAAACATCCCTCTTACCAGCTCAGACAGTGCCTCCTGGCCCTCCTCCAGGAATCTCTCCAGCAGCCTAAGAGACATTATTCCTGTTTGTTGTGCCAAGACACCCCTCCTCTCCCAGTAGTCTCAGGTCACCCAGCCTTTGTCAACCCCCTGCCATCAGTTACCTCTGCAGGATGGCCGACTAAACCGATCTCAAAGGGATGGCTGGGTTGTGGAAGATAGGCTCCTCCCACACCCATAGCCCAGGCTCCACACCCCCTTCTCGTATCTGTTTAATGTGATGTCTGTGTTTGGGTTTGGGAAGAGTTTTTTGACATGTGTGAAGTTGTTGTATGCTGGGGCGTCATGTATGGTCAAGGTGGGAGGGGGGCTCAGTAGGTCAGTCTGGGTGAGACGGGGCATTAGACAAGGATGCCCTCTATCTGGGCAGTTACACACATTAGCCATTGAGCCTTTTTTAGGACTGCTACGCAGGAGACTGCAGGGAGTGTGCTGGACAGGAATGGATGTGGTGACAGGCATAGCAGTGTCAGCATATACAGATGATGTTTCTGTGATGGTCAGGGATTATTAGGATATGCAGGCACTAGAGACCAGTCTGAGACCAGTCTGAAGGTGTACGAGGGAGCTTCATCAGCTAAAGTAAACTGGGGCAAGAGCAAAGCTCTGTTATGTGGGGCATGGGGGGATAGGGCTTCTCCTCTGCTTCCAGGGAGTTTGCAGTGGGGTTGTGAAGGGATTAAAGTGTTGGGGGTGTACCTGGGCTCGGAGAAGTGTGTAAGGAAGAACTGGGAGGGGCTGTCACAGGCAGTGGTGACAAGACTGGCCAGGTGAAGGTGGCTCCTGTCCCAAGTGTCATATAGATGGAGGGTGCTGATAATTAACAACCTAGTGACATCTTCCCTGTGGCATAAACTGCTAAACTGCTCGCAGACCTGCAACACAATCTGGTGGACTTCTTCTGCTCGGGCCATCACTGGCTGAAGGCAGCAGTGTTGTACATGACTGTTCACGAAGGAGGACAGGGCCTGGTGGACTTCTTCTGGTCGGGCCATCACTGGCTGAAGGCAGCAGTGTTGTACATGACCGTTCATGAAGGAGGACAGGGCCTGGTGGAACTGGAGAGCAGGATGGCTGCTTTCATGCTAAAGGCGGTGCAGGGACTGCTGTACCATGCTGATGCTGGCTGGAGGGAGCCAGCATGTGTGCTGCTGAGGAGAGCTGGCGGATTAGGGTTGGACCGGCAGCTGTTCCTCATGAAGCTGGAGAGGCTGAGTACAGCAGGTCTCTCAGATTTTTACTCTGCAATGCTGAGGGCCTGGCAGTTGCTAAGGCCCATACGAGAAGGGGGTGTGGAGCCTGGGCTATGGGTGTGGGAGTAGCCTATATTCCACAACCCAGCCATCCCTTTGAGATCAGTTCATGTCCCTTACCACTCCCACTGACACTGAATGAGGCTCTTCCCCATTTCTGTCTTTTGTAAAATCCATTGTACAGTTCCAGTCCCATCCGACCACCAGCGTCTCCTCAGGCGCTACCTGTGAGAGTTCCTGTCTAAGACTCCCAAATAGAACCCCTCTTTCTCTCCATATGTTAGGCGCATACACATTTATAAAGACAAAACCCATGTTGTTAATTTCGGCTTTAACACCTCCTTTGAGGAGAAACGTTTTACAGACAGCCCCAGTGCAAAAAGGACTGTCTCCCCTGCACTAAGATTTGTCCCATGGATCAACACACTTGCCCCTTTCCACCAGAGCCCCCAATTGACTTAATTCAACACATCACTATGAGTCTCCTGCAGAAACAACACCTGTACTTTTTTTGGTTTTACATATTCACCCAACACACTCCTCATTTCCCGCATCTCTGGTGCCATTTATATTGAGCAGCCTACCCGACGAGTCTCCATAAGAAGTGGGAGAAAAGCCAGCAGAGAAAGAGACCAATAGAAAAGCACAAAAAGCCCCAGTGTCAGAAAGGAAATATACATCTAAACAGTGTCTGAAGGTCGACCTTTACGCACTGTTGTGACTGTTGTGACCCACTTCCTCAACCTAAACCGTTTCCTGGGTGAGAGGACACCATGCCCCTCATTTTTCATGTTGTACTGATCTTACAAACTTTCTAGGATCAGAAAAAAGAAGAAAAAAATACATTTTAATGAACTTTTTCCCCCTTAGTCCCATTCAGGAACCTTGTCAATTCTCTCAATGTGTACTTAGACCCCTCTGCTTGACTGGCAGTCATCTCCGGGCCCATTGAAGAGGAGTCTCCTCATCCTCTTCCTCAGACTCACTTTCCTCCTCATCTCTATCTCCCACCCTGACCACCTACCCTTCCTCTCTGGTCAGGGCATCATCCACAGCAACAGGTAAAATTTCCATGGTGCCTTTGTCCACATACTTTTTCCTTTTCCGCTTGACAATGAGCAGTAAGGAAGGAGGAAATAAAGAGAGCTCATTCAGCTCTTTGGGGAGGAGCTCTTTGGTGGCGCGACAGTTTGATTGTGTGTGCTGTAGAAGTTTTGTTTGTTTTCAGCGTGTGTAGTTTATAGAGTGTTTTAACTCAATCATCGGTGTAATTGCTCTAGGTCGTGGTTGTTTTCGTTTGGGACCACGCCCGTTATGGATCGCATGGATTAGTAGCAACATTGTTGCGAAGCTTTAACATACAAACCAACAAACCATCGGACAGTCAGACAGTACACCTGCACACCTGAAGACCACAGCTAAGATCTCTCTTGTTCTCTTTCTCTTTTTCTCTTCCCTCTATCGTTCCAGTGCTTTACCCTGCAACAGACTCTCTATTTTTCCAATGCACTTCTCATTGAAGTTCATTAGAGCTGGACTATTATTGCCCTGCCAGAAGTATTTGGACATTTTAGTTAAAAGGGAGGTTGCTTGCAAGTTGTGTATTGTTATGTGAACTGTATTGAGGTGTACTAATGACATGTGGCCGAGAAGACTGTGGACATTTTTAAGGCCTTTGTTGTGTTGATGAACACCCCCCCCCCCCCCCCCCCCCCACATTCATACCCTCTGCACTCATCCACTAGAAAATAATACAGATTATTGCAAATCCTATGTTGATGACTGGGTTCGTTCTTGTATGAAGTTGCTGTTGAATTGCTCTGCCATTATTAGTGTTAGTATTATTGTATGAGGTATTCTTGTTGGGGTTACCCCTGTGCTGTGATGTGGGTT
The DNA here is from genome assembly GCF_045791955.1 of Oncorhynchus clarkii lewisi. Taxonomy (NCBI): domain Eukaryota; kingdom Metazoa; phylum Chordata; class Actinopteri; order Salmoniformes; family Salmonidae; genus Oncorhynchus; species Oncorhynchus clarkii. The sequence goes on from NC_092174.1 coordinate 34,644,606, forward strand.
TTATATGGTGTGTATTATTTTTTCTCTCCACTGGCTATCTGGGAAACAGGCTACCCTCTAGGCAGTCTCTTCTGCTGATGTGTGTGGGTCTGGTAGTGGTACTCTCTCTATTCTACTCTTTTCCTTTCGGCATGGTTAATACCTGCCTGGCGCCCGAACAAAATCTTTCTTTACCCCTCTCTAATAAATACCGCTACAAGGTCATCTGCCTTTGGCCTAAAGAGCAGGAACCCAGACTTCATCAAAGAAATTGGAAATATAGACATTGTCATCCTACAAGAAATATGGTCTAAAGGACATGGACCAACTGGCTTCCCTCTAGGTTACAGAGAGCTGGTAGTCCCATCCACCAAACTACCAAGTGTGAAACAGGGAAGAGACTCAGGGGGTATGCTAATTTGGTCTAGAGCAGACCTAACCTACTACATTAAATTAGTCAAAACAGGGACATTTTACATCTGGCTAGAAATGAATAAGGAAATGATCTCAACAGAGAAAAATGTCCTCATGTGTGCTACCTATATCCTCCCAATAGAATCCCCATACTTTAACGATGACAGCTTCTCCATCCTAGAAGGGAGATCAACCATTTCCAGGCACAGGGACATGTACTAGTCTGTGGCGACCTAAATGCCAGACCTGTACAATAACCTGTCACTCTCAGCACGCAGGGGGACAAACACCTACCTGGAGGTGACAGTATTCCCTCCCAAATATGCCCCCCTAGACACAACTATGAAAACACAACCAACAAAAATGTCTCATAACTCCTGCAGCTCTGTCGCATGCTGGGTTTATACATCGCACGCTTCGAGGAGACTCCTATGGTAGGTACACCTACAGCTCATCCCTTGGCACTGACCTCAACCCAAAGTCTCTCAGAGCATTCAGTCAGCCCACTAACACCCCTATCAGATAACAGCAAAATCACAGTCTACTGGACCTGAACAGAGCAATACTCAATCATGAGCCATCAACGCAAAAGGAACTGCACAATTTTAAGAAATGCTATAGATGTAAGGAAAGTCGTGCAGAAACCTACCAAAAAATAATTAGGCAACAACAAATGAAATCCCTTTTAGACAACTTCCTGGACAAAACATTTCACTGTAATAGTGAAGGTGTAAACTTGGCAGTAGAAAGCCGAAACAGTATATTTGACCTTTCAGCTTCTCTATCAAATAAAACAATTTCAAGCAGACAACCTAAGAAAATTAACAACAATGACAAATTGTTTGATGAAGAATAAAAAAAAAACTAAAATAAATTGAGAACCCTATCCAACCAAGAGCTTAGAGACCGAGAAAACCTGAGTCTACACCTTCACTATGGTGAATCACTAAAACAAAACCGAAATACACTAAGGAAACAAATGGAACAGAAAGTCAGAAATCAGCTCAATGTAATTGAAGAATCCATATAATCTAACCACTTCTGGGAAAATTGGAACACACCAAACAAACAACAACAAAGGGAATTATCTATCCAAAACAGAGATGTATAGATAAACCACCTCTCCAATTTGCTCTACTCAATTACACATCTCAGAATCAGTAATTAAAGACTACTAGAACCCACTGGATTCTACAATTACATTGAATGAACTACAGGACAAAATTACAAACCCCTTAATCCAAAAAGGCCTGTGGTGTTGATGGAACCCTATTCAAGCAGTGACATGAAAAAAATGAAATGAAATGAAAAAAATGTACACCGTAATTGACAAACAAACAAACCAATACAAAGGCAAAGTCTTCTCATGGTTTACTGGCTTCAAAAAACGTTTTGACTCAATTTGGCATGAGGGCCTGCTATACAAAATTATGGAATGGTGTTGGGGGAAAAACATACTATTATAAAATACATCAACACAAATAAAAAGTGTAAAAGAAAGAAAATACAAATGTCTTTCCACAGGGCCACTTCAACATATGTGTTTGGTATTTTATTAGGATCCCCAATACCTGTTGCTAAAGCAGTAGCTACTCTTCCTGGGGTCCACACAATACCTGTTGCTAAAGCAGTAGCTACTCTTCCTGGGGTCCACACAATACCTGTTGCTAAAGCAGTAGCTACTCTTCCTGGGGTCCACACAATACCTGTTGCTAAAGCAGTAGCTACTCTTCCTGGGGTCCACACAATACCTGTTGCTAAAGCAGTAGCTACTCTTCCTGGGGTCCACACAATACCTGTTGCTAAAGCAGTAGCTACTCTTCCTGGGGTCCACACAATACCTGTTGCTAAAGCAGTAGCTACTCTTCCTGGGGTCCACACAATACCTGTTGCTAAAGCAGTAGCTACTCTTCCTGGGGTCCACACAATACCTGTTGCTAAAGCAGTAGCTACTCTTCCTGGGGTCCACACAATACCTGTTGCTAAAGCAGTAGCTACTCTTCCTGGGGTCCACACAATACCTGTTGCTAAAGCAGTAGCTACTCTTCCTGGGGTCCACACAATACCTGTTGCTAAAGCAGTAGCTACTCTTCCTGGGGTCCACACAATACCTGTTGCTAAAGCAGTAGCTACTCTTCCTGGGGTCCACACAATACCTGTTGCTAAAGCAGTAGCTACTCTTCCTGGGGTCCACACAATACCTGTTGCTAAAGCAGTAGCTACTCTTCCTGGGGTCCACACAATACCTGTTGCTAAAGCAGTAGCTACTCTTCCTGGGGTCCACACAATACCTGTTGCTAAAGCAGTAGCTACTCTTCCTGGGGTCCACACAATACCTGTTGCTAAAGCAGTAGCTACTCTTCCTGGGGTCCACACAATACCTGTTGCTAAAGCAGTAGCTACTCTTCCTGGGGTCCACACAATACCTGTTGCTAAAGCAGTAGCTACTCTTCCTGGGGTCCACACAATACCTGTTGCTAAAGCAGTAGCTACTCTTCCTGGGGTCCACACAATACCTGTTGCTAAAGCAGTAGCTACTCTTCCTGGGGTCCACACAATACCTGTTGCTAAAGCAGTAGCTACTCTTCCTGGGGTCCACACAATACCTGTTGCTAAAGCAGTAGCTACTCTTCCTGGGGTCCACACAATACCTGTTGCTAAAGCAGTAGCTACTCTTCCTGGGGTCCACACAATACCTGTTGCTAAAGCAGTAGCTACTCTTCCTGGGGTCCACACAATACCTGTTGCTAAAGCAGTAGCTACTCTTCCTGGGGTCCACACAATACCTGTTGCTAAAGCAGTAGCTACTCTTCCTGGGGTCCACACAATACCTGTTGCTAAAGCAGTAGCTACTCTTCCTGGGGTCCACACAATACCTGTTGCTAAAGCAGTAGCTACTCTTCCTGGGGTCCACACAATACCTGTTGCTAAAGCAGTAGCTACTCTTCCTGGGGTCCACACAATACCTGTTGCTAAAGCAGTAGCTACTCTTCCTGGGGTCCACACAATACCTGTTGCTAAAGCAGTAGCTACTCTTCCTGGGGTCCACACAATACCTGTTGCTAAAGCAGTAGCTACTCTTCCTGGGGTCCACACAATACCTGTTGCTAAAGCAGTAGCTACTCTTCCTGGGGTCCACACAATACCTGTTGCTAAAGCAGTAGCTACTCTTCCTGGGGTCCACACAATACCTGTTGCTAAAGCAGTAGCTACTCTTCCTGGGGTCCACACAATACCTGTTGCTAAAGCAGTAGCTACTCTTCCTGGGGTCCACACAATACCTGTTGCTAAAGCAGTAGCTACTCTTCCTGGGGTCCACACAATACCTGTTGCTAAAGCAGTAGCTACTCTTCCTGGGGTCCACACAATACCTGTTGCTAAAGCAGTAGCTACTCTTCCTGGGGTCCACACAATACCTGTTGCTAAAGCAGTAGCTACTCTTCCTGGGGTCCACACAATACCTGTTGCTAAAGCAGTAGCTACTCTTCCTGGGGTCCACACAATACCTGTTGCTAAAGCAGTAGCTACTCTTCCTGGGGTCCACACAATACCTGTTGCTAAAGCAGTAGCTACTCTTCCTGGGGTCCACACAATACCTGTTGCTAAAGCAGTAGCTACTCTTCCTGGGGTCCACACAATACCTGTTGCTAAAGCAGTAGCTACTCTTCCTGGGGTCCACACAATACCTGTTGCTAAAGCAGTAGCTACTCTTCCTGGGGTCCACACAATACCTGTTGCTAAAGCAGTAGCTACTCTTCCTGGGGTCCACACAATACCTGTTGCTAAAGCAGTAGCTACTCTTCCTGGGGTCCACACAATACCTGTTGCTAAAGCAGTAGCTACTCTTCCTGGGGTCCACACAATACCTGTTGCTAAAGCAGTAGCTACTCTTCCTGGGGTCCACACAATACCTGTTGCTAAAGCAGTAGCTACTCTTCCTGGGGTCCACACAATACCTGTTGCTAAAGCAGTAGCTACTCTTCCTGGGGTCCACACAATACCTGTTGCTAAAGCAGTAGCTACTCTTCCTGGGGTCCACACAATACCTGTTGCTAAAGCAGTAGCTACTCTTCCTGGGGTCCACACAATACCTGTTGCTAAAGCAGTAGCTACTCTTCCTGGGGTCCACACAATACCTGTTGCTAAAGCAGTAGCTACTCTTCCTGGGGTCCACACAATACCTGTTGCTAAAGCAGTAGCTACTCTTCCTGGGGTCCACACAATACCTGTTGCTAAAGCAGTAGCTACTCTTCCTGGGGTCCACACAATACCTGTTGCTAAAGCAGTAGCTACTCTTCCTGGGGTCCACACAATACCTGTTGCTAAAGCAGTAGCTACTCTTCCTGGGGTCCACACAATACCTGTTGCTAAAGCAGTAGCTACTCTTCCTGGGGTCCACACAATACCTGTTGCTAAAGCAGTAGCTACTCTTCCTGGGGTCCACACAATACCTGTTGCTAAAGCAGTAGCTACTCTTCCTGGGGTCCACACAATACCTGTTGCTAAAGCAGTAGCTACTCTTCCTGGGGTCCACACAATACCTGTTGCTAAAGCAGTAGCTACTCTTCCTGGGGTCCACACAATACCTGTTGCTAAAGCAGTAGCTACTCTTCCTGGGGTCCACACAATACCTGTTGCTAAAGCAGTAGCTACTCTTCCTGGGGTCCACACAATACCTGTTGCTAAAGCAGTAGCTACTCTTCCTGGGGTCCACACAATACCTGTTGCTAAAGCAGTAGCTACTCTTCCTGGGGTCCACACAATACCTGTTGCTAAAGCAGTAGCTACTCTTCCTGGGGTCCACACAATACCTGTTGCTAAAGCAGTAGCTACTCTTCCTGGGGTCCACACAATACCTGTTGCTAAAGCAGTAGCTACTCTTCCTGGGGTCCACACAATACCTGTTGCTAAAGCAGTAGCTACTCTTCCTGGGGTCCACACAATACCTGTTGCTAAAGCAGTAGCTACTCTTCCTGGGGTCCACACAATACCTGTTGCTAAAGCAGTAGCTACTCTTCCTGGGGTCCACACAATACCTGTTGCTAAAGCAGTAGCTACTCTTCCTGGGGTCCACACAATACCTGTTGCTAAAGCAGTAGCTACTCTTCCTGGGGTCCACACAATACCTGTTGCTAAAGCAGTAGCTACTCTTCCTGGGGTCCACACAATACCTGTTGCTAAAGCAGTAGCTACTCTTCCTGGGGTCCACACAATACCTGTTGCTAAAGCAGTAGCTACTCTTCCTGGGGTCCACACAATACCTGTTGCTAAAGCAGTAGCTACTCTTCCTGGGGTCCACACAATACCTGTTGCTAAAGCAGTAGCTACTCTTCCTGGGGTCCACACAATACCTGTTGCTAAAGCAGTAGCTACTCTTCCTGGGGTCCACACAATACCTGTTGCTAAAGCAGTAGCTACTCTTCCTGGGGTCCACACAATACCTGTTGCTAAAGCAGTAGCTACTCTTCCTGGGGTCCACACAATACCTGTTGCTAAAGCAGTAGCTACTCTTCCTGGGGTCCACACAATACCTGTTGCTAAAGCAGTAGCTACTCTTCCTGGGGTCCACACAATACCTGTTGCTAAAGCAGTAGCTACTCTTCCTGGGGTCCACACAATACCTGTTGCTAAAGCAGTAGCTACTCTTCCTGGGGTCCACACAATACCTGTTGCTAAAGCAGTAGCTACTCTTCCTGGGGTCCACACAATACCTGTTGCTAAAGCAGTAGCTACTCTTCCTGGGGTCCACACAATACCTGTTGCTAAAGCAGTAGCTACTCTTCCTGGGGTCCACACAATACCTGTTGCTAAAGCAGTAGCTACTCTTCCTGGGGTCCACACAATACCTGTTGCTAAAGCAGTAGCTACTCTTCCTGGGGTCCACACAATACCTGTTGCTAAAGCAGTAGCTACTCTTCCTGGGGTCCACACAATACCTGTTGCTAAAGCAGTAGCTACTCTTCCTGGGGTCCACACAATACCTGTTGCTAAAGCAGTAGCTACTCTTCCTGGGGTCCACACAATACCTGTTGCTAAAGCAGTAGCTACTCTTCCTGGGGTCCACACAATACCTGTTGCTAAAGCAGTAGCTACTCTTCCTGGGGTCCACACAATACCTGTTGCTAAAGCAGTAGCTACTCTTCCTGGGGTCCACACAATACCTGTTGCTAAAGCAGTAGCTACTCTTCCTGGGGTCCACACAATACCTGTTGCTAAAGCAGTAGCTACTCTTCCTGGGGTCCACACAATACCTGTTGCTAAAGCAGTAGCTACTCTTCCTGGGGTCCACACAATACCTGTTGCTAAAGCAGTAGCTACTCTTCCTGGGGTCCACACAATACCTGTTGCTAAAGCAGTAGCTACTCTTCCTGGGGTCCACACAATACCTGTTGCTAAAGCAGTAGCTACTCTTCCTGGGGTCCACACAATACCTGTTGCTAAAGCAGTAGCTACTCTTCCTGGGGTCCACACAATACCTGTTGCTAAAGCAGTAGCTACTCTTCCTGGGGTCCACACAATACCTGTTGCTAAAGCAGTAGCTACTCTTCCTGGGGTCCACACAATACCTGTTGCTAAAGCAGTAGCTACTCTTCCTGGGGTCCACACAATACCTGTTGCTAAAGCAGTAGCTACTCTTCCTGGGGTCCACACAATACCTGTTGCTAAAGCAGTAGCTACTCTTCCTGGGGTCCACACAATACCTGTTGCTAAAGCAGTAGCTACTCTTCCTGGGGTCCACACAATACCTGTTGCTAAAGCAGTAGCTACTCTTCCTGGGGTCCACACAATACCTGTTGCTAAAGCAGTAGCTACTCTTCCTGGGGTCCACACAATACCTGTTGCTAAAGCAGTAGCTACTCTTCCTGGGGTCCACACAATACCTGTTGCTAAAGCAGTAGCTACTCTTCCTGGGGTCCACACAATACCTGTTGCTAAAGCAGTAGCTACTCTTCCTGGGGTCCACACAATACCTGTTGCTAAAGCAGTAGCTACTCTTCCTGGGGTCCACACAATACCTGTTGCTAAAGCAGTAGCTACTCTTCCTGGGGTCCACACAATACCTGTTGCTAAAGCAGTAGCTACTCTTCCTGGGGTCCACACAATACCTGTTGCTAAAGCAGTAGCTACTCTTCCTGGGGTCCACACAATACCTGTTGCTAAAGCAGTAGCTACTCTTCCTGGGGTCCACACAATACCTGTTGCTAAAGCAGTAGCTACTCTTCCTGGGGTCCACACAATACCTGTTGCTAAAGCAGTAGCTACTCTTCCTGGGGTCCACACAATACCTGTTGCTAAAGCAGTAGCTACTCTTCCTGGGGTCCACACAATACCTGTTGCTAAAGCAGTAGCTACTCTTCCTGGGGTCCACACAATACCTGTTGCTAAAGCAGTAGCTACTCTTCCTGGGGTCCACACAATACCTGTTGCTAAAGCAGTAGCTACTCTTCCTGGGGTCCACACAATACCTGTTGCTAAAGCAGTAGCTACTCTTCCTGGGGTCCACACAATACCTGTTGCTAAAGCAGTAGCTACTCTTCCTGGGGTCCACACAATACCTGTTGCTAAAGCAGTAGCTACTCTTCCTGGGGTCCACACAATACCTGTTGCTAAAGCAGTAGCTACTCTTCCTGGGGTCCACACAATACCTGTTGCTAAAGCAGTAGCTACTCTTCCTGGGGTCCACACAATACCTGTTGCTAAAGCAGTAGCTACTCTTCCTGGGGTCCACACAATACCTGTTGCTAAAGCAGTAGCTACTCTTCCTGGGGTCCACACAATACCTGTTGCTAAAGCAGTAGCTACTCTTCCTGGGGTCCACACAATACCTGTTGCTAAAGCAGTAGCTACTCTTCCTGGGGTCCACACAATACCTGTTGCTAAAGCAGTAGCTACTCTTCCTGGGGTCCACACAATACCTGTTGCTAAAGCAGTAGCTACTCTTCCTGGGGTCCACACAATACCTGTTGCTAAAGCAGTAGCTACTCTTCCTGGGGTCCACACAATACCTGTTGCTAAAGCAGTAGCTACTCTTCCTGGGGTCCACACAATACCTGTTGCTAAAGCAGTAGCTACTCTTCCTGGGGTCCACACAATACCTGTTGCTAAAGCAGTAGCTACTCTTCCTGGGGTCCACACAATACCTGTTGCTAAAGCAGTAGCTACTCTTCCTGGGGTCCACACAATACCTGTTGCTAAAGCAGTAGCTACTCTTCCTGGGGTCCACACAATACCTGTTGCTAAAGCAGTAGCTACTCTTCCTGGGGTCCACACAATACCTGTTGCTAAAGCAGTAGCTACTCTTCCTGGGGTCCACACAATACCTGTTGCTAAAGCAGTAGCTACTCTTCCTGGGGTCCACACAATACCTGTTGCTAAAGCAGTAGCTACTCTTCCTGGGGTCCACACAATACCTGTTGCTAAAGCAGTAGCTACTCTTCCTGGGGTCCACACAATACCTGTTGCTAAAGCAGTAGCTACTCTTCCTGGGGTCCACACAATACCTGTTGCTAAAGCAGTAGCTACTCTTCCTGGGGTCCACACAATACCTGTTGCTAAAGCAGTAGCTACTCTTCCTGGGGTCCACACAATACCTGTTGCTAAAGCAGTAGCTACTCTTCCTGGGGTCCACACAATACCTGTTGCTAAAGCAGTAGCTACTCTTCCTGGGGTCCACACAATACCTGTTGCTAAAGCAGTAGCTACTCTTCCTGGGGTCCACACAATACCTGTTGCTAAAGCAGTAGCTACTCTTCCTGGGGTCCACACAATACCTGTTGCTAAAGCAGTAGCTACTCTTCCTGGGGTCCACACAATACCTGTTGCTAAAGCAGTAGCTACTCTTCCTGGGGTCCACACAATACCTGTTGCTAAAGCAGTAGCTACTCTTCCTGGGGTCCACACAATACCTGTTGCTAAAGCAGTAGCTACTCTTCCTGGGGTCCACACAATACATGAAACATAATACTGAAACACATAATTACAGAACATCATATCAGCGATTTGGCAAAGGCACTAGAACAGTCTGCAGCACCGGGCCTCACCCTACTAGAATCTGAAGTCAAATGTCTACTGTTCGCTGATGATCTGGTGCTTCTGTCCCCAACCAAGGAGGGCCTGCAGCAGCACCTAGATATTTTGCATTGATTCTGTCAGATCTGATCCCTGACAGTAGATCTCAGTAAGACAAAACTAATGGTGTTCCAAATTGTTTACCAGTTGCCAGGACCACAAATAAAAATTCCATCTAGACACCGATGCCCTAGACCACACAAGAAACAATACAGACCTCGGCCTAAACATCAGCGCTACAGGTAACTTCCACAATGCTGTGAACGATTTAAGAGACAAGGCATGTAGGGCCTTTTATGCATCAAAAGGAACATACAATTTGACATGCCAATTAGGATCTGGCAAAAACAAATTGAATCAGTTTTAGAACCAAATTACTTTATGGTTGTGAGGTCTGGGGTCCGCTCACCAACCAAGAATTCACAAAATGGGACAAACACCAAATGAAGACTCTGCATGCAGAATTCAGCTAAATTATGCTCTGTGTACAATGTAAAACACCAAACAATACAAGCAGAGCAGAATCATGACGAAACCCGCTAATTATCAAAGTCCAGAAAAGCGCCGTTAAACCTCTCTGGGATATGTGGGACGGTAGCGTCCCACTTGGCCAAAAGCCAGAGAAAATGCAGAGAGCCAAATTCAAATAAATTACTATAAAAATCTAACTTTCATGAAATCACACAGGTAAGATACCAAATTAAAACTAAACGTGTTGTGAATCCAGCCAACATGTCAGATTTCAAAAAGGCTTTTCAGCGAAGAGCAAACAATGCTATTATCTGAGGATAGCACCTCCGTAAACAAAAGAGAGAAAACATATTTCAACCCTGCAGGCGCGACACAAAACGCAGAAATAAAAATTTAAATCATGCCTTACCTTTGACGAGCTTCTTCTGTTGGCACTCCAATATGTCCCATAAACATCACAAATGGTCCTTTTGTTCGATATCCAAAATGTCAATTTATTTGGCGCGTTTGATCCAGAAAATCACTGGTTCCAACTTGCTCAACGTGACTGCAAAATCTCTCAAAAGTTACCTGTAAACTTTGCCAAAACATTTCAAACTACTTTTGTAATACAACTTTAGGTATTTTTTAAAGTAAATAATCGATCAAATTGAAGACGGGATGATCTATGTTCAATACAGGAAGAAAACAAACTGACGCTAGCTTTCTGGTCATGCGCCTCTATCAAACAGTACACATGAAGTGACCCTCGTTCAAGATGGCCGTACTTCTTCATTACACAAAGGAATAACCTCAAACAGTGACATCAAAAACAAACAATCTGAATGGTTTGTCCTCTGGGTTTCGCCGGCTACATAAATTCTGTTATACTCACAGACATGATTCAAACAGTTTTAGAAACTTCAGAGTGTTTTGTATCCACACCTACTAATAATATGCATATCTTATCTTCTGGGGATGAGTAGCAGGCAGTAGAATTTGGGCATGCTTTTCATCCAAAATTCCAAATGCTGCCCCCTATCCTAGAGAAGTTTTAAATAGTTCAACCACCTAAAAGGAAGTGAGTCCCAAACCTTCCATAACAAAGTCATCACCTATAGAGAGATGAACCTTGAGAAGAGTCCCCTAAGCAACTGGTCCTGGGACTCTGTTCATAAACACAAGAGCCCCAGGACAGCAACACAATTAGACCCAACCAAATCATGAGAAAACAAAAATATAATTACTTGACACATTGGAAAGAATTAACAAAAAAATTGGAGCAAACTAGAATGCTATTTGGCCCTAAACATAGAATACACATTGGCAGATTACGTGACCACTGTGACTGACCCAAAATTAAGGAAAGGTTTGACTATGCTCAGACTCAGACAGTGTGCATAGCCATGCTATTGAGAAAGGTCATCGTAGGCAGACCTGGCTCTCAAAAGAAGAAAGGCTATGTGCACAGTGCCCACAAAATGAGGTAGAAACTGAGCTGCACTTCCTTACCTCCTGCAAAATATATGACAATATCGAGACACATATTTCCCTCAGATTACACAGACCCACAAAGTATTTGAAAACAAATCCAATTTTGATATACTCCCATATCTATTCAAATCAAATGTATTTATATAGCCCTTTTTACATCAGCTGATATCTCAAAGTGCGGTACAGAAACCCAGCCTAAAATCCCAAACAGCAAGCAATGCAAGTGTAGAAGCACGGTGGCTAGGAAAAACTCCCTAGAAATGCCAGAACCTAGGAAGAAACCTAGAGAGGAACCAAGCTATGAGGGGTGGCAAGTCCTCTTCTGGCTGTGCCGGGTGGAGATTATAACAGAACATGAGCAAGATGTTCATTTGTTCATAAATGACCAGCAGGGTCAAATAATAATAATCACAGTGGTTGTTGAGGGTGCAACAGGTCAGCATCTCAGGAGTAAATGTCAGTTGGCTTTTCATAGCCGATCATTCATTGTATCTCTACCGCTCCTGCTGTCTCTAGAGAGTTGAAAACAGCAGGTCTGGGACAGGTAGCACATCCGTTGAACAGGTCAGGGTTCCATAGCCGCAGGCAGAACAGTTGAAACTGGAGCAGCAGCACAGCCAGGTGGACTGGGGACAGCAAGGAGTCATCAGGCCAGGTTGTCCAGAGGCATGGTCCTAGGGAGAGAGAGAGAGAAATAAAATAAAGAAAGAAAAAAGAAAGAAAGAAAGAGAGCGAATTAGAGAGAGCACACTTAGACTGGAGAAATATTCCAGATATAACAGACTGACCCTAGACCCCGACACATAAACTACTGCAGCATAAATACTGGAGGCTGATAAATGAAATAAATAAATGGGTGAAATACCACAGTGTGCCATCTCAGCACCAAGATGTGTGACCTATTGCAACAAGAAAAGCACAACCAGTGAAGAACAAACACCATTGTAAATACAACCCATGTATACATTTATGTATTTTCCCTCTTGTACTTTAGCTATTTGCACATCGTTACAACACTGTATTTAGACATAATATGACATTTGAAATGTCTCTATTTTTTTACTTCTGTGAGTGTAACATTTATTTCTCACTTCTTATTGTTTATTTCACTTTTGTTTATACATAGCCTTGGCATTGTAAACATATGTGACTCGATTTAGGAAACTAGGTGTATGTCGCGTGTCACCACTTCACAGGAGACTTTTGAAGGTAAACTTTTGTTTTTTTTGGCACAAATTGCTTTTTGGCACAAATTGCTTTTTGGCAGAAATTCCTTCTGGAACATATGAACTTTCATGTGACTTATTTACAAATGTTTATGCCATCTGTAAATACCAATAAAATGTTAAATTACGAGCCTAGTTGGTTTAGCAACCTTCACGCTAGCCATGATTGACTGAGATAATGAGTGGACTGGACATGCCGAGAGATGAGTTCGGATTGCCATGTAGCATGATTCTGTCTATTTGAGCTGGTCAGTATGTGTAGATAATCCTGTCTAACGTTGGTTTAAAAAATATATATTGCATAGTAGAACGGCATAAGTGTTGTTCTCTACTTTCTGGTGTACCGAGTTTAGAGTATGAAAGCTAAGGAGATGGAGAAAACACCTGTCTCCGGATGACATCTTCAAACAAAGGGCAACCATGGCATCCGTAACAGAGATGGAGAAGTGTCCATCCATGTATACGGGTAAAATAGTCTAGCTAGCTACATTTTCCGATATTACACGTTCTACTTTTGTCAGAAAGTTGTTTTCATTTCAAGTTAAAGTGTACTGTTAGCTAGCTGACTGGCTCGCTAGCTAACGTTACATGTATGATGTGTAGTAATATTATTTGTATCTCAGAGCCATTTGCTTTGCTAGTTATAGCCTAATGTTAGCTAGCTAACATTGAACCTGGTTGGTTAGCTACCTGCAGATTCATGCAGAGTAGTAACATGGGTTGGGATTATGGTTAATTGTTTAGCTAGCTAGCTACATGTCTTAACAAAAGACTCCACCATGCAAGTAACCATTTCAATAGAATGTTAATGATGTCACTGCGGCAACTGTTGATAGATGTAGCTGGTAAATTCGCTCTGGCTATCTACTCCGATTTCAGAACACTCTCGTGTGAGTGTGCCAGAGTGCAGAACAACCTGGAAATTTAAGAACGCTCAACACCTGTTGAATATGGCCAGTGTCAGTAAACGTTTTAATAAAAAGAGTAAATTGTTGCCAGTAGCACAGTTGCAGTTACCAACGCTCTGGATAACATTTAAACAGCCTAACCAGCTCTGCTAGGTTGAGTAAAATTGTCAGAGTGAGCTGTTCTCTCATTTGTGTCTGGAAATAGCTTGCAAGCTAGCCAACTTTAGCAAGTTAGCTTGGGTGCTTGATTGCTGTTAGGACAGAACGCTCGGATCAACTCTTAAAGAGATGGGTGGGTCTAAAGCTTAAGATGATGTGAACGATGCTGAATGGGTGTAGACAAAAAAAGGGCTCTCCAGTAGGTATACCAAAACTTTGAAAGGCCATTTTCTCAAAAGTGAGGTTACAAGTTTTTCAACTTTCAAAGCAGAATTACTTTCCCATTGTTCCTCAACTGTAGTGTATGATATACAATTTTCTAGCTTTGAGTCTCTACTTTTGTCATTTCAAATTTTGCTACATAAGACCGAATCGAGACGGTCGGTCACATATGTTTCCCATGCCAATAAAGCCCCTTGAATTGAATTGAAATTAAATTGAAGGAGAGAAAGAGACAGAGAGAAAGAGAGAGAAAGACAATGAAAGAGGAAGAGGAAAAGGGCAGGGAGACAGAGGGACACAGAAGGAGAGAGAGAGAGAGAGTGGAGAGTGGAGACAGAAGGAGAAAGAGAGAGCGAGAGTGGAGAGTGGAGACAGAGGGACACAGAAGGAGAGAGAGAGAGAGAGTGGAGACAGAGGGACACAGAAGGAGAAAGAGAGAGCGAGAGTGGAGAGTGGAGACAGAGGGACACAGAAGGAGAAAGAGAGAGCGAGAGTGGAGAGTGGAGACAGAGGGACACAGAAGGAGAAAGAGAGAGAGAGAGTGGAGACAGAGGGACACAGAAGGAGAAAGAGAGAGCGAGAGTGGAGAGTGGAGACAGAGGGACACAGAAGGAGAAAGAGAGAGAGAGAGTGGAGACAGAGGGACACAGAAGGAGAGAGAGAGAGAGAGTGGAGACAGAGGGACACAGAAGGAGAAAGAGAGAGTGAGAGTGGAGACAGAGGGACACAGAAGGAGAAAGAGAGAGCGAGAGTGGAGACAGAGGGAGAGGGAGAGGGAGAGAGAGAGAGAAAAGAAAGTTGAAGAAGAGACACAGGAGAGCGAGACAGGTAGAGAGAATGCAGAGTGAAGTAAGGAGAGAAATAAAGTCAAAGAATTTCAGGCAAGAGACAGAACAAGCGAGAGGGAGAGAAAAAATACATGGACAGAGAAAAATATGGAGAGAGGGGAGCGCAGCTGATCGATTCCACTGTGACGAAATACCAAATGAATGTTTCTTAATTCTAATTCAGGGCCGTTGTCATGGTGTGTTGCTTTTCTACTGCAGCATATGGCCGCACTTGATCAAGCTAACGATCTCACTCAACAAGCTCATTATTCTCCCTAATTTATGCTCCTGGAGAGACTCCTGTTTGGGGCCAGACAATAGCAGCAAAACAAAACTAGATGAATTTTGAAGTGACCAATAAACACAACAAAACCAAAGGGAGAATATATCCAAAGTGTTTAATCAACTAACTCAGCTGGTGTTAAATGTTGCAGGTGAGGAGGCAATAGTTAGATGTGGGCTGTGGCTTTCAGTGTTTATCACTCTATTTGATGGCCTACCTTATGAACTGCTTGTGAAGCACTACTAAATCATTTTCCAGTGGAGGCTCCTCAGAGAAATAAGGGGAGGACCATCCTGCTCTGAAAATAATCATAATAATCAAACAAAAAAATGTTTATAGATAAAACTATACTAAATATATCCACGTCACCAAATACCTGATTAAAACACACTCTTTTGCAGTGAAGGTCTACAGTGACCTCAACAGCATTCTGTAGGGTAGCACCATGGAGTAGCCAGAGACAGCTATTTTCCGTCCTCCTCTGGCTACATTGACATCAATAATAAACCTACTGTAGGAAGATTGTCCTGCTGACCCCCTTCCATAGACTACATGTTAATTATGACAACATCCGGAGGACGTCCTCCAACCAATCAAAGCTTGTTTGAACTGACATGTTATCCATCTAATCAAAGGATCAGAGAATGAACCTAGTACTGCGCATGTGTAATTTAGAAGCTTGGTGAGTTGGTGACATAAATGGAAAGATTGAGATTGAGATAGTGAACAGGGATAGTTGAGCATTTTTAGGATATTATTCACTTCAAAATAATGTAGTTTCTTCAAACTAAAGGAGACGGAGAAGGAAGATTATATATTGTTTTTTTTGGTTTCAGAAGTTTATCTTGTGTTGAGTGCAATGTATTTCAATTTGTGTTGCTATCTTCAGTAGCAAGTACTGTAGCTAGCTGTTTTCCCTACCAGAATGGCTAACGCTGTGAGTTCTGTTGTCCAATCATAGTTGTTGTCTCTGAGTCTGTGTAGAGCAACCCTCTCATTCCCATTCCCCTTAGTATTTGACTATAAAGGTCAGTTTAGTAAAAAATAGACAGTTTGCCATCTCTGTGCGTTTCACACCAATACCGTGGGTCTACCATCCTCCTAAATTGTTCAAGTCAACAGCTGCCACTGGTGTGATCATCATTAATATCATTAGTAAAACACACACACACACACAAACACAAACACAAACACAAACAAACACACACCTCATCTCTCTTTCTCGCCCCCTTTTTCTCTCTAATCTGTGTGGATTACGACTGTTCTCCACCTGTCGGCTAGCACACTATCACCCAATGCAGTAGTCCAGGAAAAGTTTCAGGCGAAATTAATTGCAGATTTTTTTTAAAGGAGGATAAAAAAGTATTTTTCCTCGCACCGTCAGTCATAGAGGGAGAGTAGAGGGAAGGGGCGGAATGGGACAGGGATGGGATAGAAATGAGTTTGTCAGGGTGGAGAGGAAAGGTATAAGGCAGATGCACACTTAAAAAGAAATACATTAATTTAGCCAGAGTATGTTGTCAGATGTAGCGTGGTTTTACCGCAGGAGGGGAGAAGATTATAGCCTTCATGTTGGATCTCTCGCTGTGTGTCACGCCACAAATGGGATTTTCCACCATTTCCTCTGTTTCACAGATGCTGCATTTGAGCAACATTGTAGCACAGCAAGGCAGAGGTAGATAAACAGCCAAGTGCTTGGAGGTTGTTTGGGGTTATGTTTCGGTATCATTTCATTTTTTATTTTATTTAACCTTTATTTTGACAGGGTGTCATGCTGAGACCAAGGTCTCTAACAGATGAGCTTGCTTTGAGCTACCTGTGTGTAATGCATTATATACAGGTATTACAAAGAAGGTGATACCAAAGATCTCCCTTTCTTGTTCATGGAGAAAGCTCCATAATGGGAATCAATCCCTTAACTCTGGATTTTCAAGCAACATGTTTCAATCAACTGAGTTTATCGAACTACACAATGTTGGTGTCAAGTAGGGCTGTGTCGGTCATAACATTTTGTCAGCCAGTGATCGTCAAGCAAATAACTGCCAGTCTCATAGTAATTGAAAGTTAATTAATATAAACACATGTATCATCTCCTGGCTTCCACAGATACAATCCACTGATGCAAACCTTTGTAACATCTACATTTTAAAAAGTCTAATAAATCCATGTAATATAGCCTACACCATCACAATAAATCCATTATCAGGTCTAAAGAAACATGATGTAAAAAATGTTTAGTCTATTTCAAGAAGAACAGAATAACATACTCTGGGTTGTCCTTATGTTAGGTCCTCATCTGGCTATGTCGTATGGCTGTGTGCTACACTAGTTCATTTAGCAGACAAGATTTGCTTAGAATTCTGTGGCATTATTTTATATTGTTTTATAGTATGAACAATAAAAAACACACACATATATACACACACACACACACACACACACACACACACACACACACACACACACACACACACACATGGATTTAGTACTGTAGGTATGTGGTAGTGGTGGAGTAGGGGCCTGAGGGCACACAGTGTGTTGTGAAATCTGTGAATGTCTTGTCATTTTTTTAAATGGTATAAACTGCCTGAATTTTGCTGGACCCCAGGAAGAGTAGCTGCTGCTTTGGCAGCAACTAATGAGGATCCATAATACATACAAATACAAATGTGCTTAATTTTAAGCAGTTATTTGGCCACTTTAGTTGTGATACAAACCTTATCTAAATATATAGGCCGATGGGTTAGGCTACATGAGGTGTGTGACTATGATTTGAAAAAGTTGCTAAAAAAGACTGTGCTGTTTCTTGCCTTATTGCACACAATCTTGGCATCATTCACAAGTGATAATATATCATTCATAAGTGATAGGCTAATATTGTCACACATCAGACTATTCTTGATTTAATCCTTTGTTTACATATACCTAAACAATATGTGTTTGAAATGAGTTTTGATTTAAAATGGACCGTTATCATGCACCTGTCTCAGAACATGGGCATGGGAAAGAAATACATGTAATCTATGCACTTAAATAGCGAATGGATGACACTTTCCCAGTGGTTATTGCCAGCCAGGAAGGCTATAGTCCTGTTGTAAAGAGAAGCAAATATATGCAATGTGCTTAATATTAGGAAAGTTGAGAAATAAATATAGTAGGCCTAGCCTATAGAAAGCTGATGGGGCCCTCCTATTTTTAATAAAGGCCATCAAAACTTGTAATGAAGAGTTTGAGTATATTATGATTATATTTGCATTGATGTCAGAATGATTAGAGGGACAATAGAGTGATGAGTACCAGGCAGTTAGCACGTTTGGTAGGCTGCTAATGACCATCAGCAGCCACAGATCTTGGGGAAGCTTACTGATAAAAAGGTCATGAATCATGACTGCCGATGTGGAGGTAATACGGTCATGACAACAGTCCTAGTGTCAACTCTTATTTAATACTGATTTCTAGACCTCTCTCAACCCCAAGGTTACCCTAAACCCACCTCCAGTACCCAAAGCAAATGAGAAAATCCCTGAATTTCTTCATTTTCAATTAGATTCTCCCGTTTTTCCATTATCTTACAGGGGTTCCTCCAGCCTGGTGTGAGTGATGGAGCAGGAATGGTATCTAGTTTTCTAGCCCATTTGGTGCCAGCAGCAGTTCGTGTAATGTTGTGTGTCTAATGTCCACAGGCAGCCATGTTCAGTAATGATGGTAAATGACCATGGTGGCCGATGATGATGATGTGTGCTATGAGAGCCACTCCTGTGGTACAATTAGGGAACATGGGGCAGTGGCTTCATATAGATGGAGTACTGTGGAGATATAGAGATCAAAACTGCTCCTCTACCGGAAACAGTTCTTACCCCTCCTGTCAATCCCTCTCTATCGCTTCACCCTCTCACCCATCACACTTCAAAACACTAGACTCACACCCCATCTCCCCCTATACACCTCTCCTCTAGTTATCCATCTCGAACTCAGATGACAACATCTCTGGTAATCCCTATATCTATCAAATTTACTTATACAATCCTTACATCAGCAGAAACCCAGCTTAAAACCCCCAAAAGCAAGCAATGCAGATTTAGAAGCATGATGGCTAGGAAAAACTCCTTAGAAAGGCAGGAACATAAGAAGAATCTGAGAGAGGAACCAGGCTCTAACAGGTGGACAGTTCTCTTTTGGCTGTGCTGGGTGGAGATTATAAGAGTTCATGGCCATTAAGGCCAGATTGCTCTTCAAGATGTTAAAACGTCCATAGTTGACCAGCAGGTTTGAATAATAAAAGAGGGTGCAACATCACAAGTAAATTTCAGATTTCAAAGCCAATAATTCAGAGGCAGAGACAGCAGGCGCGGTAGAGAGAGAGAGAGAGGGAGAGAGAGAGAGAGAGGGGGGGGCAGGAAGTCCTGAGGCACAGTCCTAGGGAGAGAGAATGAGAGGAAGCACACTTGCATTCACATAGGACACCAGATAAGACAGGAGAATCACACCTCTCCTGTTCTCCATCAACCTTCCCTCCCTCTCTCCACCTCTCCTTCCCTCCCTCTCTCCACCAATCCTTCCCTCCCTCTCTCCACCTCTCCTGTCCTCCCTCTATTCAACTCTTCTTCCCTCCCTCTCTCCACCTCTACTTCCTTACCTCTATCCACCTCTCCTTCCCTCCCTATCTCCACCTCTCATTCACTCTCTCTCTCCACCTCTCCTTCCTTCCCTCTCTCCACCTCTCATTCTCTCTCTCTCTCCACCTTTCCTTCCTTTAGTCTCTCCCCTCATTCCCTCCCTCTCTCCACCTCTCCTGTCCTCCCCATCTCCACCTTTCATTCACTCTCTCCCTCCCTCTCTCCTTATTTCCCTCTCTCCACCTCTCCTTCCTTCCCTCTCTCCACCTCATTCCCTCCCTCTCTCCACCTCTCATTCACTCTCTCTCTCCACCTCTCCTTCCTTCCCTCTCTCCACCTCATTCCCTCCCTCTCTCCACCTCTCCTTCCCTCGCTCTCTCCACCTCTCCTTCCCTCCCTCTCTCCACCAATCCTTACCTCCCTCTCTCCACCTCTCCTTCCCTCCCTCTCTCCACCTCTCCTGTCCTCCCTCTATTCAACTCTCCTTCCCTCCCTCTCTCCACCTCTACTTCCTTATCTCTATCCACCTCTCCTTCCCTCCCTATCTCCACCTCTCATTCACTCTCTCTCTCCACCTCTCCTTCCTTCCCTCTCTCCACCTCTCATTCACTCTCTCTCCACCTCTCCTTCCTTCCCTCTCTCCCCTCATTCCCTCCCTCTCTCCACCTCTCCTGTCCTCCCCATCTCCACCTTTCATTCACTCTCTCCCTCCCTCTCTCCTTCTTTCCCTCTCTCCACCTCTTCTTCCTTCCCTCTCTCCTCCTCATTCCCTCCCTCTCTCCACCTCTCCTTCCCTCGCTCTCTCCACCTCTCCTGTCCTCCCTCTCTCCACCTCTCCTTCCCTCCCTCTCTCCACCTCTCCTTCCCTCCCTCTCTCCACCTCTGCTTCCTTACCTCTCTCCACCTCTCCTGTCCTCCCTCTATCCACCTCTCCTTCCCTCCCTCTCTCCACCTCTCCTGTCCTCCCTCTCTCCACCTCTCCTTCCCTCCGTCTCGCCATCTCTGCTTATTTACCTCTCTCCACCTCATTCCCTCCCTCTATCCACCCCTACTTCCCCCCTCTCTCCATCTCTCCTGTACTTCCTCTCTCCACCTCTCATTTCCTCTCTCTACCTCTCCATCCCTCCCTCTCTCCATCTCTCCTGCCCTCTGTCTCTCCACCTCTCATTCCTTCACTCTCCACCTCTCCTGTCCTCCCTCTCTCCACCTCTCCTTCCCTCCCTCTCTCCACCTCTGCTTCCTTACCTCTCTCCACCTCTTCTTCCCTCCCTATCTCCACCTCTCCTTCTCTCCCTCTCTCCACCTCTGCTTCCTTACCTCTCTCCACCACTTCTTCCCTCCCTATCTCCACCTTTCATTCACTCTCTCCCTCACACTCTCCTTCCTTCCCTCTCTCCACCTCATTCCCTCCCTGTTTCCACCACTCCTTCCCTCCCTCTCTCCACCTCTCATTCACTCTCTCTCCACCTCTCCTTCCTTCCCTCTCTCCACCTCATTCCCTCCCTCTCTCCACCTCTCCTTCCCTCCCTATCTCCACCTCTCCTGTCCAACCTCTCTCCACCTCTCCTTCCTTACCTCTCTCCACCTCTAATGTCCTCCCTCTCTCCACCTCTCCTTCCCTCCCTCTCTCCACCTCTCCTGTCCTCCATCTATTCAACTCTCCTTCCTTCCCTCTCTCCACCTCATTCCCTCCCTGTTTCCACCACTCCTTCCCTCCCTCTCTCCACCTCTCATTCACTCTCTCTCCACCTCTCCTTCCTTCCCTCTCTCCACCTCATTCCCTCCCTCTCTCCACCTCTCCTTCCCTCCCTATCTCCACCTCTCCTGTCCAACCTCTCTCCACCTCTCCTTCCTTACCTCTCTCCACCTCTAATGTCCTCCCTCTCTCCACCTCTCCTTCCCTCCCTCTCTCCACCTCTCCTGTCCTCCATCTATTCAACTCTCCTTCCCTCCCTCTCTCCACCTCTCATTTACTCTCTCTCCACCTCTCCTTCCTTCCCTCTCTCCACCTCTCATTCACTCTCTCTCTCCACCTCTCCTTCCTTACCTCTCTCCCCTCATTCCCTCCCTCTCTCCACCTCTCCTGTCCTCCCCATCTCCACCTTTCATTCACTCTCTCCCTCCCTCTCTCCTTCTTTCCCTCTCTCCACCTCTCATTCCCTCCCTCTCTCCACCTCATTCCCTCCCTCTCTCCACCTCTCCTGTCCTCCCTCTATCCACTTCTCCTTCCCTCCCTCTCTCTACCTCTCCTGTCCTCCCTCTCTCCACCTCTCCTGTCCTCCCTCTCTCCACCTCTCATTCCCTCCCTCTCTCCACCTCATTCCCTCCCTCTCTCCACCTCTCCTGTCCTCCCTCTCTCCACCTCTCCTTCCCTCCGTCTCGCCATCTCTGCTTATTTACCTCTCTCCACCTCATTCCCTCCCTCTATCCACCCCTACTTCCCCCCTCTCTCCATCTCTCCTGTACTTCCTCTCTCCACCTCTCATTTCCTCTCTCTACCTCTCCATCCCTCCCTCTCTCCATCTCTCCTGCCCTCTGTCTCTCCACCTCTCATTCCTTCACTCTCCACCTCTCCTGTCCTCCCTCTCTCCACCTCTCCTTCCCTCCCTCTCTCCACCTCTGCTTCCTTACCTCTCTCCACCTCTTCTTCCCTCCCTATCTCCACCTCTCCTTCTCTCCCTCTCTCCACCTCTGCTTCCTTACCTCTCTCCACCACTTCTTCCCTCCCTATCTCCACCTTTCATTCACTCTCTCCCTCACACTCTCCTTCCTTCCCTCTCTCCACCTCATTCCCTCCCTGTTTCCACCACTCCTTCCCTCCCTCTCTCCACCTCTAATTCACTCTCTCTCCACCTCTCCTTCCTTCCCTCTCTCCACCTCATTCCTTCCCTCTCTCCACCTCTCCTTCCCTCCCTATCTCCACCTCTCCTGTCCAACCTCTCTCCACCTCTCCTTCCTTACCTCTCTCCACCTCTAATGTCCTCCCTCTCTCCACCTCTCCTTCCCTCCCTCTCTCCACCTCTCCTGTCCTCCATCTATTCAACTCTCCTTCCCTCCCTCTCTCCACCTCTATTTCCTTACCTCTATCCACCTCTCCTTCCCTCCCTATCTCCACCTCTCATTTACTCTCTCTCCACCTCTCCTTCCTTCCCTCTCTCCACCTCTCATTCACTCTCTCTCTCCACCTCTCCTTCCTTACCTCTCTCCCCTCATTCCCTCCCTCTCTCCACCTCTCCTGTCCTCCCCATCTCCACCTTTCATTCACTCTCTCCCTCCCTCTCTCCTTCTTTCCCTCTCTCCACCTCTCATTCCCTCCCTCTCTCCACCTCATTCCCTCCCTCTCTCCACCTCTCCTGTCCTCCCTCTATCCACTTCTCCTTCCCTCCCTCTCTCTACCTCTCCTGTCCTCCCTCTCTCCACCTCTCCTGTCCTCCCTCTCTCCACCTCTCATTCCCTCCCTCTCTCCACCTCATTCCCTCCCTCTCTCCACCTCTCCTGTCCTCCCTCTATCCACCTCTCCTTCCCACCCTCTCTCCATCTCTCCTGTACTTCCTCTCTCCACCTCTCATTTCCTCTCTCTACCTCTCCATCCCTCCCTCTCTCCATCTCTCCTGCCCTCTGTCTCTCCACCTCTCATTCCTTCACTCTCCACCTCTCCTGTCCTCCCTCTCTCCACCTCTCCTTCCCTCCCTCTCTCCACCTCTGCTTCCTTACCTCTCTCCACCTCTTCTTCCCTCCCTATCTCCACCTCTCCTTCTCTCCCTCTCTCCACCTCTGCTTCCTTACCTCTCTCCACCACTTCTTCCCTCCCTATCTCCACCTTTCATTCACTCTCTCCCTCACACTCTCCTTCCTTCCCTCTCTCCACCTCATTCCCTCCCTGTTTCCACCACTCCTTCCCTCCCTCTCTCCACCTCTCATTCACTCTCTCTCCACCTCTCCTTCCTTCCCTCTCTCCACCTCATTCCCTCCCTCTCTCCACCTCTCCTTCCCTCCCTATCTCCACCTCTCCTGTCCAACCTCTCTCCACCTCTCCTTCCTTACCTCTCTCCACCTCTAATGTCCTCCCTCTCTCCACCTCTCCTTCCCTCCCTCTCTCCACCTCTCCTGTCCTCCCTCTATTCAACTCTCCTTCCCTCCCTCTCTCCACCTCTATTTCCTTACCTCTATCCACCTCTCCTTCCCTCCCTATCTCCACCTCTCATTTACTCTCTCTCCACCTCTCCTTCCTTCCCTCTCTCCACCTCTCATTCACTCTCTCTCTCCACCTCTCCTTCCTTACATCTCTCCCCTCATTCCCTCCCTCTCTCCACCTCTCCTGTCCTCCCCATCTCCACCTTTCATTCACTCTCTCCCTCCCTCTCTCCTTCTTTCCCTCTCTCCACCTCTCATTCCCTCCCTCTCTCCACCTCATTCCCTCCCTCTTTCCACCTCTCCTGTCCTCCCTCTATCCACTTCTCCTTCCCTCCCTCTCTCCACCTCTCCTGTCCTCCCTCTCTCCACCTCTCCTGTCCTCCCTCTCTCCACCTCTCATTCCCTCCCTCTCTCCACCTCATTCCCTCCCTCTCTCCACCTCTCCTGTCCTCCCTCTATCCACCTCTCCTTCCCACCCTCTCTCCATCTCTCCTGTACTTCCTCTCTCCACCTCTCATTTCCTCTCTCTACCTCTCCATCCCTCCCTCTCTCCATCTCTCCTGCCCTCTGTCTCTCCACCTCTCATTCCTTCACTCTCCACCTCTCCTGTCCTCCCTCTCTCCACCTCTCCTTCCCTCCCTCTCTCCACCTCTGCTTCCTTACCTCTCTCCACCTCTTCTTCCCTCCCTATCTCCACCTCTCCTTCTCTCCCTCTCTCCACCTCTGCTTCCTTACCTCTCTCCACCACTTCTTCCCTCCCTATCTCCACCTTTCATTCACTCTCTCCCTCACACTCTCCTTCCTTCCCTCTCTCCACCTCATTCCCTCCCTGTTTCCACCACTCCTTCCCTCCCTCTCTCCACCTCTCATTCACTCTCTCTCCACCTCTCCTTCCTTCCCTCTCTCCACCTCATTCCCTCCCTCTCTCCACCTCATTCCCTCCCTCTCTCCACCTCTCCTTCCCTCCCTATCTCCACCTCTCCTGTACAACCTCTCTCCACCTCTCCTTCCTCACCTCTCTCCACCTCTAATGTCCTCCCTCTCTCCACCTCTCCTGTCCTCCCTCTCTCCACCTCTCCTGTCCTCCCTCTATTCAACTCTCCTTCCCTCCCTCTCTCCACCTCTACTTCCTTACCTCTATCCACCTTTCCTTCCCTCCCCATCTCCACCTCTCATTCACTCTCTCTCCACCTCTCCTTCCTTCCCTCTCTCCCCTCATTCCCTCCCTCTCTCCACCTCTCCTGTCCTCCCCATCTCCACCTTTCATTCACTCTCTCCCTCCCTCTCTCCTTCTTTCCCTCTCTCCACCTCCCCTCTCTCCACCTCTCCTTCCCTCGCTCTCTCCACCTCTCCTGTCCTCCCTCTATCCACCTCTCCTTCCCTCCCTCTCTCCACCTCTCCTGTCCTCCCTCTCTCCACCTCTCCTTCCCTCCGTCTCGCCACCTCTGCTTATTTACCTCTCTCCACCTCATTCCCTCCCTCTATCCACCCCTACTTCCCACCCTCTCTCCATCTCTCCTGTACTTCCTCTCTCCACCTCTCATTTCCTCTCTCTACTTCTCCATCCCTCCCTCTCTCCATCTCTCCTGCCCTCTGTCTCTCCACCTCTCATTCCTTCACTCTCCACCTCTCCTGTCCTCCCTCTCTCCACCTCTCCTTCCCTCCCTCTCTCCACCAATCCTTACCTCCCTCTCTCCACCTCTCCTGTCCTCGCTCTATTCATCTCTCCTTCCCTCCCTCTCTCCACCTCTACTTCCTTACCTCTATCCACCTCTCCTTCCCTCCCTATCTCCACCTCTCATTCACTCTCTCTCTCCACCTCTCCTTCCTTCCCTCTCTCCCCTCATTCCCTCCCTCTCTCCACCTCTCCTGTCCTCCCCATCTCCACCTTTCATTCACTCTCTCCCTCCCTCTCTCCTTCTTTCCCTCTCTCCACCTCTCCTTCCTTCCCTCTCTCCTCCTCATTCCCTCCCTCTCTCCACCTCTCCTTCCTTCCCTCTCTCCACCTCATTCCCTCCCTCTCTCCACCTCTCCTTCCCTCGCTCTCTCCACCTCTCCTGTCCTCCCTCTCTCCACCTCTCCTTCCCTCCCTCTCTCCACCTCTGCTTCCTTACCTCTCTCCACCTCTCCTGTCCTCCCTCTATCCACCTCTCCTTCCCTCCCTCTCTCCACCTCTCCTGTCCTCCCTCTCTCCACCTCTCCTTCCCTATCTCTCTCCATATCTCCTTCCCTTCCTCCCTCCATCTCTACTGTCCTTCCTCTCTCCACTTTCTCATTATTCTTCTATCATATCCTCCTCTCTTCAACTTTCTTCTTCTTTCTCCAGCTCCCTTCTCTTCTCCCTTTCTTTCCTCCTCCTCCTTCCACACCAGAACCATCCCTCTATCCGCTCTGCTCTTCAGTCTCATACCATTCCACCAGAGGTGAGGGAGCCAAAGTTTAACCCCGGGTTTCTTTGATGTGACAATAGTTATAGTTCGGGGAGGAATTTTTATTTCAAAATGTCGCTGGTCAATGTCACACTTTCATGGTTTTTGTAAAGGAAGGAATTTTGTGTTTCAGCCAGTAAAATCATCATAAACTTTCAGGATAAATCTCCCAATCCCTTTTAGCATGGACATCTTTATGTGATTTAACTATTTCTAGGGGTGCAGCAGAAAGTAGAATATAGGAAATATTTCCCAGTTCTTTTCACTTTTCATTTTAAGAGCCGTTCCCAATAACTTGGTCTCTCGTTAATTGTAGCTAGTAAAATGGGTGTCGCTTTCCTCAGTTTTGTTTTCATTTTTTAAAGTGCCAATTACCCTTTAAAGGTTAATTAACCAATCAGAGAGCTTCCTGTGTTTGACTCTCACTTTTTAATGACCTCACCCTGGTACGTGCTAATGACACAGAGAGTTGTGATGTCAAATGTGTTTTATGCATGACCAGACTGGCATGGCCCAATTGCAATCAGAATGATGCAGCACATCTCTCTCTCTCTAACACAGAATCAACCATACTCAAATCAACACCAGAGTGACTAAAAATAAGTCCAATATAAGACCTATAGAAGCCACTTCCTCCCTGATTACACATCTCCAACAGGGTTCTGCATCCCAGATTGAGAGACAGAGTAGGAGAATGCTCGGGGGTTTTCAGCACCAGGTGCCTGCCTACTACAAACATACACACATTTACAGAGATACACACATCCGCTAAACAGCATATTTACTGTGTTTGGCATCATACACAGTCATCAATACTCCAACCCAATACCCTCCTTTCGTTATTACGATTCACCCTCACCAATTTCCACCAGTGGGATGGATCCCTTTCATTCTCAGTCTCCCTCTCGCCCCTGGAGAAAAATATGGAAGGAGACGGAGAGGTTTCCATCTCTCTCATCAGTCTCTACTTCACTCAGAGACAATGAGCTGCTGGTAGGTTAGCCAATTTTTCTGAAACAGAGCATGATTGGGCTGATTGAGATGATGGACCCCGCACACACACACACACACACACGTATACATGCACGCGAGCACACAAACACACACATGCTGGCAGTGTGTGATGGACAGGGGAGGGCACCGATATCACTGCGTGACAGGGCAGGAAATCAGTGTGGTAACCAGGATGTTATTCACCAGATGCTACAGCTGTTACTCCTCCTCCAACACACACACATCCTAACCAACTCTCACACACACTTCACACAGCACACACACAGCACACACACACACACACACACACACACACACACACAGGACACATGCCAAAGGAACACCCAACACACACTCCCTTCCACTCGCTCACAAATACACTGTAAAGTGCAGACACCAAGGCTGCTGGTTGATGGTTATGGGTATTGATGGGCCAATCTCCGATCTGCTTCACCTTCCTAAACACTTCAACCTGACTGCTTCACCTTCCTAAACCCTTCAACCTGACTGCTTCACCTTCCTAAACACTTCAACCTGACTGCTTCACCTTCCTAAACACTTCAACCTGACTGCTTAACCTTCCTAAACACTTCAACCTGACTGCTTCACCTTCCTAAACACTTCAACCTGACTGCTTCACCTTCCTAAACCCTTCAACCTGACTGCTTCACCTTCCTAAACACTTCAACCTGACTGCTTCACCTTCCTAAACACTTCAACCTGACTGCTTCACCTTCCTAAACACTTCAACCTGACTGCTTCACCTTCCTAAACACTTCAACCTGACTGCTTCACCTTCCTAAACACTTCAACCTGACTGCTTCACCTTCCTAAACACTTCAACCTGACTGCTTCACCTTCCTAAACACTTCAACCTGACTGCTTCACCTTCCTAAACACTTCAACCTGACTGCTTCACCTTCCTAAACACTTCAACCTGACTGCTTCACCTTCCTAAACACTTCAACCTGACTGCTTCACCTTCCTAAACCCTTCAACCTGACTGCTTCACCTTCCTAAACACTTCAACCTGACTGCTTCACCTTCCTAAACCCTTCAACCTGACTGCTTCACCTTCCTAAACACTTCAACCTGACTGCTTCACCTTCCTAAACACTTCAACCTGACCAGAGACATGCCAAGAAGGGCCCACACACACACTGAAGCGTGGCTGCTGAGGAGATTGAATAATTAAAGTGCGTGTGTTTGTTTGTGTGTGTGTGGTGTGTGTAATTGATTGGGGCTGGACAGGAGGCAGGAAGGCATGCATGTGGTCCGGCCCAGGGGGAGACGGGACAGTGCTGAGAGGGCAGTACTTCTCCCGAGAGAGACACTCACACGCACGCACACACGCACACACGCACACACAGGCACATGCACACACGCGCACATACTCCATTACCGATAATGAGATGATAATGAGATGATAATCCCGGGGCATATGCACATCCAATTACAAGTGATTAAGGAGTTGACTCTGTCTGAGGAGATGATGAATTATCCATGGTTTCTGGGATCCTTACAGAATGAAAGCCTGCCTCTCTATGATCAGAGAGGAGATGGAAGGTCTGGGAGAAGAGAGAGAGAGATGGGTAGAGAGGTAGAAAGAAGGGGAGGAGTAAAGGGGAGGAGAGGGAGAGAGGTAGAAAGAAGAGAGGAGTAAAAGGGGGAGAAGAGGGAGAGATAGATGGTAGAGAGGTAGAAAGAAGGGGAGGAGTAAAGGGGGAGAAGAGGGAGATAGAAAGAGGGAGAAAGGGATATAACGAGAAATTGAAAAAGGAGGCAAAAGAGGCAAGAGAACAAAGGGAAATAGCTAGGGAAATAAAGTAGAGCGAGGGACTCTGTCTCATATCTTTGCCATCATATGCTGAATAAGGTGAGTCTAAAGAATAGTTCATCACACTATTATCTCTCAACACTATTATTGCTGTCTCCCTCTGGGAGATGAATAGTTTTAATAACCTCCACATTAGACATGCTGCTTTTTCCGTGTGTGTGTGTGTGTGTGTGTGTGTGTGAGTGCATGTGTATGTTGGCAAAGTATACTCTCCCCTCCTATGCCTATCTCCTCTCTGAGATGTGAAAAAGGTCAAAGTGATCATTCTTTTGAAGACCCACTATAGTACAGTGATTGTAGTGAATAACGGGAGATGAGGGGTGGAGCCATATTCACCTTCAACCCCTCACTTCCAAGACACACACACTTTCCCTCCCTCACCTATACTGTCTTTTATTCTCACAGACACACACACTTTCTTTCCCTCATATATTCTGTCTTTCATTCTCACACACACACACACACAAACACACTCTCTCACACACACACACACACTCATTCTCTCCCGCATAAGCATGCATTCACTCACTCACACACACAGACACACACACACACACACACACACACACACACACTCACTCACACATACGCAAACACAAAACACACACAAAAACAAGCACACAAACAAACACTCACACACACACTGACCTTTGTAACTTCACAGGCACCTTGGGAGGTGTTGGCAGAGCAAGACATGTACATGATCTAAGTGAACACACATACACACTACACTGACACACTACACTGACACACTAAATCAAATCAAATGTATTTGTAAAGCCCTTTTTACATCAGCAGATGTCACAAAGTGCTATACAGAAACCCAGCCTAAAAACGCAAACAGCAAGCAATGCAGATGTAGAAGTGCTTATGAAACAGGGCTTATGAAAAACTCCCTAGAAAGGCCACTCTACTTCTGGCTGTGCCAGGGGGAGATTATTAGAGAACATGGCCATTAAGGCCAGATAGTTCTTCAAGATGTTCAAAATTTCATCTCCCGGGAGATGGGGAGAGACCTGAGCCAGGAGTGTGGAACACACACACACAAACGCTCTAAAAAACCCTCACAGGAAGTAGTTACAGTGGTAGTAACACTGACATAGTGGCAGGAAAGGTGAGGGATCTTAAACAAGTTGTTGTTGTTGTTCTGAGCAAGTGCAACAACCGAGAATGATAGACTCTGCAGTACCTCGCATCTGATGGAGTCAAACACACACACACACACACACACACACTCCGCAGCACTTAGCGTCTGACAGAGTCATAAAGGAAACAGCACACTCATTACATTCAGCCATAAACAACAGTAGCAGACAATCTCTGTGTATGGATCTGCAAATGAATCAATATGCAAAGTGAATATAGTGTTTCCTGTCGAGCCTGGGGAAGGATTTTAATGTGACACACGCGTAACCCTATAAAGAGCAGGCATCAGTTACCCGAAAGTACAGCCGACTAAGAGGTTCGCTCATACACACAGTGATAAATCTAGACACACACACACAAACACTCAGACCGCTGATTGGAGGAAAGAGGGAGGGAGGGAGGCAGGTTGACCTTTATTGTATGGCCCTGGAGGCAGAACTGAGCAATATCCCCTTAGATAGGCCAGCTGCAAAGTCAACATTTTCTATATTGTAAAAAGGAATGAAAACCAAAATCTGAATTTTGGTTTTCATTTAAAGGGATACTTTGGGATTTTGGCAATGAGGCCCTGTATGTACAGTGCATTTGGAAAGTATTCAGAACCTTTGACATTTTCTACATATTGTTACGTTACAGACTCATTCTTAAAACTTTTTTTTCCTCATCAATCTTCACAAAATACCCCATAATGACAAAGCGAAAAAACTGAAACACCTTATTTAC
Source organism: Oncorhynchus clarkii lewisi (assembly GCF_045791955.1). Lineage (NCBI taxonomy): Eukaryota > Metazoa > Chordata > Actinopteri > Salmoniformes > Salmonidae > Oncorhynchus > Oncorhynchus clarkii. Next base: position 34,675,515 of record NC_092174.1, read on the forward strand.
ATAAGTATTCAGACCCTTTGCAATGAGATTCGAAATTGAGCTCAGGTGCAACCTGTTTCCATTGATAATCATTGAGATGTTTCTACAACTTGATTGGAGTCCACCTGAGGTAAATCCAATTGATTGGACATGATTTGGAAAGGCACAAAACTGTCTATATAAGTCAAACAGTTGACAGTACATGTCAGAGCAAAAACCAAGCAATGAGGTTGAAGGAATTGTCTGTAAAGCTCTGAGACAGGATTGTGTCGAGGCACAGATCTGGGGGAAGAGTACCAAAACATTTCTGCAGTGTTGAACGTCCCCAAGAACACAGTGGCCTCCATCATTCTTAAATGGAAGAAGTTTGGAATCACAAAGACTCTTCCTAGAGCTGGCCGCCCGGCCAAATTGAGCAATCGGGGGAGAAGAGCCTTGGTCAGGGAGGTGACCAAGAACCCAATGGTCACTCTGACAGAGCTCCAGATTTGCTCTGTGGAGATGGGAGAACCTTCCAGAAGAACAACCATCTCTGCAACACTCCACCAATGGTACCCTGCGTCACTACTTCATTGCTCCAGACCAGCGCAAGGGGGAGTTAGAGCACTGAATATGCTTTTGGGTCCTACTGTGTCTCTAACTGACAATGAATGGGCAACATAAACCTAAATAGAAACTGATAATTGTGGAGGGCTTCAGTATTATTTACTAAAACTGTTGTTACACTAAGGTTTTTAATATTTTATTTTGTTAGGATTATGCTCTTACTGTAGTACTGTATGCCACTCCCGACCAGTCATGTTGTACAGCCCCTGAGTGGTGCAACGGTCTAAGACACTGCATAGCAGTGCAAGCTGTGTTGCTACAGATGCTGGTTCAATACCTGTGCAGGCCTCGGCTGGGAGAACAATGAGATGATGTAAGGTTTTTGTTTTTTCTCCCTCTAAAAACATAAACAAAATAATTCTAAATAACAAACTGGCTTTATTTACAAATTAGTAACAATGTCTCACCCAATGTTCAAGAATGGCCTTTTTCTCGCTCATTTTACGTTATTTGAAAACAAAATAATCTACAAAATATTTAAGGGGCATTGCACTAATAATGGCGCTGACTAGGGAAACGTTCCCGCTATTCTGTTCTTTGTGCCAGTCTGCACGTTCAAACTAAAACAATATAACTAATAATGGCATCTTTCTGATTTCAATAATAAAATAATGATAAAAACACTTTTTCAAAATGCCGATGTTTATTTAGTTATGGATCCATAACAAATTACTATGGGAATAAATATCACTTAATTACAGAAATATCCTCCATATGTACTTATTGGCAGAGAGTCATGTTATGTTTTTCGATATACTGTAGGCCTACAGGAGCCGACATGAGTCTCACTAGTGTTGAGTAATGTGCTGTTAAAAGTGGTGTAGGTCTTATTGATTTAAAGAGCATATTGAAGTTAAAAGCAATAGCCTACAACTATTTTGGCAGAGAGTCACGTCATATTTTTCGATATACTGTTGACCTACCATAGGCGACATGAGTCTCACTGGTGTTGAGTAATGTGCTGTTAAAAGTGGTGTAGGTCTTATTTATTTAACTTCTCTAGGGTAGGGGGCAGCATTCGGAATTTTGGATGAAAAGCATGCCCAAATTAAACTGCCTGCTACTCGGGCCCAGAAGATATGATATGCATATGACTGATAGATTTGGATAGAAAACACTCTAAAGGTTCCAAAACTATTAAAATAGTGTCTGTGAGTAACAGAACTGATTTGGCAGGCGAAAACCTGAGAAAAATACATTCAGAAAGTTTTTTTTTTTTTTTTTTTTTTTTTGTAGTTTTCTATTCAATGTCATTACAGTATCCATTGACTTAGGACACAAATTGCAGCTCCTATGCCTTCCACTAGATGTCAACAGTCTTTAGAAATTATTTCAGGATTGTATTCTGAAAAATTAAGGAGTAAGAGCAGTCTGAATGAATGGACCCTGCCGTGTCACAGAGCTTTTACATGCGCGTGACCGAGAGTGCCTTTCTTGTTTACCTTTTATATTGACGACGTTATTGTCCGGTTGAAATATTAACGACTATGTAGGCTAAAAACAACCTGGGGATTGAATATAAACATTGTTTGACACGTTTCTATGAACTTTACGGATACAATTAGAATTTTTTTGTCTGACTGTTCTGACTGTGTTTGAGCCTGTGGATTACTGAAGAAAACGTGCAATCAAAACAGAGGTTTTTGGATGTAAAGAGAGACTTTATTGAAGAAAATGAACATTTATTGAATAAATGAATGTCTTCTGAGAGCAACCATATGAAGATCATCAAAGGTAAGTCATTCATTTTATCTCTATTTCTGACTTGTGTAACTCTTCTACCTGGCTGGTTACTGTTTGTAATGGTTTGTCTGATGGGCGATGTTCTCAAATAATCGTAAGGTATGCTTTCGACGTAAAGCATTTTAAAAATCTGACACCGTGGTTAGATTCACAAGAAATTCATCTTTAAACCTATGTCAAATATGTTTGGTTTTCTGAATTTTTTAATGAGTATTTCTGTATTTGAATTTGGCGCTCTGCAATCTCACTGGATGTTGGCCAGGTGGGACGCTAGCGAGGTTAAAGAGCATATTGAAGATAGAAGCAATAGCCTACAACTATTTTAGCACCATTTCGCGCTGCTCTGAGACAAGCATGGGGACTGGTCTTGATAAATTAATGAGATTTTTATAATTCACTGAATCACCGTTTGGGTATTGATTAGACTAGAATTAGAAAATGAGGGTGTAGAAATTGTATGCTTTTAGTGTAACCTATATTTAACTCGGCAAGTTACAAACACTACAGGAACAAGATCACCCACATGTACCGATCACATTTTTACTAATACTGTAGAACTTTGTTCTAAAGCTGTATCCATACCCATTGGATGCAGTGATCACAATATAGTGACTATATTCAGGAAAGCCAAAGTTACAACAACGGGGCCTAAAATAGTGTATAAGAGATCATACAAAAGATTTTGCTGTGACTCTTATGTGGATGATGTAAAAAAAAAATTGTTGGTCTGATATGATTAATGAGGAGCATCCAGACGCTGCACTTGATGAATTTATGAAATTGGTTCTTCTAATTATTGATAAACATGCACCTGTTAACTTCTTGATGCTACCCATCCCTTAACTTTTTATGGCTGCAGGGGCAGAATTGAGTAGCTTGGAAGAAAAGGTGCCCATTGTAAACGGCCAGCTCATCAGTCTCAGTTGCTAATATATGCATATTATTATTAGTATTGGATAGAAAACACTCTAAAGTTTCCAAAACTGTCAAAATATTGTCTGCGAGTATAACAGAACTGATATTGCAGGCGAGGAAAATCCAAACAGGAAGTGGCTTCTATTTTGAAAACTCCATGTTCCATAGCCTCCCTTTGCTGGATTTAAAGAGATATGAACCAGAGTCCTTTTCCTATCGCTTCCACAAGGTGTCAACAGTCTTCGGACATAGTTTCAGGCTTTTATTTTGAAAAATAAGCCAGCACGATAACATCGCGTCAAGTGGTCACATGAGTTTTGCTCGCGCAACAGAGTTTGGATAGGCATTGCTTTTCCCTCTCCTACTGTGAAAGACATTTGTGGTTGATATTTTATTGATTATATATTTTAAAAACAACCTGAGGATTGATTATAAAAAAGGTTTGACATGTTTTTGTGGACATTATGGAAACTATTTGGAATTTGTCTGCGTTGTCATGACTGCACTTTCCTGTGGATTTCTGAACACAACGCAACAAACAAACGGAGGTATTTTGGATCTAAAGATAATCTTTATGGAACAAAATAAACATTTGTTGTGTAACTGGGAGTCTCGTGAGTGAAAACATTCGAAGATCATCAAAGGTAAACAATTAATTTGATTGCTTTTCTGATTTTCGTGACTGAGCTACCTGATGCTAAGTGTACTTAATGTTTTATCGTGCGATCGATAAACTTACACAAATGCTTGGATTGCTTTCGCTGTAAAGCATAATTTCAAAATCTGACACGACAGGTGGATTAACAAAAGGCTAAGCTGTGTTTTCCTATATTGCACTTGTGATTTCATGAATATAAATATTTATTGTAATATTTATTGTATGTAGCGCTATGCTATTCAGCGGTTGTTGATTATCCTGATATCGGGATTGCAGCCATAACAAGTTAATTAAAGTACTTTTTTAAACTTTAGCTTCATAATACAGTTTCTTCTTCTTTTTGTTGAGTTTAGTCACATCATTTCTTAATTAATGTGCAGTAAGTAAGCCAGATGTGCAGCCAGACTTATTAGCCACTCCTTTTGCCCCATCTCTTTCAACAGTACAGTTTTTCAATTCCTGATCAATCCATGGAGCCTTAACAGTTCCAACAGTCAGTTTCTTAACCTCTCTGGGATCGTTCGGGACGCTAGCGTCCCACCTCGCCAACAGCCAGTGAAATTGCAGGGCACCAAATTCAAAACAACAAATCTCATCATTAAAATTCCTCAACCATACAAGTATTTTACACTATTTTAAAGATACACTTCTCGTTAATCCAACCACAGTGTCCGATTTCAAAAAGGCTTTGCAGCGAAAGCAGAACATATAGAACACTAGTCACAGAAAGCATTCAGCCATTTTCCAACCAAAGAGAGGTGTCACAAAAAGCAGAAATATAGATAAAATGAATCACTAACCTTTGACGATCTTCATCTGATGACACTCCCAGGACTCAATGTTACACAATACATGTATGTTTTGTTCGATCAAGTTCATATTTATATCCGAAAACCTCAGTTTCCATTGGCGCCATGTTCAGAAATGCCTCCAAAACATCCGGAGAAATTGCAGCTTTATGCAGCTTTATGGCAAAAGCACAATATTCAATCATCTGAGAACAGCCTTCAGCCACAAAAGCAAACCATACAGTTACCTGCCAAATTGTGGAGTCAACAAAAGTCATAAATAGCATTATACATCTTCACTTACCTTGCCGATCTTCGTCGGAATGCACTCCCAGGACTCCCACTTCCACAAGAAATGTTTGTTTTGTTCGATTACGTCCATATTTAAGTCCAAATACCGTTTTGTTTGCGCGTTTAGTTCACTATTCCAAAGGCACAATGAGCGAGCACAAAATCCAGATGAAAAGTCAACAGAGTTCCATTACAGTTTGTAGAAACATTTCAAACGATGTTTTCAATCAATCCTTAGGGTCTTTTTATAATAAATCTTCAATAATATTCCAACCGGACAATAGCGTATTCATTACAGAGGAAAAAGAAGGAACGGCGTGACCGCGCAGTAAACAACTGATTGGCCTCAGCCTAGTCCACTTGTTGAAACAGCTCTTATTCGACACCCTTCCACAATAGAAGCCTCAAACAACTTTCTAAAGACTGTTGACATCTGCTGGAATCCTTGGGAAGTGCAATCTGGCCATAGACACAGCATACTGGATAGGCAATCACTTAAATGAAACTACAAAACTCAGATTTCCCACTTCCTGGTTGGATTTGTCTCAGATTTTCGCCTGCCATATGAGTTCTGTTATACTCATAGACATCATTCAAACAGTTTTAGAAACTTCAGAGTGTTTTCTATCCAATACTACTAATAGTATGCATATATTAGCATGTGGAACAGAGTAGCAGGCAGTTTACTCTGGGCACCTTATTCATCCAAGCTACTCAATACTTCCCCCCTGTCACCAAGAAGTTAAATGAAATTATGGGCAGAAAGGCACATTCACCTCCATATTTCATTGAATCAGATGGCTCATTCATCACAAAACCATTTGATGTTGGCAATTATTTTAATGAATATTTCGTTGGCAAAGTGGGCAAACTTAGGCAGGAAATGCCCACGACAAACAGTGAGCAATTATATTCATGCGTAAAAAAACAAATAATTAAAGGAAAGCAGTGCAAGTTTGAATTTTGTAAATTTAGTGTGGAAGAGGTGGATCAATAATGACAAACCTCCCGGCATTGACAACTTAGATGGAAAGCTACTGAAGATGGTAGCTGACTCAATAGCCACTCCTATCTGTCATATTTTTAATATGACCCTAGAGGAAAGTATTTGTCCTCAGGCTAGGAGGGAAGCCAAAATAATTATGCTACCCAAGAGTGGTAAAGTGGCCTTTACTGGTTCTAACAGTAGTCCTACAAGCTTGCTGCCAGCTCTTAGCAAACTGAAAAATATATGTTTGACCAAATACAAAGCTATTTCTCTGTAAACAAATTAACAACAGACTTTCAGCGTGCTTATAGAGAAGGGCACTCAACATGTCCTGCATTGACACAAATGACTGAAGATTGGTTGAAAGAAATGGATAATAAGAAGGTTGTGGGAGCTGTACTGTTAGATTTCAGTGCAGCCTTTGACATTATTGACCATTACCTGTTGTTGAAAAAACATAAGCGCTATGGCTTTTCAACCTCTGACATATCGTGGATTCAGAGCTATCTATCTTATAGAAATCAAAGGGTTTTCTTTAAGCTGCGGCTGGCCCAGAACAGAGCGGCACATTTTGCTCTTAATTGTAATCAGAGGGCTGATAAACAGTCATTAAAACATATTTTTCAACCACTCCACAAATGTATTGTTAACAAACTATATTTGTGGCAAGTTGGTTAGGACATCTACTTTGTGCTTGACACCAGTACTATTTCCAAAAAATTGTTTACAGACAGATTATTTCACTTACAATTCAATATATCACAACTCCAGTGGGTCAGAAGTTTACATACACTAAGTTGACTGTGACTTTAACTTCATATGGCTGCAGGGGCAGTATTACAGTGGGGCAAAAAAGTATTTAGTCAGCCACCAATTGTGCAAGTTCTCCCACTTAAAAAGATGAGAGAGGCCTGTAATTGTCATCATACGTACACTTCAACTATGACCAGACAAAATGAGGGAAAAAAAATCCAGAAAATCACATTGTAGGATTTTTAATGAATTTATTTGCAAATTATGGTGGAAAATAAGTATTTGGTCACCTACAAACAAGCAAGATTTCTGGCTCTCACAGACCTGTAACTTCTTCTTTAAGAGGCTCCTCTGTCCTCCACTCGTTACCTGTATTCATGGCACCTGTTTGAACTTGTTATCAGTATAAAAGACACCTGTCCACAACCTCAAATAGTCACACTCCAAACTCCACTATGGCCAAGACCAAAGAGCTGTCAAAGGACACCAGAAACAAAATTGTAGACCTGCACCAGGCTGGGAAGACTGAATCTGCAATAGGTAAGCAGCTTGGTTTGAAGAAATGAACTGTGGGAGCAATTATTAGGAAATGGAAGAAATACAAGACCACTGATAATCTCCCTCGATCTGGGGCTCCACGCAAGATCTCACCCCGTGGGGTCAAAATGATCACAAGAACGGTGAGCAAAAATCCCAGAACCACACGGGGGGGACCTAGTGAATGACCTGCAGAGAGCTGGGACCAAAGTAACAAAGCCAACCATCAGTTACATACTACGCCGCCAGGGACTCAAATCCTGCAGTGCCAGACGTGTCCCCCTGCTTAAGCCAGTACATGTCCAAGCCCATCTGAAGTTTGCTAGAGAACATTTGGATGATCCAGAAGACGATTGGAAGAATGTCATATGGTCAGAGGACACCAAAATATAACTTTTTGGTAAAAACTCAACTCGTCGTGTTTGGAGGACAAAGAATGCTGAGTTGCATCCAAAGAACACCATACCTACTGTGAAGCATGGGGGTGGAAACATCATGCTTTGGGGCTGTTTTTCTGCAAAGGGACCAGGACGACTGATCCGTGTAAAGGAAAGAATGAATGGGGCCATGTATCGTGAGATTTTGAGTGAAAACCTCCTTCCATCAGCAAGGGCATTGAAGATTAAACGTGGCTTGGTCTTTCAGCATGACAATGATCCCAAACACACCGCCCGGGCAACGAAGGAGTGGCTTCGTAAGATGCATTTCAAGGTCCTGGAGTGGCCTAGCCAGTCCAGATCTCAACCCCATAGAAAATCTTTGGAGGGAGTTGAAAGTCCGTGTTGCCCAGCAACAGCCCCAAAACATCACTGCTCTAGAGGAGATCTGCATGGAGGAATGGGCCAAAATACCAGCAACAGTGTGTGAAAACCTTGTGAAGACTTACAGAAAACGTTTGACCTCTGTCATTGCCAACAAAGGGTATATAACAAAGTATTGAGAAACTTTTGTTATTGACCAAATACTTATTTTCCACCATAACTTGCAAATAAATTCATTAAAAATCCTACAATGTGATTTTCTGGAAATGTTTCTCATGTTGTCTGTCATCGTTGAAGTGTACCTATGATGAAAATTACAGGCCTCTCTCATATTTTTAAGTGGGAGACCTTGCACAATTGGTGGCTGACTAAATACTTTTTTGCCCCACTGTAAGTAGCTTGGATGAAAAGGTGTCCATTGTAAATGGCCAGCTCCTCATTCTCAGTTGCTAATATATGCATATTATTAGTAGCATTGGATATAAATATTGTCTCTGAGTATAGCAGAACTGATATTGCAGGCGAAACCCTGTAAATACTATGCATGCCGGTTCTGCTTGGCTACAGGGTTGAGGAGAGACTGACTGCACCACTTATTATTTTATAAGAAACGTTCATGTGTTGAAAATCCCAAATGGTTTGCGTAGTCAACTTACACACAGCTCTGACACACACACTTATCCCAGCAGACATGCCACCAGGGGTCTTTTCATAGTCTCCAAATCCAGAACAAATTCAAGAAAACGCACAGTATTATTGAAACTTTCTTCCATCACATATTGCTCAAATAGACAGAAATCCTAGTTTCAAAAAACAGATAAACCAACACCTCACGGCACAATGTCTCTCCCCTATTTGACCTAGATAGTTTGTGTGTTTGCACTGATATGTAGGCTACGTGTACCTTTTTTAAATATGTACGTAGTTCTGTCTTTGAGCTGTTCTTGTCTAATGATGTTCTGTATTGTGTTTTGTGTGGACCCCATGAATAGTAGATGCTGCTTTTGCAACAGCTAATGGAATCCTAATAAAATACCAAATATGGGAGACTATCAAATGCTTCTCAAAGTTGCCCTCTGGTGGTCAAACTAGACCTAACCCGCATTAACAGAAAAATGGCTGACAATGAAATAACGTGCCATAGAATGCTGCAGCAGCCCGCAAGGTGTGCTGCAGTATGATGCAACTTTTAAAGGAGGAACCACTGTAGTGACCACTCTGTAGAGCTACCTTCGGAACAAGATTCATCATGAAAAACGCTAACCTGCGGGAGAGAGGGAGGGTGGGACGGAAGTTTCAGTTAGTTTCATGAGCGGAGCTTTGGTGGGTGTCAGAAAGTCAATGCTTTCCTTCAGGAGTACTTTATCTCGCTCTGTCTCTATCATTTGTCTTTCTCTCTCTTTTTCTATCTCACTCCCTGGTGTTCCGATCAATGTCTCCTTTTCCCTTCAAAGAAAGCATGTTAGTGCTAATTCAATGGAGTGCAGGTAGGCAGGCCAGTTTTGAAGCAGGGCTAGGAGTAAGGGAAGAGGATAGGGGAAGTCCTTAGGGGTAGGGCCTAGGAGGAGTATCTAGGGGCAGAGGCTGTCTCTGGACTTCCAACTAAACAAGATGATGACAGAGAAGAGGCAGGAGAGCGCAATGAGATGGAGGGAGGAGAAAGATGGGAAGATGCTGAAAGCCTGTCTGTCAGTGATAAACTCAACTCAAGGCATAAACACTCATCACTTTCACTGCCGTTTAACCACTCTTTTCCCTGAAAGGATGGATGTAAGCACCAATCCTCACCCTCCTCCTCCTCTCCTCAGTCTTCCCTCCTTCCCACCAAAGTGCAGAGAGCTCTTGATCAATATGAGATCACCAGAAACAACATTACACTTTTCACCCTGAACAACCATAAAAGCCTGCATGTGTCAATATCATGGTTTAGCATATGCAGTTTATAACGAATGCAAGTAGCTGCTCTGTCTCCTTCATTCTCTCTATAATGGGTTGGTCACTAAAACTATTCTCTGCCTGAAGACAATATAAGATTCCCAAGGACACAGGAGTCATATTGTGGTGTTTCTTCTGCAGCGAGGAGTAGGGCTAGGTATCTGAGACACACACACACTGTTACGAATACAAGTATCCTGTGTGTGTATCCTGTGTGTGTTTCTTTTCTCTCCTTCTCCCCTCACAGGTGAAAATCATCACTCCCCAATCAGTCAACAATCAACCCATCAATCAGAAAAAACACCTCCTCCTGTTTCCTACCCTATCACAGTTCCTTCCCCATGGTTTAAAAACCCCATCATTTGTTTGCTCTAGAGCTCAATCTCTTTGTAATGCCATGTTTGTAGATCTCTGTTCTTTATAGATTTCTGTAGCTCAATCTCTTTGTAAATGCCATGTATGTAGATCTCTCTCTTTGCGTCTTAACCTCTTCTTTTGTTTGAGCACCTCCAAATCACTTTGTCATCTCCTGTGAGTGTTGTTTTGGTTATGGTGTTTGTTTGTTGCTGGTGGGAAAAGGGGGAAACCAAGACAAGTCGCCCATGGGCATACACTACCCGTAGGTGAACTTTGTTAAATACACTAGTTAGAACTGGGCGGACCACCCACTGTATTTTGGTTAGTTAGTTAGCTGTTGTTAAAGTAGGCTAATCTAGCTTAGGGGTGTTTTTGCATATTTGTTTCTTTCCTTGGGTCCAGCTCAGCCCCTTTTCCTGCTCCCCCCATTACCGTGTGTTTATAAATAAACCCTGAGTTTGACGGTATTATTTCGGTTGTCGTGGTTATTACGTTCACACTTTTACTTTGTCACTATTATAATTTACATGAGTTATGTTACGGGTCTCACTACCATCCCCCCTAGACTGTCGGGCCAAAAGGGATTCGTAACACACACACACACACCCACTAGTTTAACTGGGTTTAATAGATCTGTGGTATAGATGGCTCTATCGCAACCCTGCTTTAATAATGTCAATGTGTCTCCCTGGATCTGGCTCGGTTCAGACAAATATCTAGAATATCTTTATTTCTGAGCTGTTCTGCTTTCTCTTGTCTAGACAGCTAAAATAAGGATGTCTGCTTCCTGATCCAACCAAGGAAATGGATAATAATAGTAATGCACCATGTGTAGACAGCATTGAACTGCAAATTAACCCTTTCAAACACACTTTCATCTGCTTAGATAGTGTCACACACACCCAACACACTCACTAGGTCACAGTATCATATTGGATAGACAGAGCCATTTAATATCAAGGGAATGGTACACTGGAAAGTAGTGGAAGGACTCTCTCTTTCCGTCTCTCCCTCTCCCCCTCTCTCTCTCTTTCTCCCTGTCACTCCCTCTCCCAGTCTCTCCCTCTCCCTGTCTCTCCATCTCTTTCCCTCTCCCTTCTCCAGTGTAGGCTGCTGATTGGAAGACAGCTCATAATAATGGCTGGAAGGAAGCAAATGGAATGGCACCATGTGTTTGATGTACTTGATACCATTCCACCCTTTCCACTCCAGCCATTTCCATGAGCCCGCCCTCCCCAATTAAGGTGCCACCAACCTCCTGTGACCCTCTCCGTCTCTGCCCCCCCTCTCTCTCTCTCTCTCTCTGCCCCCCCCCTCTCTCTCTGTCCCCCCTCTCCCTCTCTCTCTGTCCCCCCTCTCCCTCTCTCTCTGTCCCCCCCCTCTCTCTCTGCCCCCCCCCCTCTCTCTCTGTCCCCCCCCCCTCTCTCTCTGTCCCCCCCCCCCCCCCCCCTCTCTCTCTGTCCCCCCCCCCCCTCTCTCTCTGTCCCCCCCCTCTCTCTCTGTCCCCCCCCCCTCTCTCTCTGTCCCCCCCCCCTCTCTCTCTGTCCCCCCCCCCTCTCTCTCTGTGTCCCCCTCTCTCCCTCTCTCTCTGTGTCCCCCTCTCTCCCTCTCTCTCTGTGTCCCCCTCTCTCCCTCTCTCTCTGTGTCCCCCTCTCTCCCTCTCTCTCTCTGTCCCCCTCTCCCTCTCTCTCTCTCTTTCTCTCCTTTTTTTTCAGCAGTTCTCCTCTAAATCCAACTGATAGTTTGACCATTGACAGGAATGGTCATCAGAGCAACTGTGAAAATGAGTCTATCTGTCACTTACAGAGGTATCATAAACTGTGTGTGTGACAGCGGTCAAGATAGGCATTGTGAATCTGTCACTTGGAGATGAGGACGGAAGCATGTTGAGATCTCTGTAAGCCTCCCATTATTACTTTACCAGTATGTGTAACGCTATAGTGTCTTTACAAGTCCGTTGAGAAAATAAGAGTTCCAGTAGCAACCAGATATTTTCCATAAACTAGCTGTGGTGTGTCTGGACTGCTTCTCTAAGCATCGCATAGAAACAGCATACAGTGTGTGCATTTTGGAGGGTATGTACCAACAGCGCAAACACAATGTAAACTGGTGCATTTATTTTATTTAACCTTATTTTAACGAGGCAAGTCAGTTAAGAACAAAGTATTCTTCACAATGACAGCCTACTCCGGCAAAACCCAGACGACGCTGGGCCAATGAACCTTATGATGGGATAAAGGTCAGCAAGTTTGGTCAGGGAGTTGGTCAAATCAAATCCAATTGTATTGATTGCATATACTTACTTTGCAGATGTTATTGCAGGTAATGCTTATGTTTCTCCAATAGTCATGTGTACCTAAGCATACAAAACAATACACACAAATCCCAAAAATAAAAACAAAGAAATTAAGAAACACCAGAATGAGCAATGTCAGAGTCAGGAAACTAAATATAGATTCATATACAGTGCATTGGGAAAGTATTCAGACCCCTTCCTTTTCCAAGTTTTGCTATGTTACAGCCTTATTACAGAAAAATGATTCCTCATCAATCTACATCCAATACCCCATAATGACAAAGCAAAAAAACAGGTTGACATTTTTGCAAATGTATTAACACAAAATACCTTATTTACAAAAACTATTAAAAACACAAATACCTTATTTACATAGGTATGACAGCCAGCTTGGAGTTTGCAAAAAGGCACTTAGACCATGAGAAACAAGATTCTCTGGTCTGATGAAACCAAGATTGAACTCTGTGGCCTGATTGCCAAGCATCACGTCTGGAGGAAACCTGGCACTGTCCCTATGGTGAAGCATGGTGGTGGTAGCATCATGCTGTGAGGATGTTTTTCAGCGACATGGAATGGGAGACTAGAGCATTCAGGACCTCAGACTGGGGCGAAGGTTCACCTTCCAACAGGACAACAACCTTAAGCACACAGCCAAGACAAAGTAGGAGTGGCTTCAGGACAAGTCTCTGAACGTTCTTGAGTGGCCCAGCCAGAGCCTGGGCCTGATCTAACATCTCTTGATAGACTTGAAAATAGCTGTGCAGTGACACTCCCCATCTAACCTTACAGAACTTGAGAGGATCTGCAGAGAAGAATGGGAGAATCATCCCAAATATAGGTGTGCTAAGCTTGTAGTGTCATACCCAAGAAGACTTGAAACTATAATCGCTAACAAAGGTGCTTCAACAAATTACTAATTAAAGGGTCTGAATACCTATGTCAATATAATATTTCAGTTTTTATTTTTAATACATTTACAAAAATATTTTTAAAAAACGGTATATTCTTTGTCATTATGTGGTATTGTGTGTAGATTGATGAGGGAAAAAAACAAATCTAATACATTTTAGAATAAGGCTGGAAAAGAAAAACGTAGAAAAAGTCAAGGGGTCTGAATACTTTCCGAACACACTTCTCACTGAGTGTACAAAACTTTAGGAACACCTGCTCTTTCCATGACATAGACTGACCAGGTGAAGCTATGATCCCTTATTGATGTCACCTGTTAAATCTATCAATTCGTCACGAATTGAGGTTGTTCTGAGGGCAAAAGGGGATACAAGTCAATATTAGAAAGGTGTTACGAATGTTTTGTACAATCTGTTGCCTACTGGGTCAATTTCACACCAAATAGTCTGAAGCAACAGGACTTTTCTCGCAGGCTCTATTTCCCTATTTGGGAGCATTGCAAACTGTAGTTTGGGATTTTTGACCTGATTACATATACATTGAATAACAGCAGCCTTTCGACATGTTTTGTTATTTATGTTTAATAACAAAAAAAATGATAATGATGTTGGCTCTTTTACAATGGGGGTAAATGAAAAGATAATCGTGTTTGAGGGAAATTCCTTCTTATGACATGAATACAGACTCAGGAGTACATGCCACCTTTCCATTCAAACAATGCAGTCAATCCACACTCGCTGAAATCAGTTGATGATACGACTTAGACAAGTTAAATGCAACAAGTACTGATATTGTATCATGTAATAGCAATAATTACAGTTTTCCAAGAAAAAAAACAAACATTTATGGTCTGTTTACATATATATATGAGGCTATTTATTTAGAAGAAAAAAAAAATATATATATATATATATATAAACGCAACATGTAAAGTCCCATGTTTCAAGAGCTGAAATAAAAGATCCCATAAATGTTCCATACGCACAAAAAGCTTATTTCTCTCATATGTTGTGCACAAATTTGGTTACATCCCTGTCAGTGAGTATTTCTCCTTTGCCAAGATATTCCATCCACCTGATAGGTGTAGCATATAAAGAAGCTGATTAAACAGCATAATCATTAAACAGGTGCACCTTGTGCTGGGGACAATAAAACGGCACTCTAAGATGTGCAGTAACACAGATGTCTCAACTTCTGAGGGAGTGTTCAATTGGCATGCTGACTGCAAGAATGTCCTCCAGAGCCGCCTCCAACGTCGTTTTAGTGAATTTGGCAAAATGTCCAACCAGCCTCACAACCGCAGACCACATGTAACCACGCCAGCCCAGGACCTCCACATCCGGCTTCTTCACCTGCAGGATCTTCTGAGATCAGCCAACCGGACAGCTGATGCAACTGTGGGTTTGCACAACCAAATCATTTTTCCATAAACTGTAAAAACCGGAACAAAGTCAATGTGCAGGGGCACTGGTTAGTTGAGGTAATATGTACATGAAGGTAGAGTAATTTAAGTGACTATGCATAGATGATAACAACAGAGAGCAAAAGCGGTGTAAAAGGGGGGGAGGATGCAAATAGTCTGGGTAGCCATTTGATCAGGTGTTCAGGAGTTATGGCTTGGGGGTAGAAGCTGTTTAGAGCCTCTTGGACCTAGACTTGGCGCTCTGGTAACGCTTGCCGTGTGGTAGCAGAGAGAACAGTCTATGACTAGGGTGGCTGGAGTCCTTGACTATTTTTAGGGCCTTCCTCTGACACCACCTGGTATATAGGTCCTGGATGGCAGGAAGCTTGGCACCAGTAATGTACTGGGCTGTTCACACTGCCCTCTGTAGAGTCTTGTGGATGGAGCTGAGCAGTTGCCATACCAGGCAGTGATGCAACTAGTCAGGAAGCTCTCGATGGTGCAGCTGTAGAAACTTTTGAGGATCTGAGGACCCATGCCAAATCTTTTCAGTCTCCTGGGTGGGAATAGGTTTTGTCGTGCCCTCTTTACGACGGTCTTGGTGTGCTTGGACCATGTTAGTTTGTTTGTGATGTGGACACCAGGCTCTCAAACTGCTCCACTGCAGCCCCGTCGATGAGACTGGGGGCATGCTCCGCCCTCTTTTTCCTGTTATCTTGATCACGTTGAGGGAGAGGTTGTTGTCCTTGCACCACACGGCCAGGTCTCTAACCTCCTCCCTATAGGCTGTCACGTCATTGTCGGTGATCAGGCCTACCACTGTTGTGTCATCGGCACACTTAATGATGGTGTTGGAGTCGTGCCTGGCCGTGCAGTCATGAGTGAACATGGAGTACAGGAGGAGACTGAGCGCCCCTGTGTTGAGGATCAGCGTGGCAGATGTGTTGTTACCTACCCTTACCACCTGGGGGTGGCTCGTCAGGAAGTCCAGGATCCAGTTGCAGAGGGAGGTGTTTAGTCCCAGGGTCCTTAGCTTATTTATGAGATTTGAGGGCACTATGGGGTTGAACGCTGAGCTGTAGTCAATGAATAGCATTCTCACATAATTGTTCTGTTTGTCCAGGGGGGAAAGGGCAGTGTGGAGTGCAATAGAGATTGCATCATCTGTGGATCTGTTGGGGCGGTAGGCAAATTGGAGTGGGTCTAAGGTTTCTGGGATAATGGTGTTTATGTGAGCCATGACCAGCCTTTCGAAGCACTTCATGGCTACAGATGTGAGTGCTACGAGTCGGTAGTTCTTTAGGCAGGTTTCCTTAGTATTCTTGGGCACAGGCACTATGATTGTCTGCTTAAAACATGTTGGTATTACAGACTCAGACAGAGGTTGAAAATGTCAGTGAAGACACTTGCCAGTTGGTCAGCGCATGCTCGCAGTACACATCCTGGTACTCCTTGTGAATGTTGACCTGTTTAACCTGTCTAGGGTATGTGGGATGCTAGCGTCCCACCTGGCCAACATCCAGTGAGATTGCAGAGCGCCAAATTCAAATACAGAAATACTCAATATAAAAATTCAGAAAAGATACAACTATTTTACATAGGTTTAAAGATGAGCATCTTGTGAATCCAACCAAAAATGCTTTACGGCGAAAGAATACCTTACAATTATTTGAGAACATAGCCAAGCAGACAAATCCTTACAAACAGTATCCTGCCAAGTAGAAGAGTTACACAAGTCAGAATTAGAGATAAAATTAATCACTTACCTTTGATGATCTTCATATGTTATCACTCAGAAGACATTCATTTATTCAATAAATGTTCCTTTTGTTCGATAAAGTCTCTCTTTATATCTGAAAACCTCAGTTTTGTTTGCACGTTTTCTTCAGTAATCCACAGGCTCAAACGCAGTCACAACAGGCAGACAAAAAATCAAAATTGTATCCATAAAGTTCATAGAAACATGTCAAACGATGTTTATATTCAATCCTCAGGTTGTTTTTACCCTAAATAATCGATAATATTTCAACCGGACAATAACATCATCAATATAAAAGGTCAACAAGAAAGGCACTCTCTCGGTCGCGCGCATGAAAAAGCTTTGTGATACGGCAGGTTCCACTCAATCAGACTGCTCTTACTCCCTCATTTTTCAGAATACAAGCCTGAAACAATTTCTAAAGACTGGTGACATCTAGTGGAAGGCATAGGAACTGCAATTTGAGTCCTAAGTCAATGGATACTGTAATGACATTGAATAGAAAACTACAAACAAACAAAAAATCCTACTTAATGAGTGGATTTTTCTCAGGTTTTCGCCTGCCAAATCAGTTCTGTTATACTCACATACACTATTTTAACAGTTTTGGAAACTTTAGAGTGTTTTCTATCCAACTCTACTATTTATATGCATATCCTATATTCTGGACCTGAGTAGAAGGCAGTTTAACTTGGGCATGCTTTTCATCCAAAATTCAAAACGCTGCCCCCTACCCTAGAGAAGTTAAAGGTCTTACTCACATTGGCTGCGGAGAGCGTGATCACACAGTCTTCAAAAACTGTTATTTGCCTCGAAGCGAACATAGAAGTAGTTTAGCTCGTCTAGTAGGCTCGTGTCACTGGGCAGCTCTCGGCTGTGCTCCCCTTTTGTAGTCTAGTCTATAATGGTTTGCAAGCCCTGCCACATCTGACGTGCATCAGAGCTCATGTAGTACAATTCGATCTTAGTCCTGTATTGATGCTTTGCCTGTTTAATGTTTCTTTGGAGGGCATAGCGGGATTTCTTATAAGCTTCCGGGACATAGTCCCGCTCCTTGAAAGCGGCAGCTCTAGCCTTTATGTTCTTCTTCTGGTTGGGGTATGTATGTACTGTCACTGTGGGGATGACGTCATTGATGAACTGATTGATGAAACCAATTACTGATGTGGTGTACTCCTCAAAGCCATTGGAGGAATCCCGGAACATATTCCATTCTGTGCTAGCAAAACAGTCCTGTAGCTTAGCATCTGCTTCATCTGACCACTTTTTATTGGTGCTTCCTGCTTTAATTTTAGCTTGTAAGCAGGAATCGGGAGAATATAATTATGGTCAGATTTGCCAAATGGAGGGCGAGGGGGAGCTTTGTATGCTCTCTGTGTATGAAGTAAAGGTGGTCCAGAGTTTTTAAATCCTCTGGTTGCACATTTAACATGCATATAGAAATTTGGTCAAATGGATTTATGTTTCCCTGCATTAAAGTCCCTACTAGGAGCGCCGCCTCTGGGTGAGCATTTTCTTGTTTGCTTATGGCGGAATACAGCTCATTCAATGCTGTCTTATTGCCAGCCTCTGACTGTGGTGGCATGTAAAAAGCTACAAGCAAAACCTTGATACTTCCTTAGATATCGTGCACCAGCTGTTATTTACCCCTTGTCTTACCAGACTCCGCTGTTCTATCCTGCCGGTGAAGTGTATAACCAGCCAGCTGTATGTTGATAGTGTCGTCATTCAGCCACGTCTCCGGGAAGCATAAGATATTACAGTTTTTAATGTCTCGTTGATTGTTTTATCTTCCGTGTAGGTAATCCATTTTTTTGTCCAAAGATTGCACGTTTGCTAGCAGAATGGAAGAAATTGGGGGTTTAGTCGATCACCTACGAATTCTCAGAAGGCAGCCCGCCCTCCGGACCATTTTTCTCCGCCTCCTCTTCATGCAAATCACAGGGATCTGGGCCTGTTTCCGAGAAAGCAGTATATCATTTGCGTTTGCCCGTCAGACTCGTTAAAGGAAAAAAAATATTCTGCCAGTCTGTGCTGAGTAATCACAGTCCTTATGTCCAGAAGTTCTTTTGGGTCATAAGAGACGGTAGCAGCAACATTATGTACAACATAAGTAAAAATACAAGTTACAAACAAAGCAAATAAATAAACAAAAACACAATCGGTTGGAGGCACGCCTTCTTCTCCGGCGCCATCTTACATGACAATATTTTGCGTTATTAATAATTCAGTTACACTTTTTCTGATATCACATGCCTTACTTTTATTTTCATGCAGAAGTAAAATCAAGATTATGCCTCTACAGCCATTAATTTCAATTAAACTAATTTGGATTATTTTACCAATATGGCTCCCATTTTAGTTGGAACTTTTAGGGTTTATGACATGGCCCTGTCAGTAATTTAATAGGATCTCTACGCTCTCAACATTGTGCTTGAGCATGTGTGTGTTTATGTATATAAGGGAGTGTCACACCCTGATCTGTTTCACCTGTCTTTGTGATTGCCTCCACCCCTCCAGGTGTCGCCCATCTTCCCCATTATCCCCTGTGTATTTATATGTATCTGTCTTGTCTGTTGCCAGTTTGCTCTGTTTAGTCAAGCCTACCAGCGTTTTCCCCTCTGGTCCTGTCTCTGGATTGTTCCTGTTCTCTAGTTTTCCCGATTTGACCTTTTCTGCCTGCCTTGACCCCGAGCCTGCCTGCCGTCCTGTAACTTTGTTCCACCTTTGTGGAGTATTGATCCTTGACCTGTATTTTGCCTGACCTTGTTGGATTATTAACCTCTTAGTGCGTAAATCACTCTAGCGGGATCAAATTCGACAACATCCGGTGAAATCGGAACACGCCAAATTCAAAATACAAAATCGTGATTTTAAACATTCATGAAAATACAAGTGTCCTACATCATTTAATAGCTTAACTTCTTGTTAATCCAGCCGCTTGTCAAATTTCAAAAAGGCTTTACGGAGAAACCATGCGATTATCTGAGGACAGCACCCCACACACAAAAGCATTACAAACATTTTCCAAACAAGCAGAGGCGTCACGAAAGACAGAAATAGCGATAAAATAAATCACTTACCTTTGAAGATCTTCCTCTGTTTGCAATCACAAGGTCCCAGCTACATAACAAATGGTCCTTTTGTTAAATTAAGTCCTTCTTTTTATCCAAAAAAAGTCAGTTTAGTTGGTGCGCTTGACTCAGTAATCCACCGGTTTCCCTCGTTCAAAATGCATACAAATGAATCCCGAAAGTTACCAATAAACTTTGTCCAAACAAGTCTAACAACATTTCTAATTAATCCTCAGGTACCCTAATATGTAAATAAGCGATACAATTTAAGACGGAGAATAGCATGTTCATTACCGGAGATAAATAACGAAGTGTGCGCCCTCACTGAAGCGCGCCACAATACTACAGCCAAAATGGGAGCCACCTAGAAAAATGACAAATTCTAGCTAATTTTTCAAAAAACAAGCCTGAAAGTCTTTCTAAAGACTTTTGACATCTACTGGAAGCCCTATGAACTTTAATCTGGAAAGGTATTCCATTGATTTACCCATAGACAGGCATTTAAAATGGTGTCACCTCCAAAACAAACATTTCTGGATGGAGTCTCCTCGGGTTTATTATTCTCCTCAGATTCTCCTCGGGCTATATCCATTCTGTTATACTCACAGACAGAATTTTTACAGTTTTGGAAACTAGTGTTTTTCTATCAAATACTATCAATTATATGCATATCCTAGCTTCTGGGCCTGAGTAACAGGCAGTTTACTTTGGGCACGTCAGTCATCCGAAATACCAAATACTGCCACCGGCCCTCAAGAAGTTGAACTGTTGTTAATTCAACATTGTCTGCATCTGGATCTTACCTTGAAACGTGATAGTACGAACTGGCCATGACTGACCAAGCAGACCCGGGCTAGCTGCCCAACGCAATCTCCTCCCAAGGAGCCACCATCATTAGGCACGAGGAATTGCTTCGTGGCCTTATGGAGGGGGTCCAAACATTGGCTGAAAGCCATGACCGGGTGTTGAACATTTGGAAGGAACAATTCAACGGGTTGTCTGGGAGGCAGCCTACCACAGTGGTAACCCCACAGCCCCTCAGTAACTCAGCTGCTAGCAGCGCCGTCTCATCGGTCACTCTACTTTCTCGGGAGCCTCGCTTACCTCACCCGGAACGCTTCAATGGAGAGCTGAGTACCTGTTGGGCATTTCTAGCTCAGTGTGCCCTCATCTTTGAGCTTCAGCCATCCTCCTTCCCCTCAGATTGCTCCAAGATAGCCTACCTCATCACGCTGATGTCCGGGAGGGCTCTCACCTGGGCTACTGCTGTATGGAAACAGCCGGCCATATGCGTTAGTTTGGAAGGGTTCGTGGGAGAGGTGAAGAAGGTTTTTGATGCCCCATTCTCCGGGAGAGAAGCTGCCCGGAAGCTAATCCAGCTTCGGTAGGAGTCGCGCAGTGTGGCAGACTATGGGGGTGGATTTCCGCACATTGGCAGCGAAGAGTGCTTGGAACCAGGAAGCGCTGTTCGATATGTTCCTGCATGGCGTCTTGGAGGAGGTTAAGGACGAGCTTGCTATTCAGGAGTTACATACAGATGTCGATTCCCTGATCGCGTTGACCATCCGCATCGAATGGCAATTACGGGAACGACGGATGGAGAGGAAATTCTATTTCGGTCGCACATCCAGGGATTCCACCTGGCCTCCGAGTCATCCAGGAAGTCCCCGACGGTCCCATTGCCAAGAGAACCCGAGGCTTCCTGTCCTCCCCTGCGAGTCGCGGAAGATGGCCGAGTCACCGTTCCCGAGCCTATGCAACCAGGCAGAGCTGGGCGCTCGCAAGAGGAACGGCAATACAGGCTCAACACAAAGAAATGTCTGTATTGCGGGACTCTTGGTCATTTGGTGTCCTCTTGTCCTTTCCAGTAGGAGCGAGTAATCTCGTGGGCCATATGGATAACTTTTCTGCTTCCCTTGCTCGCATCCCTTTTCATTTCATTCTGCTGTGGGTAAACCAGTCTAGACCTCTCCAGGTCCTCATTGACTCTGGGTTCGATGAGAGCTTTTTGGACGCTACCCTGGCTTCTAAACTGAACATCCCCACTCATGTTAGAGCGCTGGACAGTCGCTCTATAGGCCGGGTCACTCATAATACCACTGCCATCAACCTACAGAGAGACTATTTCTGCTCATCAAGTCTCCTCAGATTCCCTTTGTTTTGGGATTCTCCTGGCTCTATCGACACAATGCCATCATCAACTGGTCTATGGGTGCCATCATGGGCTGGAGTCCGTTCTGCCACGACCATTGTCTGAAGTCAGCGCAACCTGCCCCGGGACGTCTTCCTGGGGGTTCGGAAGGTGCTCCGGACCTCTATGCAATCCCCGGGGGTGTACCAGGACCTCTGGGAGGTGTTCAGCGATGCCCGGGCCACTTTGTTTCCGCTGCACCAACTCTATGACTGCGGGATTGACCTTCTCCCGATCACCACGCCGCCCTCAGGGATGTCTGTACTCTCTGTCGAGACCAGAGACCAAGGCTATGGAGACCTACATTGGGGACTCCCTAACAACAGGATTTATCCATCCCTCTTTCTCTCCCGCCGGCGCAGTGTTCTTCTTAGTGGAGAAAAAGGACAAGACCCTGCGCCCGTGCATTGACTACAGGAGACTCAATGACATTACCGTTAAGAACCGTTACCCACTACCTCTCATTTCCTCTGCGTTCGAGCCACTCCAGGGGGCCACTGTGTTTTCCAAGCTGGATCTACGGAACGCCTACCACCTGGTGTGGATACGAGAGGGGAACGAGTGGAAGACCGCCTTCATCATGGCCAGCGGCCACAACGAATATCTGGTCATGCCTTTTGGCATGAGAGAAAGAGATAGAGAAAGATAGGGAGAGAGAAAGAGATAGAGAGAAGGGATGACTTTGTGGAAATAATACACAAATGTTGTTAAATCCACAACACAAACACAGTTCTGGAGAGAAAGAGCAACAACAGCGTAAATTATGGATGTGTTCATAATTTCGCTCTGGCTATCTACTCTGATTTCAGAGCATTCTCTTCTGAGTGTGCCAGAGGGCAGAATAACTAATGAATTTACAAATGCTCAACACCCGCTAAATATGGCCGGTGTCAGTAATCATTGGCAAAAAACATAATTAAATTGTTGCCAGTAGCAGTTACAGTCACCACCGCTCTGGATAATATGAAAACAGCCTAACCAGCTCTGCTAGTGCCGTAAAATGGTAAGAGTGAGGTGTTCTCTCATTTGTGTCTGGAAGTAGCTAGCCAGTTAGCTTGGGTGCTTGACTGCCGTTGTGTGGTCAGAACGCTCGGATCAACTCTACTCTCGGCCAGAGAGTCCAGTGTGCACTCCAAACGCTCCAAAAGCAAAACATTCTGACAATGCTCTGAATTTATGAACGCCCAGAGCGCACTCTGGCACTCCAAAGTGAATTTACAAACACACCCTATGTCTGAACAACTATCCTTACGCCAGTGTGTGTGTGTGTGTGTGTGTGTGTGTGTGTGTGTGTGAGCAGAAGACAAAAAGGATTGGTGGTTCTGAAGGCTATCACAAATCCCCTTCTCTTACCTATAAGCCTGCAACACTCCCCATTCATCATGTCTTCCATCCATCCATCCATCCCCCTCTCCTCTCCTCTCCTCTCCTCTCCTCTCCTCTCCTCTCCTCTCCTCTCCTCTCCTCTCCTCTCCTCTCCTCTCCTCTCCTCTCCCTCTTCAGGCATGCTGAGTCCCTTTCCCTGCCTAGTGTGATATAAGAGCTGTCTGTCTTGCTCCACAACTTTATTATTCCTCTCTAAAGAGAAGAGAAGAGAGGCAGAGGTGGCCACTCACTTACTGCAGTCATGTATATGCTGGCCAGCGTGTGGTTTGCATATAAAAGCCTGCTGGTGAAAGTGATTAAATGGGTATCAGGTCGTATGTTGAAATGGCTATTGTTAAAAGGGATGTATCTGTTTAAGACATCCTTGGTAGGGATAACATCATTGCAGCAAGCGAGTCCAGACTTCTAGACTATCTTCCTCTTTCTTTCTCTTTCGCTCTCTCTTTCTCTCTCTGTTTCTCTCTTTCTCTCTATCACTCTCTCTCTCCCTCTCTTTCTATCATCCACTTACTTGCTGTGTGCGCCAAATTAGTCTCATTGTGTTTTACTGGGTGTCTCAGTGACCCCACACACTGAGCTACAGCCCCTCTACTCCACAGTGTCTAATAAAGCACTAATGGAGGAAACACTGGCTCCTCATTAGGATGTTATTCATAGCTATTGTTTCTTCACACACAGCCTGGTAGTGTAACTTACAGGGCTAGACAATACTCTGGGGCTTATTCACTCTCCAGCCCATGTGCCAGGAATTGACAAGCTTCCTGCTGAATCATATAACCATTTTCTGGGAGGGACCTCTTTATTAAGGTGTTTCAGGAGTCCTTATATTGTTATTTGTTGCTTAGTAGAAGCAAGCAGGGTTGGGTAGGTTACTTTGTAAATGTAATCCGTTACAGTTTCTAGTTACCTGTCCAAAATTGTAATCAGTAACGTAGCTTTTGGATTACCCAAACACAGTAACGTAATCGGATTACTTTCAGCTACTTCCCCCTTATGAAGCATTAGAAGAAGACAAAAAGGATCCATCAAGCACATTTGGTGTGTCGTCTTAGTGGTCTCTGACTTGTGGTCAGACGGAGGTGGAACAACTGAAACTTGGGCGTTTTTTCAAAGTAACTTTTTCCGCAAATATCTTATTTGAATTTATAATCTTAGTAGTAATCATCCACTTTTTCAAAAGCATCTGTAATCTGATTACAATATTTTAGCTGGTAACTTTTAAACAGATTACTCCCCAACCCTGGTAGCAAGCAGTGCAGTCTTTTATTGAAAAAAGTGGGGGAATTGGGTTTTCTATTAAATTGGAGGCCAGGAGAGGAGAGGAGGTAATCATCGTACAGTAGCCACTGTGCTTCTACATCTGCATTGCTTGCTCTTTGGGGTTTTAGGCTGGGTTTCTGTATAAGCACTTTGTGACATCTGCTGATGTTAAAAGGGCTTTATAAATAAATTGTATTGATTGATTCTTCACCCAGCCCCAAGTCTCCGCAATACTCTGGGGGGTAGGATGCATCCAGGTGTACTTCCCTCTCAAAAACACACACACACACACACACACACAAACACACACACACACACACACACACACACGAGAATTTGACATTTAAATGAGGTTTAGGACACAATGCAGAGTGATTGGGTGTATTGATGGGAGGACTCTGTGAGGAACTGATAACAGCTGTCTTATTCACTCACTGGAGGAGAGGAGAGCATAAACACACACTTTACTTGTAGTGACACACACACACTCCCATATATGCACAGTCCCATATACACACTCAGACACATATACACATATACATACACGCTCCCAGAAGCATGCACCAGTTAGCCTCGAGCTCGGCCCATCTCTCGGCTAGAAAGCGAAGTATACCAACTACAATACCTCTCTTGCCAATTTTGTCTGCACCCTTTGTCAACACGGAGCCCCGCCGATCCATCACGACTGGTCTGCTGATCTGCTGACGTAATTCGGCCAATGTGCTCTCAACCAGCCTCTGCATCGTGGATGTGGTGAAGATCCATCTGCTAGCCCCGGCCCGCCAGCTTCCTGGACTCTGTTTCTCCCGCTCACCTAGTGTAGTAATCGACTAACATCTAACACCCATCTACACAGCTGATGCCTGCTGGACTGTTCATTAACACTGTACTTCATTTTGTTTATCTGTCGGCCTCAGCCTTGAACTGAGGCCCTGTGTGTAGGCCCCCTCTCTGCCCATTTATCGGCATTTACCAGTTGTTGTCTCGCCCGTTGTCTTAGCTCTCCCAATCAACACCTGTGATTGCTTTATGCCTCTCTTTAATGTCAATATGCCCTGTATACTGTTGTTTAGGCTCTCATTGCTTTATTTTACTCCAGAGCCCCTAGTCCTGCTTAACATGCCTCAGGTAACCCCCCTTGTCCCACCCCACACACATCAGTTAAGAACAAATTCTTATTTTTTATTTTACCCCTTTTCTCCCCAATTTTATGTTATCCAATTGTTTATCTTGTCTCATCGCTACAACTCAGGTACGGTCTCGGGAGAGACAAAGGTTGAAATTCCTCCTCCGATACACAACCCAACCAAGCCGCACTGCTTCTTAACACAGCGCCATCCAACCCGGAAGCCAGCCACACCAATGTGTCGGAGGAAACACCATGCACTTGGCAACCTTGGTTAGCGTGCACTGCGCCCGGCCCACCACTGGAGTCGCTGGTGCGTGATGAGACAAGGACATCTCTACCGGCCAAACCCTCCCTAACCCGGAAGACGCCAGGCCAATTGTGCGTCACCCCAAGGACCTCCCGGTCGCGGCCAGTTACGACAGAGCCTGGGCGCGAACCCAGAGTCTCTGGTGGCACAGCTGGCACTGCAGTACAGCACCCTTAACCACTGTGCCACCCGGGAAGCCCTCAAATTCTTATTTTCAATGACGGCCTACGAACAGTGGGTTAACTGCCTTGTCCATGGGCAGAACGACAGATTTGTACCTTGTTAGCTCGGGGATTTGAACTTGCAACCTTTCGGTTACTAGTCCAACGCTCCAACCACTAGGCTACGCGGAGATGCAGCAAGCTTAACTGGTGCCTCCAGAGATGCAACCTCTCTCATTGTCACTCAATGCCTAGGTTTACCCCCACTGTACTCGCACCCTACCATACCCTTGTCTGTACACTATGCCCTGAATCTATCCTACCGCGCCCAGAAATCTGCTCCTTTTATTCTCTGTTCCCAAAGCACTAGACGACCAGTTATTTTAGCCTTTAGCCGTACCCTCATCCTACTAGCCCTCTGTTCCTCGGGTGATGTAGAGGTTAATCCAGGCCCTGTGTGTCCCCAGGCACTCTCATTTGTTGACTTCTGCAACAGTAAAAGCCTTGGGTTCATTCATGTTAACATCAGAAGCCTCCTCCCTAAGTTTGCTTTATTCACTGTTTTAGCACACTCCTCCAACCCTGATGTCCTTGCATTGTCTGAATGCTGGTTTAGGAAGGCCACCAAAATATCTGAAATTTCCATCCCCAATTACAACATTTTCCTTCAAGACAGAACTGCTAAACGGAGCGGAATTGCAATCTACTGTAGAGATAGCCTGCAGAGTTCTGTTACACTATCCAGGTCTATGCCCAAACAGTTCAAGCTTCTACTTTTAATTCAAGATCCATCTCTCCAGAAATAAGTCCCTCACTGTTGCCGCTTGTTATAGACCCTCCTCAGTTCCCAGCTGTGCCCTGGACACCATATGTGAATTGATTGCCCCCCCATCTATCGTCAGAGTTTGTACTGCTAGGTGACCTAAATTGGGATATGCTTAACACCCCGGACATCCTACAATCTAAGCTAGATGCCCTCAATCTCACACAAATTATCAAAGAACCTACCAGGTACAACCCCAAATCCAAATGGACACCATCATAGATATCATCCTGACCAACTTGCCCTCTAAATATACCTCTGTTGTTTTCAACCAGCATCTCAGCAATCACTGCCTCATTGCCTGCGTTCGTTATGGGTCCGCGGTCAACAATCACCCCTCATCACTGTCAAACGCTCCCTAAAACACTTCTGCGAGCAGGCCTTTCTAATCGACCTGTTCCGTGTATCCTGGAAGGATATTGACCTCATCCCGTCAGTAGAGGATGCCTGGTTATTCTTTAAAAGTGCTTTCCACACCATCTTAAACAAGCATTCCCCTTTCAAAAAACTAAGAACTAAGAACAGATACACACTAACACATTCACATATACACACTCACACACATAGTCCCATATACACACTCGCACACACAGTCCCATATACACACTCACACACACAGTCCCATATACACACTCAGACACACACATTCACAAATACACACACAGTCCCATATACACACTCAGACACACACATTCACATATACACACTCACAAACACAGTCCCATGTACACACTTGGACACACACGGACTGGCACACACATTCACACATACATAAGGGGGCATTCATGCAGAAGCAAACACGTACACACTGATTAAATAATATAAACCAATCATGTTGTGGTAAACCAATTTGACACACATACACACACACACATACACACAGAGAAACTTTTCAGGTTGACTAGTTGCATTACTAATTCCCCCACAAACATCCTGCTGGGGAGTTTCATTATTCCCAAACGAACCATCGGAGCCTGACTCCCCTCCAAGTTACAGATAAAACACACACACACTGAAGTATTGCTCTCTCAACACTATCCCGTCTCCCCTGGGCCGGACCACTCGCCTGCCTGCCTTCTGTCCGGCCCCAATCAATCACACACACACACACACACACACACACACACACACACGCCCCAGTGGAAACTTATGAAACATTCATCAAGCAGCATCTCTAACTAATGAACGAGAGTCAACAATGAATTATTGATAATATTCTAATGGTTTACCTTCCTCACTAATTACAGAAATGTAAATGGGAAACAAATTATTATCTTCTAATGACTCTGCAGAGTTTGAGCCCTGGGAACTAGAAGAGTTTCAGACTGACTGACATAGAAGACAGATAGAGGGGCAGAGAGAGGTAAGGAGAGGGAGAGAAAGATATAGAAAGAGAGGGAGAGAGAGGTAAGGAGAGAGGTAAGGAGAGGGAGAGAGAGACAGAGAGAGAGAGAGAGAGAGAATGTAGTGTAGACCATTGAGCCTCAATCCTAAGTATAGAGGGTTGACATACCTGTCATACCTTTGAACTTAAAACGGAAAACTATATACAGTACAACTCTTTCTGGCATTTACAAAATTCAACTAGAACTCACAGTGTTAAACGATCATCCATGTTTCTCAAATGTCAAATTTCTAAGAGTTTAACCTCTATAGGCTAGGGGGTGGTATTTTCACGTCCGGATGAAAAGCGTGCCCAAAGTAAACTGCCTGCTACTCAGGCTCAGAAGCTAGGATATGCATACTTTTTGAAATCTGACACGTTGGCTGGATTAACAACAAGTGTAGCTTTAATTTGGTGTATTGCATGTGTGATTTTATGAAAGTTTAATATTTACAGTAATTTAATTTGAATTTGGCGCTCTGCCATTTCACCGGATGTTGTCAAATCGATCCCGTTAACGGGATTTTAAGGTTAAGCTTAGACATTATCTCCAAGTGTTTAAGATTAGGCATTAACTCTGAATGGTTAAGGTAAGGGTTAAGATTTGGGAGAGGCTTCAAAACAAAAGTCGCAAAAACAACTTTGTCACTGGATTTGCGACATGTAACTTTTTATACCGAAGGCAGATGCTTACACCCATCCACCATCCACAATGCCCTAATGAAGCTGAAACCGACTTGAACGTAAACACGTTCACTGTTACCCTTACTGGCCAGACATGGATGGACGTCGAATACTGACTCGCACCATGGGTGACCTGGCCAACCAAAATGGCAAATAAAAATATTTTGACATACCTTTTCATGATACAGTCTCACACACACACACACACACACACACCACAGGAGGTTGGTGGCACCTTAATTGGGGAGGACGGGCTCATGGTAATGACTGGAGTGCAATCAGTGGAATGGTATCAAATTCCGGCCATTATTATGAGCCGTCCACCCCTCAGCAGCCTCCACTGACACACACACAAACACACACATATACTCTCCCACACAAAATGCACCTGTGCAAGTCCACACACAAAAACACTTCATCAAAGCAATGGTCAAGGTGGAGACATCTCCTACAACCTGTCTCCCCGAGTACTGTCTCCTGAGGGTTGCTTTGTGCTCCAACTGAAGATTCATGTGTTTGTGTGTGTGTTTGAATTATCAGAAGCTCACCCTGCAGTCTGAAAGTGTTCAGGCTTATGTGCTTATTGACACCTCCCTTTATCCTCCCTCTCTCCATCCATCCATCCATCCATCCATCATCCACCTTTAATAGCCTGTTAGGAAAGCTGATGCCTTTCATTAGCACAGAAAAATTATATATGTGTATGTGCTTGCGAAGAGGACCCCCCCCCCCCCAAAAAAAAAAGGCAATCAGCGATGCCAAAACCAGACAGCCACTTACCTCCAGACGCTCAAACACAAACACACACAGACACACAGAAACACACACACAAGGGAGAAATTGAGACATTGTAGAGGGGATGGGACAAAACAGCCCATTATGGAGCTGAATAGAGAAGTGATTAGATGTCCTCTCTGCATTTACAACCTTCACACACACACATTCCTCCAGGGAGAATGTGTCTAACAGTAAGCAGAGTAACCAGCCATCCAATCTCCCTGTTTCATTCCCCCATTCATACTGTTTACCAACCAATCACACAGAACAATATTACTACCTCTGTCCCCCCCCCCCCCCCCCCCCCCACCCCACCCACACACACACACACCAATCAGTATAGGGTAGACTAGAGACAAAGGCATGAGAAAAATCTATATTTCATCTAGGTTTGTTGTTTGGGTGGTTGTGTGCTTGTCATTAGGCCTGACCCCTGTGGCTGGGAAACACCTAATCAAATCAAATCAAATTCTGTTGGTGACATACACGTGCTAAGCAGATGTTATTGTGGGTGTTGCAAAATGCTTGTTTCTCTAGCTTCAACAGTGCAGTGATATCTAACAAGTAATATCTAACAATTTCACAAAAATACACACAATACACACAAACGTAAGTAAAGGAATGGAATTAAGAATATATAAACATATGGACGAGCAATGTCACAGCGGCAAAGAATAAGATACAGTAGAATAGAATACAGTATACAGTTATGAGATGAGTCATGTAAAATATGTCAACATTATTAAAGTGACTAGTGTTCCATTTGTTAAGTCACATGCCTCCGCTGAGGTGTATTTCTCTCCACTCATACAGGGGTAATAAAGGCCTTTTAGTCCAGGCCTTTTCCATATTTTGTATTATAATTTTTATTGTGATTTATCACCCTCAGCACCTCTACTTCCCACAGCTATGAGAGGTTACCTTTAGAGACTTTTATGAGGAAACATAGAGACTACAGGGTTCAGAGTAGTTACTTATCACGTAATATAGTTTCTCAACTCTAGTCCTCCAGTACCACCAACAGTACACATTTTAGTTGACAAACACACCTGATTCAACTTATCAGCTAATCATCAAGCCCTCAATGAGTTGAATCAGGTGTGTTTGTCCAGGGTTACAACTAAAATATGTACCAAATGAAATGTCAACCTTTTGTTTGACTGTGTTGTCTTGAGTCTGCTGAAGACTCCTAGGATGAGCATTGCAGGAGAGAAAAGTGAGAGTGTGATAGAGTCAGCACAACCTGTCACTTCCAGCACAGGCACCTCGCCCCTAGCTGTGTCTTTATTAAACTCCTCACAACGCTCTATTCCCCTGGCACAGCCTACGGTGCTTTATTGCTTTAATATCACTGCAGGTTCCTCAAATACACCACTGAAACAGATGACTCTAGTGTTTACATTACACCACTGAAACAGATTACTCTAGTGTTTACATTACACCACTGATACAGATGACTCTAGTGTTTACATTACACCACTGAAACAGATGACTCTAGTGTTTACATTACACCACTGATACAGATGACTCTAGTGTTTACATTACACCACTGAAACAGATGACTCTAGTGTTTACATTACACCACTGATACAGATGACTCTAGTGTTTACATTACACCACTGATACAGATGAATCTAGCGTTTACATTACACCACTGACACAGAAAAACTCTTTGTCTAATGGGTAGACCATTGTGCAGGAGTCATGGTTATAATCAATGTCTAAAATGTGGTGGAATTGTATTCCCAGCACCAGCAGACAAAGTGGTGTCGAGTCCAATTCCAAGTCCACCTCTAGCCGGCAGCCCATAGGCAGCTGCGTACATATGAAAGGGTTTGAAAGGTGTACGCATTCCAGAGGGCAAGCTGGAGCTGTTACCATCCTTTCACATCTAGACGTGTTCCCATGGGGCTGGGGGTCAGTTTGGGATTGGGGTAGGGTGATGACAGTCGGATAGAGAATGAGCTCCACCGTCTGGTAAAGAGTGTAACTGCAGCTCTGCTCCGTATAACAAAGGCCCTCTGAAATACACTCAACAATACACTCAGTACCATTTCTATTACAAGCCTGCTGTCACAGGCTTCACAATCCCTGAATGAACAAGCCTAGGGGGAGGTGGGAAGGGAAAACCTCCTATGCATTCACAGCAAAAAACAATGCTGTCACGTTTTATTTAAGAGGAAACCCCTGTACATGCAGTATATGGTTTAATGGCACCTTTGTCAGTGGAAAAGATGCAGCGTGATCCTGTTGCTTTACAGAACTACATCCAGGAAGTTGTCAGCGGGAACTCAGCAACTCGGGTGAGCGAATCTCGACACAATCCTGGCGAGTCTCTCACTCACGCACTCACGTTCAATCGCCCCTGCTCTCTAACATCTGCCTGTAGTTAGGCTCCATACAGGATGGAGATCTTTTCAGGCACAAAGCACTGGTTTGATAAGGAGGTGGAAGGGAAGAAAGAGAAAGTGGATGAGACAGCAAAGTGGAGAGACAGACAGCCACACAGAGACAGAGACAGAGAATGCTGCCGACAGCTTCCTAAACTTATTGAACCTGCAATGACTAAACTGGAAGTCTATCACTGGAAGTGACTCATAGGAAGGATCGTATCAAGATGACAGAATACACATTAACAACATTAATTCAGCACTATAGGTGATAAATGTAAACATGCATAGACGATGTGGATGGACATTTACACTCCCCACCATCCCTGTGGTGTAAGGACAATGGAGTGCCAGTAGCCGTGACAGTAGTTGAAAAGGCTGGAAACAGCTCCGGCCTGTCGATGCCCGTATGGAGGGGTTGGCTGTAGCGAAGCTGAGGACATTGCACTGTGGTGTGAATGCATAAAAGCATGATGAGGTGGCATGGGGACAGATGTGTGTGTCGGTTATAACTGTAATGGCGCCGGTTACTCTGTTCACTCAGTGAGAGAGGGCTGGTCAACGCCATCTTGATAAACACACAAACAAACAAACTCTCGCTCTCTCACACACACACGCACAAACAGTAAAACACATGTACACACTCTCACACACACTTTCCAAACCAGCCATCTGCGGATAGCCAACTGGCCAGCCAAACCATGGCAACTCAAGAGGAAAGCACACCTGTTTAGGAGAGGTGCTGGCTAGCAGAGTAGAACACCTGTTTAGGAGAGGTGCTGGCTAGCGGAGTAGAACACCTGTTAAGGAGAGGTGCTGGCTAGCAGAGTATAACACCTGTTTAGGAGAGGTGCTGGCTAGCAGAGTAGAACACCTGTTTAGGAGAGGTGCTGGCTAGCAGAGTATAACACCTGTTTAGGAGAGGTGCTGGCTAGCAGAGTATAACACCTGTTTAGGAGAGGTGCTGGCTAGCGGAGTAGAACACCTGTTTAGGAGAGGTGCTGGCTAGCAGAGTATAACACCTGTTTAGGAGAGGTGCTGGCTAGCGGAGTAGAACACCTGTTTAGGAGAGGTGCTGGCTAGCAGAGTATAACACCTGTTTAGGAGAGGTGCTGGCTAGCGGAGTAGAACACCTGTTTAGGAGAGGTGCTGGCTAGCAGAGTAGAACACCTGTTTAGGAGAGGTGCTGGCTAGCAGAGTATAACACCTGTTTAGCAGAGGTGCTGGCTAACAGAGTAGAACACCTGTTTAGGAGCGGTGCTGGCTAGCGGAGTAGAACACCTGTTTAGGAGAGGTGCTGGCTAGCAGAGTATAACACCTGTTTAGGAGAGGTGCTGGCTAGCAGAGTATAACACCTGTTTAGGAGAGGTGCTGGCTAGCAGAGTATAACACCTGTTTAGCAGAGGTGCTGGCTAGCGGAGTAGAACACCTGTTAAGGAGAGGTGCTGGCTAGCAGAGTATAACACCTGTTAAGGAGTGGTGCTGGCTAGCAGAGTAGAACACCTGTTTAGGAGAGGTGCTGGCTAGCAGAGTAGAACACCTGTTTAGGAGAGGTGCTGGCTAGCGGAGTAGAACACCTGTTTAGGAGAGGTGCTGGCTAGCAGAGTAGAACACCTGTTTAGGAAAGGTGCTGGCTAGCAGAGTAGAACACCTGTTTAGGAAAGGTGCTGGCTAGCGGAGTAGAACACCTGTTTAGGAGAGGTGCTGGCTAGCGGAGTAGAACACCTGTTAAGGAGTGGTGCTGGCTAGCAGAGTAGAACACCTGTTTAGGAGAGGTGCTGGCTAGCAGAGTAGAACACCTGTTTAAACCTGTTTAAATTAAAGATCCAGGCAGCCTCTCGTTTTAACAATTAATTGACGATTTCACCCCCTCTTCTAGCGAGGGTGAGGTGTTCGATGCCGATACAACGTACGGACGAAGTCTTTAAAATATTTTAAGACCCTTGTTCACTTCGGTCTCAACATAGACTTTAATCATAAGCCATTCTTGTAATTATTTTGATTTTGCACTTTCTCCCTATTCCGTCTCCAATGTAACAGTTTTCCCTGGAGTGCGAAGGAGCCACGATAAATATGGCCTTGTAGTGAAGGACAGAGTGAAGGACAGAGTGAAGGAACAGGATAAAGGGACAGAGTGAAGGGACAGAGTGAAGGGACAGAGTAAAGGGACAGAGTAAAGGGACAGAGTAAAGGGACAGAGTAAAGGGACAGGGTGAGGGGACAGGGTGAGGGGACAGGGTGAGGGGACAGAGTGAAGGGACAGGGTGAGAACTCCAAAACTCAATCTCCATATAATTTCCTCCTTGAGGAGGAGAGAAGGATTGAAGAGGAGAGGAGGGAAGGAGAGGAGAGTGAGGGAGGCCAGTGAGTGTGAGTGAGGCCAGGGAGTGTGAGGGGGACCAGGGCTAAAAAGGAGCAGTTCGCTCACGACTACCAAGAAAAATCTTGAAGAGGGGTGGAGAGAAGAGAGAAAGCTTGGAGAGGGGTAGAGAGAAGAGAGAACGCTTGGAGAGGGGTAGAGAGAAGAGAGAAAGCTTGGAGAGGGGTAGAGAGAAGAAGAGAAAGCTTGGAGAGGGATGGAGAGAAGAAGAGAGAGGAGAGAAAGCTTGGAGAGAAGAAGAGAGAGGAGAGAAAGCTTGGAGAGTGGTAGAGGGAAGAAGAGAGAAGAGAGGAAGCTTGGAGAGGGATGGAGAGAAGAGAGAAAGCTTGGAGAGGGGTAGAGAGAAGAGGAGAGAGGAGAGAAAGCTTGGAGAGGGGTGGAGAGAAGAGGAGAGAAAGATTGGAGAGGGCTAGAGAGAAGAAGAGAGAAGAGAGAAAGCTTGGAGAGGGATGGAGAGAAGAGAGAAAGCTTGGAGAGGGGTGGAGAGAAGAGGAGAGAAAGCTTGGAGAGGGGTAGAGAGAAGAAGAGAGAACTTGGAGAGGGGTGGAGAGAAGAGGAGAGAAAGCTTGGAGAGGGGTAGAGAGAAGAAGAGAGAACGCTTGGAGAGGGGTGGAGAGAAGAGGCGAGAAAGCTTGGAGAGAAGAGGAGAGAAAGCTTGGAGAGGGGTAGAAAGAAGAGGAGAGAAAGCTTGGAGAGGAGTAGAGAGAAGAAGAGAGAAAGCTTGGAGAGGGGTGGAGAGAAGAAGAGAGAGGAGAGAAAGCTTGGAGAGTGGTAGAGGGAAGAAGAGAGAAGAGAGGAAGCTTGGAGAGTGGTAGAGGGAAGAAGAGAGAAGAGAGGAAGATTGGAGAGGGATGGAGAGAAGAAGAGAGAGGAGAGAAAGCTTGGAGAGGGGTGGAGAGAAGAGGAGAGAAAGATTGGAGAGGGGTAGAGAGAAGAAGAGTGAAAGCTTGGAGAGGGGTGGAAAGAAGAAGAGAGAGGAGATAAATCTTGGAGAGTGGTAGAGGGAAGAAAAGAGAAGAGAGGAAGCTTGGAGAGGAATGAGAGAAGAGAGAAAGCTTGGAGAGGGGTGGAGAGAAGAGGAGAGAAAGCTTGGAGGGTTAGAGAGAAGAGGAGAGAAGAGGAGAGAACGAGGTTACAGGCTAACACTAACATCTGCATATAAATGATGTCCTGCTTGGCTCCACTAGTCTGCCGTACTCAGACTAGTAGCTAACTACTGATTTTGGTCTCAGTCAACATCAGCCTCACTGGCCTGGTTTAGTAAGAGTTAGTAGGGCTATTGTGGTGCTATAGTGTGAGTGTTTGAGGTGCTAATGATGATGATGATGATTCATTGAGGGACTTGTGATGTATGGGGCTAGCAGTTCCTATATTGACACCAATGGTCACAATTGTTGAGAGAAAAAGTTGTCTAGTCCTATGTTCCTTCATTTCCCTCCTCTGTAGTTTCTCGGCTCCCTCTCTCTCCATTTCTCACTCTCTCTCTGCTCCCTCTCTCTCGATTATTCTGCTCCCTCTCTCTCCCCCTGCTCCCTCTCTTTAAATCTCTCTGCTCTCTCTCCATCTCTCTCCTCCCTCTGTCAACATCTCTGCTCCCCCTCTCTCCTTATCTCTCTCTGCTCTCTCACTCCATCTCCCTGCTCTCTCTTTCTCTGGACCCTGTCTCATCTGTATGCTGAGAGATAGCTAGCTAGCTACCCCCCCCCCCCCCCCTCCCTCTCTCCAGTAGTCCCGGCGGACAGGCTGTGACATTGGGTGTGAGGTCAGAGAGATGGGCAGCAGTGGTCTTTCTCTCAGCACTGTGAAATGGCTTTAGCTACAGTACAGCTCAGGGGACAGACACTGGCAGACAGAGAGAGACGCAGATCATTTTAATTTAACACACAAAGTCTTTCAGTCCAGGATTCTGGGTTAGCACACCAACAATGGATGAAGTTAATGCACTTAACACAGCTACCAGAGAAAAGTGCATGGTTCTGGTGTCGAAAGCATCAATGAATGGACATTTCAAACGGTTTATCAAATATGGCGACCACAAAATGCTGTTTGTTTGTCCGAACCTGAATTACTGAGAGACTAAGCTGGTCCAGTAGAACATGGTCATTCCACATTAGAAGGGGAGTTCAAACAAGGTACACCAAATAAATGATTTCCCACTGTTATTTCTGAGGTGTGTTTGAGGTGAACTGGAAGAGGCTCCATCATACTTAGTATATACTATCTGGACACTATTTCAGCCACACCTGTTGCTGACAGGTGTATAAAATCCAGCACACAGCCATCCAATCTCCATCGACAAACATTGGCAGTAGAACGACCTCACTGAAGAGCTCACTTTCAACGTGGCGCCGTCATAGGATGCCACCTTTCCAACAAGTCAGTTCATCAAATTTCTGCCCTGATAGAGCTGCCCCGGTCAACTGTAAGTGCTGTTAATTGGAAACGTCTAGGAGCAAAAACAGCACAGCCACAAAGTGGTAGGCCACACAAGCTCACAAAACGGGACCGGTGAGAGTTGAAACGCGTAGCGCATCGGTTGTAACACTCACTACAGAGTTCCAAACTGCCTCTGGAAGCAACATCAGCACAATAACTGTTAGTCGGGAGAGTCATGAAATGGGTTTCCATGGCCGAGCAGCCGCACACAAGCCTAAGATCACCATGCACAATGCCAAGCGTCGGCTGGAGTGGTGTAAAGCTTGCCACCATTGGACTCTGGAGCAGTGGAAACTCGTTCTTTGGGGTGATGAATCACGCTTCATATCCTGCAGTCTGACAGACAAATCTGGGTTTGGCAGATGCCAGGAGAAGGGTACCTGCCCCAATGCATAGGGCCAACCGTAAAATTAGGTGGAGGAATAATGGTCTTGGACTGCTTATCATACTTTGGGTTATGCCCCTTAGTTCCAGTGAAGGGAAATCTTAACGCTACAGACAATTATGTGTTTCAAACTTTGTGACAACAGTTTGGGCAAGGCCCTTTCCTGTTTCAGCATGTCATTGCCCCATGCAAAGCCAGGTCCATACAAATATAGTTTGTAGAGTAGAGTGTGGAAGAACTTGACTGGCCTGCACAGAGCCCTGACCTCAACCCCATCGAACACCTTTGGGATGAATTGGACCGCCGACTGTGAGCCAGGCCTAATCGCCCAACATCAGTGCCCGACCTCACTAATACTCCTGTGGCTGAATGAAAGCAAGTCCCCGCAGCAATGTTCCAACATCTAGTGGAAAGCCTTCCCAGAAGAGTGGAGTTATAGCAACAAGAGGGGGACCAACTACATATTAATGCCCATGATTTTGGAATGAGATGTTTGACGAGCAGACTTTTGGTCATTTGGTGTAGCATTACTGTGGGACCAATGAGCTACATTTATCTCCAGTGTATAAGAAGAAGAGGGTCAATTTTGACTAAAATGCCAATGATCACTGAAAGCATCATCATCCCCAGTCCTCCCATCTCATATGGCATTATTACAACTATGCATTACAGTTAGAGGCAAAATGGGGATTCTTTAAAAGGTTAATCAGAAATGTGGTATTTTAAGAAACACAGTTATAAAAATGTCAAATTTGTCCATGTTTATACATAAATGCTGTATCATGTCTAACAGGATGTCATGGTTCGGATCACTTTGGATTAGAGCTGAAGTCCATTCTACCAAATGCTATCACACACTGCCCTCATGTGGTGAGAGAGGGGATCTGTTAGTGGTTGTAGGTGTCACTATCAGGACCTGAAGGCTCATCTTTCACATGACCTGGCTGTGACAGGTGGACAATGTTTTGAGATCTGTCCCCTTCTGTTGCCATGGTGTCAGGTAACTGTCTCTAGGTGTGGTGTCAGCTCTCCTCCTCACCTGTCCTCCTCACCTGTCCTTATATCGGCTACAGCATTCTAGGTCTACATAGACAAAAACAGTATATACACTGCTCAAAAAAATAAAGGGAACACTAAAATAACACATCCTAGATCTGAATGAATGAAATATTCTTATTAAATACTTTTTTTCCTTACATAGTTGAATGTGCTGACAACAAAATCAAAAAGTATCAATGGAAATCAAATGCATCAACCCATGAAGGTCTGGATTTGGAGTCACACTCAAAATTAAAGTGGAAAACCACACTACAGGCTGATCCAACTTTGATGTAATGTCCTTAAAACAAGTCAAAATGAGGCTCAGTAGTGTGTGTGGCCTCCACGTGCCTGTATGACCTCCCTACAACGCCTGGGCATGCTCCTGATGAGGTGGCGGATGGTCTCCTGAGGGATCTCCTCCCAGACCTGGACTAAAGCATCCGCCAACTCCTGGACAGTCTGTGGTGCAACGTGGCGTTGGTGGATGGAGCGAGACATGATGTCCCAGATGTGCTCAGTTGGATTCAGGTCTGGGAAACGGGCGGGCCAGTCCATAGCATCAATGCCTTCCTCTTGCAGGAACTGCTGACACACTCCAGCCACATGAGGTCTAGCATTGTCTTGCATTAGGAGGAACCCAGGGCCAACCGCACCAGCATATGGTCTCACAAGGGGTCTGAGGATCTCATCTCGGTACCTAATGGCTGTCAGGCTACCTCTGGCGAGCACATGGAGGGCTGTGCGGCCCCCCAAATAAATGCCACCCCACACCATAACTGACCCACCGCCAAACCGGCCATGCTGGAGGATGTTGCAGGCAGCAGAACATTCTCCACGGCGTCTCCAGACTCTGTCACGTCTGTCACGTGCTCAGTGTGAACCTGCTTTCATCTGTGAAGAGCACAAGGCGCCAGTGGCGAATTTGCCAATCTTGGTGATCTCTGGCAAATGCCAAACGTCCTGCACGGTGTTGGGCTGTATGCACAACCCCCACCTGTGGAGGTCTCATACCACCCTCACGGAGTCTGTTTCTGACCGTTTGAGCAGACACATGCACATTTGTGGCCTGCTGGAGGTCATTTTGAAGAGCTCTGGCAGTGCTCCTCCTGCTCCTCCTTGCACAGGCGGAGGTAGCGGTCCTGCTGCTGGGTTGTTGCCCTCCTACGGCCTCCTCCACATCTCCTGATCTCCTGGTAGCGCCTCCATGCTCTGGACACTACGCTGACAGACACAGCAAACCTTCTTGCCACAGCTCGCATTGACGTCCCATCCTGGATGAGCTGCACTACTGAGCCACTTGTGTGGGTTGTAGGCTCAGTCTCATGCTACCACTAGAGTGAAAGCACCGCCAGCATTCAAAAGTGACCAAAACATCAGCCAGGAAGCATAGGAACTGAGAAGTGGTCTGTGATCACCACCTGCTGAACCACTCATTTATTGGGGGTGTCTTGCTAATTGCCTATAATTTCCACCTGTTGTCTATTCCATTTGCACAACAGCATGTGAAATTTATTGTCAATCAGTGTTGCTTCCTAAGTGGACAGTTTGATTTCACAGAGGTGTGATTGACTTGGAGTTACAATGTGTTGTTTAAGTGTTCCCTTTTTTTTTTTTTTTGAGCAGTTATTTAGCTTTGAGAGGTTCCTATTGTGCATCTCTATAGCTGTGTTTCCCAAATGGTGGAACTCAGCTAGGTTTTGTCTTGTGTCACAGGTCTTGTCTTGAAGGTAACAATCAAGTACCTTACTGTGATAGTTTACAATTGAATTGGTCGATTTTTTTAAAACAAAAATACCTTCATAGCAATTTCTCAATCAATCATTTGTCTAGTACTGTCGGGAGTTGTCTGAGTGGGACAGCTGTGATTGGCAGAGAGGTTTGGAACTTTCCTTCTTAATGGTCTATTAACTCATTTACCATACTGGTGATGTCACCAGGCAGGCCAGAGAAGGCAACAGCTCTTACACCTCTAAAACGGCATCATCATTATCAAATTTCACAGTATTACTCAAACCTCAGTGTGGAAATCTATAGTGAACAAAAATATAAACGCAACATGCGACAATTTTAAAGATTTTGCTGAGGTACAGTTCATATAAGGAAATCAGTCAGTTGAAAGAAATTCATAAGGCCCTAATCTATGGATTTCACATGACTGGGAACACAGATATGCATTACGTCGGATGAATGGCACGACAATCGACCTCAGGATCACGTGACGGTATCTCTGTGCATTCAAATTGACATTAATAAAATGCAATTGTGTTCGAAGCTTATGCCTGCCCATATCATAACCCTGGGGCGGCAGGTAGCCTAGTGGTTAGAGCTTTGGGCCAGTAATTGAAAGGTTGCTAGATCGAATCACTGAGCTGACAAGGTGAAAATCTGTTGTTCTGCCCCTGATTAAGACAGTTAACCCACTAGGCCGTCATTGTAAATAAGAATTTGTTCTTACCTGACTTGCCTGGTTAAATAAAGGTTACATAAATAATTGCCCCACCATGGGGCAATTCACAACGTTGACATAAGGAAACCATTTTGTTGTGTGACACATTTTAGAGTGGACTTTTACCTTCCCCATCATAAGGTTCACCTGTGTAATGATCATGATGTTTAATTAATCATCTTCTTGATATTCCACATCTGTCAAGGGGATGGATTACCTTGGCAAAGTAGAAATGCTCACTAACAAGGATGTAAACAAATTTGTGCACAACATTTAAGAGGAATAAGCTGTTTGTATATATGAAACATTTGTGGGATTTCCTCTCATGAAACATGGGCCCACACCTTTACATGTTGTATTTATATTTCTGTTCAGTGTATATAAAACCCATTAAAATCAGGTTTTTGACTGCACTGGGCCTTAAAATGTTTGAGGCTCTGTTGCTATGCTCTGTGTGTGTGTGTTTACCAGGTATAGTGATGCGCTGTTGTGCTGTCTGTGAGACATGTCTAACAGTTTATCGGTGTTGCTATGCGCTGTGTGTGTAATTCTGTGTTGCTAGGCGGTAGAGAGCTGGACAGCGAGACTCAGGACCTGGCTCTGCTCAGTGTGGTCTGGCTGTCCTCACAGGTAACACACACACACACACACTTATAAACAACATGACAATCCACTTCTAATTACATCACCAACTTATGTTGTAACTGTCTCTTGGTGTTCTCTGTTCAGTGGAATGATCTCCTCAGCTACCCCCTCTCCCTCCAGCAGTAATGCAGTCTCTGGCTCAAAAGAATTGGATAAGATGAACTTGACTGTGAATGTGACTAAGAAGTTTAAGGAGTTCAACCATCCAGCCAGAGAGGGAGCATAAATACAGACCATACATGGAAGGTACAGTATACACTCCATTCTCTCCCCTTCTCATGAACACATACTTCCTAGTTCATTTATCTTAATTAACTTCACCCTCCTTTCCCTCCCCTCTTTCTCACCCAGGTGAGAGATTGCACACTCAGGGTGGGGTGATCACTGAGGCCCGTCTGAAGGAGTTAACCCCCTCTATGCCAGTAATCTCAGTACAAGCTGTACCAAAAAACAGACAATGCATAATATCTATGAGTTTCCTCTGTACAAGACCAAGCTGAGAGGAACCACTTATGGCTGGACCTTCCGCCTCAAGACCAGAGAGAGACCAGCTAAATTGGTACTGGCCGGGGTGGCACTGCTGGTCAGTGTGTAGAGGTAGGGGTTAGGGGTTAGGGGGTGAGGAGGGAGGGAGATCAGCAGAGAGACAAGCCAAGTTGGTACTAGCTGGGGTAGCAATGCTGCTCACTGTGTGAGTCAGCTGTCAGGGTAGGCAGGAGAAATTAGGTGAAGAAGGATGAGGGACCTGCTCCTCTGTTGGTGCAAGGGATTTTTGGAGGGGTTGGAACGGAGTGAGGTAGTTATTTCGTTAGTAGTTCGTGGGCTGTGTCTTTTCCTCATTATGTTGCTCAGTGTGAGAGAAGTTACTTTAGGTAAAAAGTGTTACTACATAATCTCTCAAACCAGGTTTGATGCTGCTTTTGAAGTACAGTATAAAGACATTTGTATGGTATTGTTTTAGCACCTGAAAGCTATAATAAAAAAAAAATGTTTTTCATATGACTTAAATGAAAATATCAGTATTTATCTGAATTTATTGAAAAACAATACAATTTATAAAGAGAAGGGAGCTGCAAAATAGTTTTACACATTTGATCACAGTAAGGATCCATTTGATCACAGTAAGGATCCATTTGATCACAGTAAGGATCCATTTGATCACAGTAAGGATCCATTTGATCACAGTAAGGATCCATTTGATCACAGTAAGAATCCATTTGATCACAGTAAGAATCCATTTGATCACAGTAAGAATCCATTTGATCACAGTAAGAATCCATTTGATCACAGTAAGAATCCATTTGATCACAGTAAGGATCCATTTGATCACAGTAAGGATCCATTTGATCACAGTAAGAATCCATTTGATCACAGTAAGGATCCATTTGATCACAGTAAGGATCCATTTGATCACAGTAAGGATCCATTTGATCACAGTAAGGATCCATTTGATCACAGTAAGGATCCATTTGATCACAGTAAGGATCCATTTGATCACAGTAAGGATCCATTTGATCACAGTAAGGATCCATTTGATCACAGTAAGGATCCATTTGATCACAGTAAAGATCCATTAATTGAATTCAAAGTTTCGTTTTTGAACGAATGAACTGTATCAATGGTCTAAAAGCATAGAACATTGGATGGTACCCTGACTTGTCCTAGCCTCCACAAACTGCTCTCTGATCTATGTAACACGTGTTAATATGGCACATATATACCACTTTAAAGGCTTCAATACACCAGAACAACATGACAGTTTTCAGGAGGAAATCCACACTGCTGACAATTCTTCACTATTATCCCCTAAACTCCTCACAACAGGGGGTGGATAAATTTGGCTTCAATGAAAAATAAATATATTGACGTAACAAAAACAAAATTGTGTGTGTGTGTACCTTCCCAGTATCCCTGTGTGTTTGTGTGTTCTCCTAGTCACTGTCGTGGTCAGACCAGCTCAGCTCCATCACGTTCATGTCTAACGCCGCAACGGTGGCGGCCATATTGATGTTGGTTCCCTGTCGCACGCTGCAAATCTTAGAAAAGTTCTGATTGGACGTTGTCCACATGCTCATCTGTACTCCCGACCTCACCCCCTGACCTCTGACCCCTAACTCACTCCTGACCTTATGACTTATGACCCCAGCCGTATCACCCCTGACCACTACCACCCCCAGGTCACCTATCTCCCCCATGTTCATGTCCATGTCACCTACCCCCTCTACCCCATCAATATCAGCTAAAGAGAGCATGTCCCCAAACAAACACCCCCCACCCAGCTCCCTAAATATGGACTGTAGCCTCTCTCCCTCCATACTCCCTCCATTCACAATCCGCTCCTCCTTCATTCGCTCCCTCCATCCATATTGTCTCCCACTCTCCCCCCAACCCCTCTCCTCCATCTCATTCTCCCCCTCTACCTTTCCAATCCCACCCTGGAACCCCTTTAGCATGATCTGTAAACGCCCCCCGTCCCCTAGCGCCAGACACCCCCCAACTATACCTCCCTCAGTTCCCCTCTCCTTCTCTCTCTCTCCCCAGGTTACCTCTAACCCTCCATCCACAGCTGCCTCCCCAAGACTGCTTGATAAGCCTCTAAGCATGGACTGGAACCACCCTATCCCCCTGTCCACCCCCCCCTCCATTCCCCTGTCCATCCCTCCCTCCATTCCCCTGTCCATCCCTCCCTCCATTCCCCTGTCCATCCCTCCCTCCATTCCCCTGTCCACCCCCCCCTCCATTCCCCTGTCCATCCCTCCCTCCATTCCCCTGTCCATCCCTCCCTCCATTCCCCTGTCCATCCCTCCCTCCATTCCCCTGTCCATCCCTCCCTCCATTCCCCTGTCCATCCCTCCCTCCATTCCCCTGTCCTTCTCTCCATTGCTGAGGGTTCGGATGAGGCAGGATATCTTGGCGCTGTTGGACTCCTGAGACTGAGAGTGGAAGAACGACTCCGAACCGATGCCTGATGCTATAGGGGAGAAGAACTGAAAGAGAGAAAGAAATATGGGGACGGGGGGGACGGAGACGGGGGTTGATGGGCTTGATACTCTACAACATGAC
The DNA here is from genome assembly GCF_045791955.1 of Oncorhynchus clarkii lewisi. NCBI lineage: Eukaryota > Metazoa > Chordata > Actinopteri > Salmoniformes > Salmonidae > Oncorhynchus > Oncorhynchus clarkii. Next base: position 34,720,154 of record NC_092174.1, read on the forward strand.
TCTTTCTAATATTTCATCTCAAATAAGGTTGTAAAACAAATAGAACACGTACATGAATGAAGCATTGTGGTCTTTGAAACCCGGCCAAACATGTAGGCTACTCACAGGTGTCACATTGGACCTCTCCATCAGTCTCTCCTCCCACAGTTTCAGTCTTTGCTCTCTCTCCTCCAGCTCCTTCTCTTTAGTGGCCAGGTCTCTCTCCAGCCTCCGCAACCTCTCCAACGTAGCATCTATCTCACACCTACAGAGAGGAGAGCTACTGTTATACTATGCCCATTGTCCATTCCCTTACATTGTCTAGAGCTCTCAATTCAAGTCAATTCAAAGGGCTTTATTGTCATGGGAAACATACAGTTGAAGTCGGAAGTTTACATACACTTAGGTTGGAGTCATTAAAACTTGTTTTTCAACCACTCCACACATTTCTTGTTAACAAACTATAGTTTTGGCAAGTCGGTTAGGACATCTACTTTGTGCATGACAAGTAATTTTTCCAACAATTGTTTACAGACAGATTATTTCACATAAAATTCACTGTATCACAATTCCAGTGGGTCAGAAGTTTACATACACTAAGTTGACTATGCCTTTAACAGCTTGTAACATTGCAGAAAATAATGTCATGGCTTTAGAAGCTTCTGATAGGCTAATTGACTTCCTTTGAGTCAATTGGAGGTGTAACTGTGGATGTATTTCAAGGCCTACCTTCAAACTCAGTGCTTCTTTGCTTGACAAGACGCCAGGAAAATAATTGTAGACCTCCACAAGTCTGGTTCCTCCTTGGGAGCAATTTCCAAAAGCCTGAACGTACCACGTTCATCTGTACAAACAATAGTACGCAAGTATAAACACCATGGGACCACGCAGCCGTCATACCGCTCAGGAAGGAGACACGTTCTGTCTCCTAGAGATGAACGTACTTTGGTGCGAAAGTGAGAATGAATCCCAGAACAACAGCAAATTACCTTGTGAAGATGCTGGAGGAAACAGGTATAAAAGTGTCTATATACACAGTAAAACAAGTCTTATATCAACCGCTCAGCAAGGAAGATGCCACTGCTCCAAAACCATCATAAAAAACCCAGACTACTGTTTGCAACTGCACATGGGGACAAAGATGGTACTTTTTAAGAAATGTCCTCTGGTCTGATGAAACAAAAATAGAACTGTTCGGCCATAATGACCATCGTTATGAAAAAGGGGGAGGCTTGCAAGCCAAAGAACACCATCCCAACAATGAAGCACGGAGGTGACAGCATCATGTTGACGGGGTGATTTGCTGCAGAAGTGACTTTTGCAATTCACAAAATAGATATAATCATGAGGGAGGAAAATTATGTGGATATATTAAAGCAACATCTCAAGACATCAGTAAGGAAGTTAAAGCTTGGTCGCAAATGGGTCTTCCAAATGGACAATGACCCCAAGCATACTCCCATAGTTGTAGCAAAATGGCTTAAGGACAGCAAAGTCAGGGTATTGGACTGGCCATCACAAAGCCCTGACCTCAATCAGGGCTGAATTTGAGGGCAGAACTGAAAAAGCGTGTGTGATCAAGGAGGCCTACAAACCTGACTCAGTTACACCAGCTCTGTCAGGAGGAATGGCCAAAATTCACCCAACTTATTGTGGGAAGATTGTGGAAGGCTACCCAAAACATTTGACCCAAGTTAAACGTTTTAAAGGCAATGCTACCAAATACTAATTGAGTGTATGTAAACTTCTGACCCACTGGGAATGTGATGAAAGAAATAAAAGCTGAAATAAATCACTCTCTCTGCTATTATTCTGACATTTCACATTCTTAAAATAAAGTGGTGATCCTAAGTGACCTAAAACAGGAACATTTTACTAGGATTAAATGTCATGAATTGTGATAAACTGAGTTTAAATGTATTTTGCTAAGGTGTATGTAAACTTCCGACTTCAACTGTATATTTACAGTGTTGTAACGACATGCAAATAGTTAGGGTACAAAAGGAAAAATAAATAAACATAAATATGGGTTGTATTTACAATGGTGTTTGTTCTTCACTGCTTGCCCTTTTCTTGTGACTACAGGTCAGAAATATTGCTGCTGTGATGGCACACTGTAGTATTTCACTCAATAGATATGGGAGTTGATCAAAATTGGGATTGTTTTTCAATTCTTTGAGGGTCTGTGTATTCTGAGGGAAATATGTACCTCTAATATGGTCATACATTGTGCAGAAGGTTAGGAAGTGCAGCTCAGTTTCCACCTCATTTTGTGGGCAGTGTGCACATAGCTTGTCTTCTCTTGAGAGCCAGGTCTGCCTACGGCGGCCTTTCTCAATAGCAAGGCTATGCTCACTGAGTCTGTACATAGTCAAAGCTTTCCTTAAGTTTGGGTCAGTCACAGTGATCAGGTATGCTGCCAATGTGTACTCTCTGTTTGGGGCCAATTAGCATTCTAGTTTGCTCTGTTTTTTTGTGAATTCTTTCCAACGCGTCAAGTAATTATCTTTTTGTTTTCTCATGATTTGGTTGGGTCTAATTGTGATGATGTCCTGGAGCTCTGTGGATTCTGTTTGTGAACAGAGCTCCAGGAACAGATTGCTTAGGGGACCCTTCTCCAGGTTCATCTCTCTGTAGGTGATGGCTTTGTTATGGAAGATTTGGGATTCGCTTCCTTTTAGCTTTTCGTGGCTATTGGCCTAATTCTGCTCTGCATGCATTATTTTGTGTTCTAGGTTGTACACAGAGCATATTTTTTGAAGAATTCTGCATGCAGTGTCTCAATTTGGTGTTTGTCACATTTTGTAAATTCATGGTTGGTGAACGGACCACAGACCTCACAACCATAGAGGGCAATGGGTTCTATAACTGATTCAAGTACCTAATCAGTATGTCGAATTTGATGTTCCTTTTGATGGCATAGAATGTCCTTCTTGCCTTGTCTCTAAGATCGTTCACAGCTTTGTGGAAGTTATCTGTGGCGCTGATGTTTAGGCCGAGGTATATATAATTGTTTGTGTGCTCTAGGGCAACGGTATCTAGATGGAATTTGTATTTGTGGTCCTGGACCTTTTTTGGAACACCACTATTTTTGTCTTACTGAGATTTACTGTCAGGGCCCAGGTCTGACAGAATCTGTGCAGAAGATCTAGGTGCTGCTGTAGGCCCTCCTTGGTTGGTGACAGTAGCATGAGATCATCAGAAAACAGTAGACATTTGACTTCAGATTCTAGTAGGGTGAGGCCGGGTTCTGCAGACTGTTCTAGTGCCCTCGCCAATTTGTTGATATATGTAGATGTTGAAGAGGGTGGGACTTTATCCCTTTTTCCCCCCACGACCCTGTGGAAAGAAATGTGTGTGTTTTTTGCCAATTTTAACCTCAGACTTGTTGTTTGTGTACATGGATTTTATAATGTTGTATGTTTTTCCTCCAACACCACTTTCCATCAATTTGTATAGCAGACCCTCATGCCAAATTGAATGAGAAGACTTTGCCTTTGTTTCGGTTTGTTTGTTTGTCAATTAAGGTGTGCAGGGTGAAAATGTGGTCTGTCGTACAATAATTTGGTAAAAAGCCCATTTGGAATTAGCAGCAGTACATTGTTTTCACTGAGGAAATGTACAAGTCTGCTGTTAATGATAATGCAGAGGATTTTCCCAAGGTTGCTGTTGACGCATATCCCACAGTAATAATTGGGGTCAAATTTGTCTCAACTTTTGTGGATTGGGGTGATCAGTTCTTGGTTCAAAATATTGGGGAAGATGCCAGAGCTAAGGATGATGTTAAAGAGTTTAAATATAGATAATTGGAATTTGTGGTCTGTATATTTGATCATTTCATTTAGGATACCATCAACACCACAGGCCTTTTTGGGTTGGAGTGTTTTTATTTTGTCCTGTAACTCATTCAAGGTAATTGGAGTGTGTTATGTTAGTCTTTACTAGTTGATTCTAAGATTTGTATTTGATCATGTATATGTTTTTGCTCTTTATTCTTTGTTATAGAGACAAAAAGATAGGAGAAGTGGTTTACCCATACATCTCCATTTTGGATAGATAATTCTTTGTGTTGTTGTTTGTTTAGTGTTTTCCAATTTTCCCAGAAGTGGTTAGAGTCTATGGATTCTTAAATTACATTGAGCTGATTTCTGACATGCTGTTCCTTCTTTTCCCCGTATTGTATTTCTCTATTGCTTTGGTGATTCACCATAGTGAAGGCATAGACTCAGGTTGTCTGGGTCTCTATGTTTTTGGTTGGACAGGTTTCTCAATTTCTTTCTCAGGTTTTTGCAATTTTCATCAAACCATTTGTCATTGTTGTTAATTTTCTTTGGTTTTCTGTTTGAATTTTTTTGAATTGATAGGGAAGCTGAGATGTCAGATATATACTTTTCAGATGTTCTACTTCCAAGTTTGTACCTTCACTATTACAGTAGTATGTTTTGTCCAGGAAGTTGTCTAAAGGTGATTGAATTTGTTGTTGCCTAATTGTTTTTCAGTAGGTTTCCACACTGCATTCTTTCCATCTATAGCATTTGTTTGTATTACTCAGTTCCTTTGGCTTTGTTGCCTCATGATTGAGTATTGCTCTGTTCAAGTAGACTGTGATTTTGCTGTGATCTGATAGGGGTGTCAGTGGGCTGACTGAGCGCTCAGAGACTCTGTGTTGAAGTCAGTGATAAAGTAGTCTACAGTACTACTGCCAAGAGATGAGCTATAGGTGTACCTACCATAGGAGTCCCCTTTCAGCCTGTCTTTAACTACAGTGCCTTGCGAAAGTATTTGGCCCCCTTGAACTTTGCGACCTTTTGCCACATTTTAGGCTTCAAACATAAAGATTGTGAAGAATCAACAACAAGTGGGACACAATCATGAAGTAGAATGACGTTTATTGGATATTTCAAACTTTTTTAACAAATCAAAAACTGAAAAATTGGGCGTGCAAAATTATTCAGCCCCCTTAAGTTAATACTTTGTAGCGCCACCTTTTGCTGCGATTACAGCTGTAAGTCGCTTGGGGTATGTCTCTATCAGTTTTGCACATCGAGAGACTGACATTTTTTCCCATTTCTCCTTGCAAAACAGCTCGAGCTCAGTGAGGTTGGATGGAGAGCATTTGTGAACAGCAGTTTTCAGTTCTTTCCACAGATTCTCGATTGGATTCAGGTCTGGACTTTGACTTGGCCATTCTAACACCTGGATATGTTTATTTTTGAACCATTCTATTGTAGATTTTGCTTTATGTTTTGGATCATTGTCTTGTTGGAAGACAAATCTCCGTCCCAGTCTCAGGTCTTTTGCAGACTCCATCAGGTTTTCTTCCAGAATGGTCCTGTATTTGGCTCCATCCATCTTCCCATCAATTTTAACCATCTTCCCTGTCCCTGCTGAAGAAAAGCAGGCCCAAACCATGATGCTGCCACCACCATGTTTGACAGTGGGGATGGTGTGTTCAGGGTGATGAGCTGTGTTGCTTTTACGCCAAACATAACGTTTTGCATTGTTGCCAAAAAGTTCAATTTTGGTTTCATCTGACCAGAGCACCTTCTTCCACATGTTTGGTGTGTCTCCCAGGTGGCTTGTGGCAAACTTTAAACGACACTTTTTATGGATATCTTTAAGAAAGGGCTTTCTTCTTGCCACTCTTCCATAAAGGCCAGATTTGTGCAATATATGACTGATTGTTGTCCTATGGACAGAGTCTCCCACCTCAGCTGTAGATCTCTGCAGTTCATCCAGAGTGATCACGGGCCTCTTGGCTGCATCTCTGATCAGTCTTCTCCTTGTATGAGCTGAAAGTTTAGAGGGACGGCCAGGTCTTGGTAGATTTGCAGTGGTCTGATACTCCTTCCATTTCAACATTATCGCTTGCACAGTGCTCCTTGGGATGTTTAAAGCTTGGGAAATCTTTTTGTATCCAAATCCGGCTTTAAACTTCTTCACAACAGTATCTCGGACCTGCCTGGTGTGTTCCTTGTTCTTCATGATGCTCTCTGCGCTTTTAACGGACCTCTGAGACTATCACAGTGCAGGTGCATTTATACGGAGACTTGATTACACACAGGTGAATTGTATTTATCATCATCAGTCATTTAGGTCAACATTGGATCATTCAGAGATCCTCACTGAACTTCTGGAGAGAGTTTGCTGCACTGAAAGTAAAGGGGCTGAATAATTTTCAGTTTTTGATTTGTTAAAGTTTGAAATATCCAATAAATGTCGTTCCACTTCATGATTGTGTCCCACTTGTTGTTGATTCTTCATAAAAAAAATACAGTTTTATATCTTTATGTTTGAAGCCTGAAATGTGGCAAAAGTTCGCAAAGTTCAAGGGGGCCAAATACTTTCGCAAGGCACTGTATGTACATACCCAGCGTGTGACAGAGCTACAGGAGTTGTGACCCGTTTTTGTTGGTTATGTTGTCATAGTTGTGCCTAGGGGGGCATGTGGGAGAGAAAATGCTGTCACCTCCAGGCAGGTATTTGTCCCCCTGTGTGCTGAGGGTGTCAGGTTCTCGTCCGGTTCTGGCATTAGGTCGATATCTGTCTAGTGCTAGCGATTTATTCCACTATGGGGCAATGTTTAGTCTGTGATATGAGATGATATAATGGAACACACACACCTAAATATACAGACATCTGATGCACGGATATATCTCCCTGCCCCTCTCCCTAAACTCTTCCAACTCTCCCTCAATTCAAACTTCTCCCTCAATTTAAACTTCTCCCTCAATTCAAACTTCTCCCTCAATTCAAACTTCTCCCTCAATTCAAACTTCTCCCTCTCTTCAAACTTCTCCCTCAATTCAAACTTCTCCCTCAATTCAAACTTCTCCCTCTCTCCAAACTTCTCCCTCAATTCAAACTTCTCCCTCTCTCCAAACCCCAATCGCAGTGCTCGCCTCCTAATCCGACTTCTCTCCGCCACTTAAAGCCCTCCTCACAACGTTTCCCCTCTGTAAACCTTCCTCCAATGACAACCCCCACTAGCTCTCCCTCCCACTGTCTCCAACTCTTCTCCCCCTCTTCCTCTCCCTCCCTCCCCCCAACTCTCTCCCTAAACTCTTCCAACTCTCCCTCAATTCAAACTTCTCCCTCAATTTAAACTTCTCCCTCAATTCAAACTTCTCCCTCAATTCAAACTTCTCCCTCAATTCAAACTTCTCCCTCAATTCAAACTTCTCCCTCAATTCAAACTTCTCCCTCAATTCAAACTTCTCCCTCAATTCAAACTTCTCCCTCAATTCAAACTTCTCCCTCTCTCCAAACTTCTCCCTCAATTCAAACTTCTCCCTCTCTCCAAACCCCAATCGCAGTGCTCGCCTCCTAATCCGACTTCTCTCCGCCACTTAAAGCCCTCCTCACAACGTTTCCCCTCTGTAAACCTTCCTCCAATGACAACCCCCACTAGCTCTCCCTCCCACTGTCTCCAACTCTTCTCCCCCTCTTCCTCTCCCTCCCTCCCCCCAACTCTCTCCCTAAACTCTTCCAACTCTCCCTCAATTCAAACTTCTCCCTCAATTTAAACTTCTCCCTCAATTCAAACTTCTCCCTCAATTCAAACTTCTCCCTCAATTCAAACTTCTCCCTCAATTCAAACTTCTCCCTCAATTCAAACTTCTCCCTCAATTCAAACTTCTCCCTCAATTCAAACTTCTCCCTCAATTCAAACTTCTCCCTCAATTCAAACTTCTCCCTCAATTCAAACTTCTCCCTCTCTTCAAACTTCTCCCTCAATTCAAACTTCTCCCTCAATTCAAACTTCTCCCTCTCTCCAAACTTCTCCCTCAATTCAAACTTCTCCCTCTCTCCAAACCCCAATCGCAGTGCTCGCCTCCTAATCCGACTTCTCTCCGCCACTTAAAGCCCTCCTCACAACGTTTCCCCTCTGTAAACCTTCCTCCAATGACAACCCCCACTAGCTCTCCCTCCCACTGTCTCCAACTCTTCTCCCCCTCTTCCTCTCCCTCCCTCCCCCCAACTCTCTCCCTAAACTCTTCCAACTCTCCCTCAATTCAAACTTCTCCCTCAATTTAAACTTCTCCCTCAATTCAAACTTCTCCCTCAATTCAAACTTCTCCCTCAATTCAAACTTCTCCCTCAATTCAAACTTCTCCCTCAATTCAAACTTCTCCCTCAATTCAAACTTCTCCCTCAATTCAAACTTCTCCCTCAATTCAAACTTCTCCCTCTCTTCAAACTTCTCCCTCAATTCAAACTTCTCCCTCAATTCAAACTTCTCCCTCTCTCCAAACTTCTCCCTCAATTCAAACTTCTCCCTCTCTCCAAACCCCAATCGCAGTGCTCGCCTCCTAATCCGACTTCTCTCCGCCACTTAAAGCCCTCCTCACAACGTTTCCCCTCTGTAAACCTTCCTCCAATGACAACCCCCACTAGCTCTCCCTCCCACTGTCTCCAACTCTTCTCCCCCTCTTCCTCTCCCTCCCTCCCCCCAACTCTCTCCCTCTCTCCCCCACTTTCCTCCTACCACTCTCCCCCCCATTATTTTCTCCTCTCCCCCCCACTCTTTTCTCCTCTCTCTCTTCCCCACTCTCTCCTTCCCTTCCCATGTCTCACCTCCCTCTCCCCCCACTCTCTCCAACCCCTCTCTCACCCCCTCTCTCTCATCTCTCCCACCAGCTCTCCCTCCCACTCTCTCCCTCTTCTCTCCCCCCACTCTCCCTCTCAACTCTCCCTCTCAACTCCACTCTCTCCCTTCCCATTTGTCTCCCCCACTCTCTCTCTCCCCTCTACCCCCACTCCCTACCGCCCCATCTCACTCTCTCTTCCCCCTTTCTCTTCCCCACCGAGCTGTCTGTCTAAACTATTGGCACACAGCTCAGACACCCATGCATACCCCACAAGACATGCCATAAATAAATGTGTGTAGTTATGTCCTTGAGCTGTTCTTGTCTAATGATGTTCTGTATTATGTTTTATGTTTTGTGTGGACCCCAGGAAGAGTAGCTGCTGCTTTTGCAACAGCTAATGGGGATCCTAATAAAATTCCAAAATACCAAATGCCACAAAAGGTCTCTTCACAGTCCCCAAGTCCAGAACAGACGCACAGTACTACATAGAGCCATTACTACATGCTAAGTAAGCAGTAAAAGTAGATTTTAAATTTGTTTTAAAAAGATAAAAATACACCTTATAGAACAGCTGGGACTTTGAAGCAACACAAACATAGGCACAGACACATGCATACGCACACGATAACATACACACTATACACACACATAGAGTTAGTACTGCAGATATGTGGTAGTGGTGGAGTAGGGGCCTAAGTGCACAAAGTGTGTTGCGAAATCTGTGAATGTATTGTAATGTTTTTAAAATTTGATAAAATACCTCCCTTCCCATTTGTCTCCTCCACTCTCTCCCTTCCCCTGCTCTCTACCTCCCCCTCTCTCTCCCTCGCTCTCCCCCACGATTACTCTCCCCCACCCTCTACCTCCCCCTCTCTCTCGCTCTCCCTCTCTCTCTCTCCCCCTCTCTCCTCTCAACTCTCTCCCCCCAACTCTCCCTCCCCCTTTCCCTCCCCCACTATATCCCTTCTCCCCCAACTCTCTCCCTCTCTCTCCTCCTCTCTCCCCCTTAATCTCTCCCTCACTTCTCCCTCCACTTCTCTCTCCCCAACTCTCTCCCTCCTCCACCCTCTCCATCAGATCTTTCCACTCATTCTCTATTCTTCTCTCATAATTGATGATCTTGCCACACTCATGTCAAACACGAACAGAATCTGTCACCCTCCTCCTCCCTCTTGTCTCTCTTCATCAGTGTTTTATTTTTCACCCTCTACATTTTGTTTCCTCTCTAAATAGTGTCCCCCTTCCCTCTTTTTCCCATAATTGACTTCTAGCTGCCCCCTATATGCTTCTTATGTGAACCCCCCCCCCCCGGTCTCTGGTGGAAACAGGCTGAGTAGAGGAATCTCCTACATGGATAGTTTCCAGAGAGTCTTATTATAGACTAAAACCAACGAGCCAGCAGGGTTATGCATACAGCTTCTCCCCTGAGACACACACACACACACTGGGGCCTCTTGTTAGGTTGTAAGTATATACAGTGAGCCCTGCTCTCTGTCCTGTGTCTGGCTTCAAAAGATGTTTATTATTATTTATTTTTTCACCTTTATTTAACCAGGTAGGCCAGTTAATTAAGAACACGTTCTCATTTACAACTGCGACCTGGTCAAGATAATACAAAACAGGGCGAAACAAACAACAGCACAGAGTTACATGGAATAAACAAGCGTACAGTCAATAACACAATAGAAAAAAGACAGTCTATATACAGTGTGTGCAAATGGCGTGAGGAGGTAAGGCAATAAATAGGTCATAGTAGCAAAGTAATAACAATTTAGCAGATTAACACTGGAGTGTATGAGCAGATGATGATGTGCAAGGAGTGAAACTGGTGTGCTTAAGAGCAGAAAAGTAAATAAAAACAATATGGGATGAGGTAGGTTGATTGGGTGGGCTATTTACAGATGAACTATGAACAGCTGCAGCGATCGGTTAGCTGCTCAGATATCTGATGTTTAAAGTTAGTGAGGGAAATCTCCAGCTTCAGCGATTTTTGCAATTCGTTCCAGTCAATGGCAACAGAGAACTGGAAGGAAAGGCGGGCCAAAGTAGGTGTTGGCTTTGGGGATGACCAGTGAGATATACCTGCTGGAGCGCGTGCTACGGGTGGGGGGAGTTATTATGACCAGTGAGCTGAGATAAGGCAGAGCTTTACCTAACAGACTTATAGATGACCTGGAGCCAGTGGGTCTGGCGATGAATATGTAGCGAGGGCCAGCCGACTAGAGCATACAGTTCGCAGTGGTGGGTGGTATAAGGGGCTTTGGTAACAAAACAGATGGCACTGTGATAGACTGCATCCAGTTTGCTGAGTAGAGTATTGGAAGCTATTTTGTAGATGACATCGCCGAAGTCGAGGATCGGTAGGATAGTCAGTTTTACTAGGGTAAGTTTGGCGGCATAAGTGAAAGAGGCTTTGTTGTGAAATAGAAAGCCAAATCTAGATTTGATTTTGGATTGGAGACGTTTGATATCTTTTTAGTGACAGGGGGCAGCATTCGTAAATTCGTATGAATGACGTGCTCAAAATAAACTGCATGTTACTCAGGCCCAGAAGCTAGGATATGCATATAGCATTGGATAGAAAGCACTCTGAAGCTCCTAAAGCTGTTAAAATTATGTCTGAGTATAACAGAACTGATATGGCAGGCAAAAACCAGAGGAAAATCCATCCAGGAAGTGGGATTTTTTTTATGTGAGTGGTTTTCCATTGAATGCCTGTTGACTATGTAATTGGTTAGGGACCTGATTGCAGTTCCTAAGGCTTCCAATAGATGTCAATAGTCTTTAGACATGGTTTCAGGCTTGTTTTCTGAAAAATTACAAAGAAAAATACCTTTTGGTTAGGGGACTGGGGAAGCATGCAGTACTGGTTTGCGCGCGTGACTGACTGTGGGTGCGCCCTTTGTTCTTTTTCCTTTCTATTGAATACGCTATTGTCCGGTTGAAATTTTATCGATTTTTTTTATAACTGACACCCTGAGGATTAGTGATAAACATTGTTTGACATGTTTCAACGTACTTTACCGGTACTATTAGGATGTGTTCGTCTGCATGTTTTGACCGCCTTTCAGCCAGTGGATTACTGAACAAAACGCACCAACAAAACAGAGTTTTTGGGATATAAAGAAGGACTTTATCGAATAAAACAACCATTTATTGTGTTCCTGGGACCCTTGTGATTGCAACCAGATGAAGATCTTCCAAGGTAAGTGATTTGTTTTATTGCTATTTCTGACTTTCGTGACTCCTCTGCTTGGTTGGAAAATGTTTGTATGCTTTTGTGTGCAGGGCACTGTCCTCGGATAGCTAGCTATTTTTACTGTTTTGTCTGCTGAGAGAAATGTCCTTACATAAACGCATGTTATGCTTTCGCCGTAAAGCCTTTTGAAATCTGACAAAGCGGCTGGATTAACAAGAAATTAATCTTTTAACTGATGTATAACACTTGTATTTTCATGAATGTTTATTATTACTATTTCTGTCATTTGAATTTGGCGCTCTGCAATTTCACAGTATGTTGTCGAGGTGGGTCGCTAGCAGCATGCCTGCGCCAAACAGGATATGAGTCTGGAAGAAGAGTTTACAGTCTAGCCAGACACCTAGGTATTTGTAGTTGTCCACGTATTCTAGGTCAGAACCGTCCAGAGTAGTGATGCTGGTCAGGCGGGCGGGTGCGGGCAGCGAATGGTTGAAAAGCATGCATTTGGTTAAACTAGCATTTAAGAGCAGTTGGAGGCCACGGAAGGAGTGTTGTATGGCATTGAAGCTTGTTTGGATGTTCGTTAACACAGTGTCCAATGAAGGGGCAGAAGTATACAGAATGGTGTCGTCTTTGTAGAGGTGGATCAGAGAATCACCAGCAGCAAGAGCGACATCATTGATATATACAGAGAAAAGAGTCGGCCCGAGAATTGAACTCTGTGATACCCCCATAGAGACTGCCAGAGGTCCGGACAACAGGCCCTCCGATTTGACCCACTGAACTCAGTGACCCACTACTCAGAGAAGTAGTTGGTGAACCAGGCGAGGCAGTCATTTGAGAAACCAAGGCTATTGAGTCTGCCGATAAGAATACGGTGATTGACAGAGTCGAAAGCCTTGGCCAGGTCGATAAAGACGGCTGCACAGTACTGTCTTTTATCGATGGCGGTTATGATATCGTTTAGGACCTTGAGGGTGGCTGAGGTGCACTCATGACAAGCTCGGAAACTGGATTGCACAGCGGAGAATGTATGGTGGGATTCTAAATGGTCGGTGATCTGTTTATTAACTTGGCTTTCGAAGACTTTAGAAAGGCAGAGCAGGATGGATAAAGGTCTATAACAGTTTGGGTCTAGAGTATCACCCCCTTTGAAGAGCGGGGATGACCGCGGCAGCTTTCCAATCTTTAGGGATCTCAGACGATACGAAAGAGGTTGAACAGACTGGTAATAGGGGTTGCAACAATGGCGGCGGATAATTTTAGAAAGAGAGGGTCCAGATTGTCTAGCCCAGCTGATTTGTACGGGTCCATCTGGATTTGGGTGAAGGAGAAGCTGGGGAGGCTCGGGCAACTAGTAGAGTTTAAACAATCCAGTCTCTGCTTACTGTACCACACACACACATGCATGCACACTGCGTACCTCCACTGGTCCTTGTTGTGTAGGAATGAGTTACACTGGTCTTGTAGTCTGCTGTCATTAGACATGGTCTCCAGAATCCCCAACACCTGCTTAAACACTGGACGCTCCTAGAACCCCCCACACACACACACACACACACACACACAATATTAAGTCAACACTGCAACTGCAGCTTTTTTGATTTTTCAGCTAAGCCTAAAAAAATCTAGTGTGCACATGAAGAAAATACTATAGATTACTGTGGTAGGAATACTATAGTATTCACTGTCATGTTTTTGCAGACTTTTCCTGTAATATTTACTGTAGCATTTACTGTAAAATGTACTGTAGTGTTTACTGCAATATAAATTGTTAGGTTTACTGTAATATTTACTGTAGTGTTTTTGCAGACTTTACTGTAGTATTTACTGTAGTGTTTACTGCAATATTTACTGTAGTGTTTTTGCAGACTTTACTGTAGTGTTTACTGTAGTGTTTTGCGGGACATTACTGTAGTATTTACGCACATTAGGACTGTATCAATAGTTCACGCTTCTGTAACAGTTCATAGTATGCCAGACTTCAGAGCCCAGGTTACTAAGTTCAGTACCAGCTGCTGCATTGTCCAATCAGGCAATCAGAGTGGTAGCCCTGACCTTTGCCCTCTCACCTTTGGTTCAGCCTGCCAGCATCTCTTCATCAGGTCAGCAAAGCTAGGTGGACAACTGGTGGGGATGGTCAGCCTCTGTAACAGACACACAGGAACCATATACAGTCACCCCCCTTGGCATTTTTCCCATTTGTTTGCCTCACAACCTGGAATGAAAATAGACTTTAGGGGGGTTTGTATCATTTGATTTACACAACATGCCTACCACTTTCAAGATGAAAAAAAAAATAACCAGAAATAAGACAAAAAAAACAGAAAACTTGAACGTGCATAACTATTCACCCTCCAAAGTCAATACATTGTACAGCCACCTTTTGCAGCAAATACAGCTGCAAGTGTCTTAGGGTATGTCTCTATAAGCTTAGCAGGTCGAGCCACGGGGATTCTTGCCAATTCTTCAAGGCAAAACTGCTCCAGCTCCTTCAAGTTGAATGGGTTCCTCTGATGTACAGCAATTTTAAGTCATACCACAGATTCTCAATTGGATTGAGGTCTGGGCTTTGACAAAGCCATTCCAAGACATTTAAATGTTTCCCGTTAAACCACTCAAGTGTTGCTATAGCAGTATGCTTAGGGCCATTGTCCTGCTGGAAGGTGAACCTCCGTCTCAGTCTCAAAACTCTGGATGACCGAAACAGGTTTCCCTCAAGAATTTCCCTGTATTTAGCGCCATCCATCCTTCCATCAATTCTGACCAATTATCCAGTACCAGTGCCGATAAAAAACATCCCCACAGCATGATGCTGCCACCACCATGCTTCACTGTGGGGATGTTTTTTATGTTGGGTGTTGGGTTTGCACCAGACATAGCATTTTCCTTGATGGCCAAAAAGCTACATTTTGTCTCATCTGACCAGAGTATCTTCTTCCATATGTTTGGGGAGTCTCCCACATGCCTTCTGGCGAACATCAAATGTGTTTGTTTATTTTTTAATGGTGCACCATGAGATGTTAAAAGTTTCTGATATTTTTTTATAACTCAATCATGATCTGTACTTCTCCACAACTTTGTCCCTGACCTGTTTGGAGAGCTCCTTGGTCTTCATGGTGCCGCTTGCTTGATGGTGCCCATTGCTTAATGGTGTTGCAGACTCTGGGGCCTTTCAGAACAGGTGTATACTGTATATACTGAGATCATGTGACACTTAGATTGCACAAAGGTGGACTTGATTGAACTAATTATGTAACTTCTGAAGGTAATTGGTTCCACCAGACCTTATTGAGGGGCTTCATAGGGGGTGAATACTTATGCACGCACCACTTTTCCCTTTTTTTGAATTTCACTTCACCAATTTGGACTATTTTGTGTATGTCCATTACATGAAATACAAATAAAAATCCATTTAAATTACAGGTTGTAATGCAACAAAATAGGAAAAACGCCAAGGGGAATGAAAACTTTGCAAGGCACTGTACACTCATATGAACACATCTACATTATGAAGTAGGAAACCAAGGAAGTGTTACAATTAAAGAAAACCCAATGCTCAGGCTCCAGTACAAAGCAACAACAGGCAATAGGATACATCCACTGTAAGGGGCAAGGGGATAATATGGAAACAGTTTTCTCTGGAGGGATTTAAAATGAAATAAATACATCTCTTTCTCTCACCACTATTGGACCCCATCTAAGAGCATACTGGGATACTCAGCAATTATGTACAGTGCAGCACAGTATTACTGGAATATAGACACAGTTTAAACCCCCTTTCACACACACACACACACACACACACACACACACACACACACACACACACACACACACACACACACACACACACACACACACACACACACACACATATATATATAACCCCCTACACCAGTTTCCCAAACTCGGTTCTCGGGAACCCAAGGGGTGCACGTTTTGGTTTTTGCCCTAACACTACACAGCTGATTCAATTTATCAAAGCTTGATGATTAGTTGATTATTTGTATCAGCTGGGGTCCCGAGGACCGAGTTCGGGAAACTCTGGTGTAGGGGTTATATGCGTGTGTGTGTGTGTGGAAGGGGGTTTAAACTGAGGCCGGTACAGTGCCACTGACACGGCACGCTACCAAAGCCTGTGGGCTCTCCTTCACCGTGGCTAACGTGAGTAAAACATTTAAACGTGTTAACCCTCGCAAAGCTGTCAGCCCAGACGGCAGAGCATGTGCAGACCAGCTGGCTGGTGTGTTTACGGACATATTCAATCAATCCCTATCCCAGTCTGGTGTACCCACATGCTTCAAGATGGCCATCATTGTTCCTGTTCCCAAGAAAGCTAAGGTAACTGAACTAAATGAATATCGCCCCGTAGCACTCACTTCTGTCATAATGAAGTGCTTTAAGGGACCAGTCAATGATTATATCACCTCCACCCTACTTGTCACCCTAGACCCACTCCAATTTGCTTACCGCCCCAATAGGTCCACAGACGACGCAATCACCATCACACTGCCCACTGCCCTATTCCATCTGGACAAGAGGAATATCTATGTAAGAATGGTGTTCATTGACTACAGCTCAACATTTAACACCAAAGTACCCTCCAAACTCGTCATTAAGCTGGAGGCCCTGGGTCTCAACCCCGTCCTGTGCAACTGAGTCCTGGACTTTCTGACGGCCACCCCCAGGTGGTTAGGGTAGGAAACAACATCTCCACCTTAACAGATTCTCAACACTGGTGCCCCACAAGGGTGCATTCTCAGCCCTCTCCTGTACTCCCTAGTCACCCATGACTACATGGCCATCCACTCCTCCAACTCAATCATCAAGTTTGCAGACGACACTACAGTGGTAGGCTTGATTACCAACAACAACAAGACAGCCTACAAGGAGGAGGTGAGGGCCCTCGGAGTGTTGTGTCAGGAAAATAACCTCTCACTCAATGTCAGCAAAACAAATTAGATGATCGTGGACTTCAGGAAAGAGCAAAGGGAGCAGCCCCCCTATCCACATTGACGGGACAGTAGTGGAGGTGGAAAGTTTTAAGTTCCTTTTTGTACATATCACAGACAAACTGAAATGGTCCACGCACACAGACAGTGTGGTAAAGAAGGCGTAACAGCGCCTCTTCAACCCCAGGAGGCTGAAAAAACACTCAAACTTTTACAGATGCACAATCGAGAGCATCCTGTCGAGCTATATCACCGCCTGGTACAGCAACTGCTCAGCCCAGAACTGCAAGGCTCTCCAGAGGGTGGTTCGGTCTGCACTACGCATCACCGGGGGCAAATTACCTGCCCTCCAGAACACCTACACCACCCGATGTCACAGGAAGGCCATAAAGATCATCAAGGACAACAACCACCCGAGCCACTGCCTTTTCACCCCGCTATCATCCAGAAGGAGAGGTCAGTACAGGTGCATCAAAGCAGGAACCGAGAGACTGAAAAACAGCTTCTATCTCAAGGCCATCAGACTGTTAAACAACCACCACTAACATTGAGTGGCTGCTGCCAACATACATAATCTCTTGCCAGTTTAATACCTTCATTAAATCCATTTATTAAATGTATCACTAGTCACGTTGTTACGGATACAGTTATCCTGTGTGTGTATCCTGTGTGTGTGTGTTTCTTTTCTCTCCTTCTCCCCTCACAGGTGAAAATCATCACTCCCCAATCAGTCAACAATCAACCCATCAATCAGAAGACACACCTCCTCCTGTTTCCTACCCTATCACAGTTCCTTCCCCATGGTTTAAAAAAACCCATCATTTGTTTGTTCAGGAGCTCAATCTTTGTAATGCCATGTTGGTAGATAGCTGTTCTTTGTAGATTTCAGGAGAGCTCAATCTTTGTAATGCCATGTTGGTAGATAGCTGTTCTTTGTAATGACATGTTGGTAGATCTCGGCTCTTGATAGATTTCAGTAGCACAATCTCTTTGTAAATGCCATGTATGTAGATCTCGCTCTTTGTGTAATAATTAACCTCTTCTTTTGTTTGAGCACCTCCAAATCACTTTGTCATCTCCTGTGAGCATTGTTTTTGTTTATGGTGTTTGCTGGTGGGAAAAAGGGGAAACCAAGACAAGTCGCCCATGGGCATACACTACCCGTAGGTAAACTTTGTTAAAACACACTAGTTAGAACTGGGCGGACCACCCACTGTATTTTTGGTTAGTTAGTTAGCTGTTGTTGAAATAGGCTAGCCTAGCTTAGGGGTGTTTTTGCATATTTGTTTCTTTCCTTGGGTCCAGCTCAGCCCCTTTTCCTGCTCCCCCCATTACCGTGTGTTTATAAATAAACCCTGAGTTTGACGGTATTATTTCGGTTGTCGTGGTTATTTCGTTCACACGTACTTTGTCACAATTATAATTTACATGAGTTATGTTACGGGTCTCACTACCATCCCCCCTAGACTGTCGGGCCAAAAGGGATTCGTAACATAAGTGGGGGCTCATCCGGGATTTGTCTTTACTGACACCCATGCCGCTCATGTAGATTGTTGTAGTGGTATAGTTCAGTGTTGAGCGTCATAGCTGAAGTAGCATTAGTGTTTGCTATTTTCGTTGGCTCTTGTGAAGTAGTGTAAGATGGCTACTTTTGATTTGAAGTCCTTTTTGGATAATCCTTCGTGGGAGGTTTTTGATAAATGTCGTAGAGTTGATTTAGTGACCTTGGCTGACCATTATTCGGTATCGATTTCGCAGAGTTTAGTTAAGGCGGAGGTTAAACAGCTAGTGTTAAATGTATTGTTGGAAGAGCAGGTGCTTGTGTTACCGCTGCCTGAGTCTACTAACCCTGTAGGGGATGTAACTGCTCCTATAAGCCCATTGGTATCTGATAATGAGGGTGAGGCTAAAACACCAGCCACATTGTCCCATTTTGAACCACTCTCCCCACTGTCAAACGGTGATGCCAGAAGGGATGTCCGTTTAGCACAGTTCCAACTAGAGGTGGAAGAGAGAGCCCAAATTAGGCGAGAGACTCTCCAGTTGGAGATGTGTAAAATTGAGGCAGAAAGAGAACAGCGGCAGATGACGTTTAAAATGCGCCAGATGGAACTGGAGGCAGAGACAGCGAGGCTAGCCTTCGTTCCTACTGTGCCTGTTTGTGAGCCGTCCCCACCTGCTGTGTCCTCAAACACGTTTGACATTAGTAGGCAGATAGCCTTAGTACCTTTGTTCAGAGAGTCGGAGGTTGACTCCTATTTTTGTGTATTTGAGCGTATAGCCGTAGCATTGAAGTGGCCTGAAGAGGTATGGTGCCTATTACTTCAGTGTAAATTAACTGGTAAAGCCCAAGAGGTTTTGTCAGCGCTACCTCTGGAGGACAGTTTGAATTATGAAGTGGTCAAAGCTACTGTTCTTCGTGCCTATGAGCTTGTGCCTGAGGCATACCGACAGAGATTTAGGTCTCATAGAAAGTCTTCTAGTAAGACTTATGTGGAATTTGCTAGAGACAAGGGAAATCTGTTTGATAAATGGCATGCTGCTAGTAAGGTAACTGATTTCAACTCTCTCCGGGAGTTAATCTTGTTGGAAGAGTTTAAAAATTGCTTACCCGAACGCATTGTAGTTTACCTAAACGAACAGAAAGTATCCTCCCTGGCAGAAGCGTCTGTGTTGGCAGACGAGTTTGTGTTGACGCACAAGAGTGTGTTTTCGGCTCAAACTGAGAGTAGAACCACTGAGTTTCCTACCTTTAGCCCTAGTCGGCCCGCAGTAGTATATCAAGCACGCCAGAAGAATGAGCGTTCCTGTTTCTATTGTCATAAAGTGGGACATATGATTAATGATTGCTTCCTGCTTAAACGCAAACAAGGGATGCCTCTTCGTGCCAAGCCGCCAACAGGTGTTGGTCTAATTCGTACGGTTGTGAGGTCTGCAACAAAACAGGTGCCTCAGGGTAACTGTAGTTTGAAAGACCCAGTCCCCGACCGCAGTTATGAACCATTCATTTTCGAGGGGTTTGTGTCCCTAGAGAATGACGAAGCGTCTCAGCGTCCGGTTAAAATCCTTAGAGATACTGGTGCGGCGCAGTCGTTTATATTGTCTGATGTGTTGCCCTTATCTGACGATACATACTGTGGTTCCAGTGTGTTAGTGCAGGGTATTGAAATGTGTTTTGTCCCAGTGCCATTGCACTTTGTGAAAGTACACTCTGAGTTAATCAGTGGAATATTCAGAGTGGGGGTACGTCCTAAGTTGCCAGTGAAAGGTGTGACCTTTATAATGGGTAACGATATTGCCGGAGGAAAGGTAGTACCCGTATTGGAAGTATTGGATAAAAGTGACCACTCTCTCTCGAATGAGTTGGCACAGAGTTATCCACATGTGTTCCCCGCTTGTGCTGTCACTCGTGCTCAGGCACTACAAGAGGGTGACGTGATAGATTTGTCGAACACTGTTCTGTTCAAAGAGGATGATCAAGAGGATGGATTGTGTGATACCTCTGAGAAGCTGATCACCTCTGACAAACAGCCCAGGAAAGAATCAAAGTACGTTGAAGTTATTGCTGATGCAATACAATTACCAGTCACTCGTGAGCAGCTGATTGCTAACCAAAAGGTTGACAACAAGCTTGCTAAATGTTTTTCTAGTGTTGTCTCGTTAGAAGAGGTGAAGAAGAAGAATGTGGCTTACTTCATTGATGGTAATCTCCTCATGCGTAAATGGAAATCCCATGTTGACGCGGGTGGAGATTGGAATGCTGTTTACCAAATAGTGATTCCTACAGCCTTTCGACAAAATGTGTTATCCCTTGCTCATGATCACCAGTGGTCTGGTCATTTAGGAATTACAAAGACGTATGATCGGATCCTTCGACATTTCTTTTGGCCAGGTTTAAAACAAGATGTGGCTCAGTTCTGTCGGACATGCCACACCTGTCAGATAACAGGAAAACCAAATCAGGTTATTCCTCCTGCTCCTCTTTGTCCTATACCTGTCATAGGTGAACCATTTGAGCATGTGGTGGTTGATTGTGTCGGACCGTTACCGAAGACAAAATCGGGTAACCAGTTTTTGTTAACGATAATGTGTATGGCTACAAGATACCCCGAGGCTATTCCTCTGAGAAGGATTACAGCCCCAGTAGTGAGTAAGCAATTATGAGTTTTTGTCTCGTGTCTAATGATTGTTGTATGTTTTGCAAGGTTGTTGCTTTGTTGTTGTGAGTATTCCTTTTATACTGTAATCGCAATCCCCCCTAGGGTTGCTCTTTTAAGGGTGGGAGTGTTACGGATACAGTTATCCTGTGTGTGTATCCTGTGTGTGTGTGTTTCTTTTCTCTCCTTCTCCCCTCACAGGTGAAAATCATCACTCCCCAATCAGTCAACAATCAACCCATCAATCAGAAGACACACCTCCTCCTGTTTCCTACCCTATCACAGTTCCTTCCCCATGGTTTAAAAAAACCCATCATTTGTTTGTTCAGGAGCTCAATCTTTGTAATGCCATGTTGGTAGATAGCTGTTCTTTGTAGATTTCAGGAGAGCTCAATCTTTGTAATGCCATGTTGGTAGATAGCTGTTCTTTGTAGATTTCAGGAGAGCTCAATCTTTGTAATGACATGTTGGTAGATCTCGGCTCTTGATAGATTTCAGTAGCACAATCTCTTTGTAAATGCCATGTATGTAGATCTCGCTCTTTGTGTAATAATTAACCTCTTCTTTTGTTTGAGCACCTCCAAATCACTTTGTCATCTCCTGTGAGCATTGTTTTTGTTTATGGTGTTTGCTGGTGGGAAAAAGGGGAAACCAAGACAAGTCGCCCATGGGCATACACTACCCGTAGGTAAACTTTGTTAAAACACACTAGTTAGAACTGGGCGGACCACCCACTGTATTTTTGGTTAGTTAGTTAGCTGTTGTTGAAATAGGCTAGCCTAGCTTAGGGGTGTTTTTGCATATTTGTTTCTTTCCTTGGGTCCAGCTCAGCCCCTTTTCCTTCTCCCCCCATTACCGTGTGTTTATAAATAAACCCTGAGTTTGACGGTATTATTTCGGTTGTCGTGGTTATTTCGTTCACACGTACTTTGTCACAATTATAATTTACATGAGTTATGTTACGGGTCTCACTACCATCCCCCCTAGACTGTCGGGCCAAAAGGGATTCGTAACATAACAAATAACAGCACTTTAATAATGTCTACATATCCTACATTACTCTTCTCATATGTATTTACTGTATTCTATACCATCTACTGCATCTTGCCCATGCCGCACGGCCATCGCTCCTCCATATATTTATATGTACATATTCTTATTCATCCCTTTACACTTGTGTGTTTAGGTAGTTGTTGTGAATTTGTTAGATTACTTGTTAGATATTACTGCACTGTCGGAACTAGAAGCACAAGCATTTTGCTACACTCGCATTAACATCTGCTAACCATGTGTATGTGACAAATAAAATGTGATTTGATTTGAAACAAGTGTATGTTCCAGTAGTAGTGTGCTGCACTCTATAGAGATCTGAGAACACAATTCCTGAGTATCCCAGTATGCTCTTGGATGGGGTCCAATACACACACAGCAGAAGCCCCCTACACACACACACACAGTATAAACCCCCCTACACACACACACACACACACAGTATAAACCCCCCTACACACAGTATAAACCCCCCTACACACAGTATAAAGCCCCCTACAGCACAGTATACATGCCTTACAAGAGCAGAGAGCTGAGGTCAGCTCTAGAAATACTCCTTACCCTCCTCACAGCAGAAAGCATGAGAGCATCACATTGTTACTCCTGCTCTGTGTGTGTAACTTGTTTAGTGTGTGCATGTGTTTTATGCAGTGGTTAAATTACATAAGTAAAACATAAATGATGTCTGAGTGTTGGAGTGTGCCCCTGGCTATCTATAAATGATGTCTGAGTGTTGGAGTGTACCCCTGGCTATCTGTAAATGATGTCTGAGTGTTGGGGTGTGCCCCTGGCTATCTGTAAATGATGTCTGAGTGTTGGAGTGTACCCCTGGCTATCTGTAAATGATGTCTGAGTGTTGGAGTGTACCCCTGGCTATCTGTAAATGATGTCTGAGTGTTGGAGTGTACCCCTGGCTATCTGTAAATGATGTCTGAGTGTTGGAGTGTACCCCTGGCTATCTGTAAATGATGTCTGAGTGTTGGAGTGTACCCCTGGCTATCTGTAAATGATGTCTGAGTGTTGGAGTGTACCCCTGGCTATCTGTAAATGATGTCTGAGTGTTGGAGTGTACCCCTGGCTATCTGTAAATGATGTCTGAGTGTTGGAGTGTACCCCTGGCTATCTGTAAATGATGTCTGAGTGTTGGAGTGTACCCCTGGCTATCCGTAAATGAAAAAAAAAATGGCGCCGTCTGGTTTGTTTAATATAGGGAATTTGAAATTATTTATACTTTTTCTTTCAATACTCATTCATATTTAAGCAATTACATTTACTGAGTGACTTTCACTTTTACTTGAGTCATTTTCTATTAAGGTATCTTTACTTCTACTCAAGTATGACAATTGGGTACTTTTTCCACCACTGGTTTTATGTTTGATTCTATGTATGACTGTCTTGTATTTGCAAGTGAATCTGAGCCCCTTGAAGCTCTTAACTAATCGTAAATCAGAACAATGTGTCTTGGTGTACCTCTTGTTTCTCCACCACCAGCCAAGCCACCTGCAGCCCCTCAAAGCCTTTGAAGGGAACCTCCCGTGTCAGCATTTCCCATAGCACCTGGTAACACACACACACACGACCGCGTACACACACACACACACACAAGAGTGCACACACACACACACACACACACGAGCGCACACACACACAAGAGCGCACACACACACACACGAGCGCACACACACACACACGAGCGCACACACACACACACGAGCGCACACACACGAGCGCACACACAGACACGAGCGCACACACACACACACATCAGCGCACACACACACACACACACACACGAACGCACACACACATGAGCGCACACACACATGAGCGCACACACACATGAGCGCACACACACACACACACACACACGAGTGCACATACACACACACACGAGCGCACACAGACACAAGATGATATGCCAGATGTTTTTGCAGTGAAGATTTTGCTGAAAGACCACTTGAGGTAGAACATACAGTATCAGACTCCTCCCCTCCCACACAGACACACTCACCACTCCGTAGGAGAATGTATCACAGGTCTCTGATACAGGTAGGCTCTGTATGACTTCTGGGGCCATCCAGGGGAAGGTGCCCACCACTGTCATGTGGGTGGTGTGGGACTGGAACTTAGACGCTCCAAAATCACAGATCTGACAACAGACCAGAGAGAGAGCATTGGGACACTTAACTACAACATTATTTTTTATTTTACTTTTATTTAACCAGGTAGGCTAGTTGAAAACAAGTACTCATTTACAACTGCGACCTGACCAAGATAAAGCAAAGCAGTTCGACAAATGGACATGAGTTACACATGGAATAAACAAACATACAGTCAATAACACAATAGAGAAAGTCTATATACAGCGTGTGCAAATGATGTAGGATAAGGGGTGTGAGGCAATAAATAGGCCATAGTGGCAAAATTATTCCAGTATGGCAAATTAAACACTGGGGTGATAGATGCGCAGAAGATGTGTGTGCAAGTAGTGGTACTGGGGTGCAAAATAAATCAAATAAATAACAATATGGTGATGAAGTAGTTGGATGGGATATTTACAGATTGGCTCTGTACAGGTAAAGTAATAAAGGATGTATAAGTGAAAACACAATAATTGTCAGACACCCTACTGTATGTACCTTGAGCACCTTGTCTGCTGTCAGTACCACTGTAGTAGGAACAGAGATAAAGGTCAGTCCACAAGAGGATCCACTTCTCATCATTATGCCATTCCTCACTATCAAACTATAATCCATTCATCCTGATTGGTTTACAATGGAAAGTTATTATGTAGCAGTAGCAGTGAGAGAAATGTTGGATTTCCTGGTGGGTAGATAAGTTTGGTTGCAGATTGTGTGTGCAGTTGGTTACCGTTTCGCGACTTGAGGTCTCTGTGAATGACTTTGACTGGGGCTTCCGAATGAAGATAGTGCATTCCTATTGGACAGAAACATTAAACATCCTGAGCCACGGACCAATGACAGACCATCAAAATGTAAACAACTCTGCTCGACAATGGCTACCAGTCTCCAAACAAGTCACTGATCCTCACACCAGAGAAGAATGTGCTCCTGTTGCACTCAGCCAGCTAACTTTGATAAATAACCAGAAATAACTGTTGACTTTCTGATTCATTAAGAAAGCTAAACATATACACTGAGTGTACAAAACATTAGGAACACCTTCCAAATATTATGTTGCACCCCCTTTTGCACTCAGAACAGCCTCAATTCGTCAGGGCAGGGACTCTGCAAGGTGTCGAAAGCATTCCACAGGGATGCATTGGCCGGCCAACATTGCTGGCCAATGTTGACTCCAATGATTCCCACAGTTGTGTGAAGTGGGCTGGATGTTCTTTGGGTGGTGGATCATTCTTGATACACAAGGAAACCGGTGAGTGTGAAAAACCCAGCAGCGTTGCAGTTCTTGACTTAAAAAAACATTAATGGATCGGCGTCCCGTCAATGGGACAGTTGTAAATCATTCAGCGCGTTATGTCAAGATAGTTGTTGTTACTCTAAAATCTGCTGTCTGGACATAGAAGTGTCATACATCGGCTGAAAGCTTACGTAACTCCACTATCCAATTTACAGTAGCTATTACTGCGGGAAAAAATCCCATGCTATTGTTTGGATGATAAATCAGAGCAAGATTTTAGAATGTAAGTACACATTTCACCTTCAGAGGTGAATTTATCAAACCCATTGCGGTTGCGGTTAGGAGCTCTCCTCAAACGGTCCCAGAGATAACATGAAGTGTCATTTTGTTAGATAAAATCCTTTTTAATTTCCTAAAAAGGTCCATATAGCACGCACGATCGATTTTGTGTTTCCACTGTTCAATTTGCAAAGAAAGGAATCTGTGAAATCTCACCTTAAACGTTGTTTCAACGAGTCAAATCACATTCATATCTATTCCTCAGAGATTCTAGACGGTAACAAGACTTCACTATTTCATTAGGGGTGTAGTATGTCCTATAGGACACCGTATTTGGTCAGAGAGCGATGCCTTCATGGCACGCCGATGATGCGGGCGGCCATCACTTGAACGACTATCTTTGTCAAATAAGCACCAATTGGGGTCAAACAAAGCTAGCTAGATAGCCAATGAGCTGGGCTTTATGGGAGCATCCGGAAACAATGTATATGTCATAAAATGTCACTTTTCATCTTGTACGACAGCATGCCTTTTCATTTTGGACAAAAATTGTAAGGATATTATGAAGTTATGAAAACTTCTTGTTTTGTTTTGTATTAGTAGCCATTATAATATGGCTACTAATACTTGGAAAGCTAAATCAAAATCCAAGTATACAGATTTGACGATATTCTTGCAGAAAAATGGAATATGAATGCGAATGTCTCCTTTACGATTTACCCAAATGTACCTGGGGACTTTACACTAAAAGTCTTGAGGATCAGTCATACCCCAAGTTATCCATCTGAAACTTTGCACATACACTGCTGCCATCTTGTGGACACTATTGGAATTACAACCAGAGTGATGGCTATAACAGTGACCTTTCTCTTGCATTTCAAAGATGGTGGTAAAAAAACACAGGCTGGTTTTTTCATTGTATTTTCTTCTACCAGATCTACTGTGTTATATTCTCCTACATTCAATTCACATTTCCACAAACTTCAAAGTGTTTCCTTTCAAATTGCTTCAGGGCCTGAGCTACAGGCAGTTAGATTTGGGTATGTCATTTAGGTGAAAATTGACAAAAAGGGGGCTATCCCTATTAAACCAGTGCGCCTGGCACCTACTACCATACCCCGTTCAAAGGCATCGAAATCTTTTGTCTTGCCCATTCACACTCTGAATTGCACTCATACACAATCCATTGTTTCAAGGCTTAAAAATCATTTTTTAACCTGTCTGTCTCCTCCCCTTCATCTACACAGATTGATGTGGATTTAACAAGTGACATAAATAAGGGATCATAGCTTTCACCTGTATTCACCTGGTCAGTCTATGTACTGGAAAGAGCAGTTCCTAATGTGTTGTAAGCTCAGTGTATAGGCTATGTGTTTTTGGTTGTTGAGTCAATTAGACCATGCACGTTTCAAGCTTATCTTTCTAATAAATGAAAAGTTATTTCAGAAAATACAGGCAAGCTAGCTGGCTAACTCATGGATCCCGCTTCGTAGTTTTCCCCTCAGGAAGACAGAACTCTGGGACAGTGGTTCTCAAACCTCTGCAGACATTTCACAATGTTGTTGTAGCTCTGAACTAGCTATCCTGATTCACCTATTCAAGGGCTTGATGAGTTTAATCCGGTGTGCTCACTCTGGAATAGATCAAATCCATAGAAGCACTGTTCTGGGAGCAGGGAAACGTGTTTAAAAGTATGTCTTCACCTTTGGCTATCTCCACGGCCCAGGTCATGATCTGTTCCATGTCCATCTCCTTACTCTGCTCACTGGACAGGTACTCATACAGAGAACCTCCGCCTGCATACTCTGGAGAGGAATTATTTTATTTTTTTTAAACAAAAATAATGTACACCTCCGTTCAACAGTTTAGGCTCACTTAGAAATGTCCTTGTTTTTGAAAAAAGAAAAGCAAATTTTTTGTCCATTTAAAATAACATCAAATTGATCAGAAATACAGCGTAGATCTTGTTAATGTT
This sequence comes from Oncorhynchus clarkii lewisi, assembly GCF_045791955.1. Classification (NCBI taxonomy): domain Eukaryota; kingdom Metazoa; phylum Chordata; class Actinopteri; order Salmoniformes; family Salmonidae; genus Oncorhynchus; species Oncorhynchus clarkii. The sequence goes on from NC_092174.1 coordinate 34,747,717, forward strand.
GGAAATGACTATTGTAGCTGTAAATGGCTGAATTTTAATGGAACATCTACATAGGCGTACAGAGGCCCATTATCAGCAACCATCACTCCTGTGTTCCAATGGCAGGTTGTGTTAGGTAATCCGAGTTTATCATTTTAAAAGGAGGCCAGCATCCCAGAGTCGCCTCTTCACTGTTGAAGTTGAGACTGGTGTTTTGCGGGTACTATTTCATGAAGCTGCCAGTTGAGGACTTGTGAGGCATCTGTTTCTCAAACTAGACAGTCTGTACTTGTCATTTTGCTCAGTTGTGCACCAGGCCCTCCCACTCCTCTTTCTATTCTAATTTCTCGCATGGAATAGCCTTCATTTCTCAGAACAAGCATAGACTGATGAGTTTCAGAAGAAAGTTCTTTGTTTCTGTCCATTTTGAGCCTGTAATCGAATCCACAAATGCTGATGCTCCAGATACTCAACTAGTCTAAAGAAGGCCAGTTTTATTGCTTCTTTAATCAGAACAACAGTTTTCAGCTGTGCTAACATAATTGCAAAATGGTTTTCTAATGATCAATTAGCCTTTAAAATGTTAAACTTGGATTAGCTAACACAACGTGCCACCTATGTAGATATTCCATTAAAAATCTGCCGTTTCCAGCTAGAACATTAACAATGTCTACACTGTATTTCTGATCAATTTGATGTAATTTTAATGGAAACATTTTGCTTTTCTTTCAAAAACAAGGACATTTCCAAGTGACACCAAACGTTTGAACGGTAGTGTATTTCTGCAACTCAAGACACTTTGTAAGAACCGTACAGTACAGTGTAGAATAAACACACAGACACAATCGAATACATTCACACACACACACACACACACAGAGAACAGGGGTTGAGATCGTCCAACAGTCTTCCTACTATCACTCACAACCTGAACTCATAACGACTTGAGAAACATCAAACATAGCTTAGCACCTCAGGCTCACACACACACACTTAGTAGTGTGTTCTGTAAGTCATTATAATGGGCAGTGCTGTCACAGAGCTTATGTCCTGCCAGGAAATACAACTCACACAGTCTGTGGCCTAAACATTGATCCTCAACCTGTTGTGGTTCCATATCCATTGGCGAGTGTATGAGGAAAACACACACACACACACACTGACCTGTGATGATTCCATAGTTGGGGGACTCCAGTACGGCTCCATAGAACTGAATGATGTTCTTGTGACTGAGAATACTCAGAATCTCAGCCTAGAGGAGGGGGGGGGGGGGGGGGGTTGGTAGGACGGAGACAGCATGAGTGTGTACTGTATGCATCACAGGAGGCTGCGAAGGGGATTATGGCTCATAATAACAGAAGGAATGGAATGGTATCCAACACATGGAGCCATCGTGTTTGATGTGTTCAATAACATTCCATTTATTCTGTTCCAGCCATTATTATGAGCATGTTTTCCCCGATAAGGTGCCACCAGCCCCCTGTGGTGTGCACAGTATATACTTACTATAGGTGTACTGTATATGCAAAGGATATTGATCACTCTGATATAAGTGATCTGAGGGATGTACACAATGTTTTTGCTATGCATGTCTGTACCGTATTCACTTTTTCACACTCTAAGGTTAGGGTCAGAGCACCAAGGGTCAGAGCACCAAGGGTCATAGCACCAAGCAACACAACGTCAACATGGTAAACATGCTATCAATCAACTCACGAACAGGCCATATCTACTATAGAACACAGACATTTTGTATCAACCTCTTACTAGATAGAGTCATTTAAAAATCTACTGTCATACAATCCCACTGTTTTCTAACCAAACATCAAGGCTACAGCTCCACAAAGACTAATTCATGTGTATGCATGTGTCTGTGTGGATGTGTGTGTGGAATGTGTTTGTGTGGAATGTGTTTGTGTGTGTGTGTGTTTGTGTGTGTGTGTGTGTAGTGTGTGTAGTGTGTGTAGTGTGTGTGTGTTTAGAAGCGCCCCAGCCCTTGCCAGTACATGTCTCAACAGTTATTCACCCATCAAGGGAGAAAGTCAGGCAGTGTAATGACAGTGTCACAGCCAGGCCAGGACACCATAACCCATGGGTTTTCTGCTGGGTTGGGAAATTACAATTTCAGACTGGATTGTGGCAGGAAATAGTGTTTTGTTCATTGTGTCGGCCACATAATTTGTTTGGGAATCACTGAACAGCAGTGATCATGCCAGACAAACAGATAGCCCATACAATATCTCACAGAATAGGAGGAAGAGAAGAAGCCTATGTTATTAACAAATTCTGTACTCCAAAATGATAGGAAGAGGAGAGGTACAAGGAACAGGAGAGGGAACAGGACAGGGAACAGGAGAGGGAACAGGGAACAGGAGAGGGAACAGGGAACAGAAGAGGGGACAGGGAACAGAAGAGGGGACAGGGAACAGAAGAGGGAAGAGGAGAGGGGACAGGAGAGGGAACAGGGAACCAGGAACAGGAGAGGGAACAGGATAGGGAAGAGGAGAGGGGAGAGGAGAGGGGACAGGGAACAGGATAGGGAAGAGGATAGGGAACAGGAGAGGGTAGAGGAGAGGGAAGAGGAGAGGGGACAGGGAACAGGAGAGGGGACAGGGAACAGGAGAGGGAACAGGAGAGGGGACAGGGAACAGGAGAGGGAACAGGAGAGGGGACAGGGAACAGGAGAGGGAACAGGGAAGTGGAGAGGGGACAGGAGAGAGAACAGAAGAGGGAACAGGGAACAGGAGAGGGAACAGGAGTGGGAACAGGGAACAGGAGAGGGAACAGGATAGGGAAGAGGAGAGGGAAGAGGAGAGGGGACAGGGAACAGGAGAGGGTAGAGGAGAGGGAAGAGGAGAGGGGACAGGGAACAGGATAGGGAAGAGGAGAGGGAAGAGGAGAGGGGACAGGGAACAGGAGAGGGTAGAGGAGAGGGAAGAGGAGAGGGGACAGGGAACAGGAGAGGGGACAGGGAACAGGAGAGGGGACAGGGAACAGGAAAGTGGAGAGGGGACAGGAGAGAGAACAGAAGAGGGAACAGGAGAGGGAACAGGAGAGAGAACAGAAGAGGGAACAGGATAGGGAAGAGGAGAGGGAAGAGGAGAGGGGACAGGGAACAGGAGAGGGTAGAGGAGAGGGAAGAGGAGAGGGGACAGGGAACAGGAGAGGGGACAAGGAACAGGAGAGGGGACAGGAGAGGGAACAGGAGAGGGAACAGTAGAGGGAACAGGGGAGGGAACAGGGGAGGGAACAGGGGAGGGAACAGGGAACAGGCGAGGGAACAGGGAACAGGAGAGGGAAGAGGAGAGGGAACAGGGAACAGGAGAGGGAAGAGGGAAGAGGAGAGGGTAGAGGGAACAGGAGAGGGAAGGGGAGAGGGAAGAGGGAACAGGAGAGGGAAGAGGAGAGGGAAGAGGGAACAGGAGAGGGAAGAGGAGAGGGAACAGGAGAGGGAAGAGGAGAAGGAACAGGGAACAGGCGAGGGAACAGGGAACAGGCGAGGGAACAGGGAACAGGAGAGGGAAGAGGAGAGGGAAGAGGAGAGGGAACAGGGAATAGGAGAGGGAACAGGCGAGGGAACAGGGAACAGGCGAGGGAACAGGGAACAGGCGAGGGAACAGGGAACAGGAGAGGGAAGAGGAGAGGGAAGAGGGAAGAGGAGAGGGAAGAGGGAAGAGGAGAGGGAAGATGAGACAGAAGAGGAGAGGGAAGAGGAGAGGGAAGAGGAGAGGGAAGAGGAGAGGGAAGAGGAGAGGGAACAGGGAATAGGAGAGGGAAAAGGAGAGGGAACAGGGAATAGGAGAGGGAAAAGGAGAGGGGACAGGAGAGGGAACAGGAGAGGGAACAGGCAACAGGAGAGTGCACAGGAGAGGGCACAGGAAAGGGAACAGGGAACAGGAGAGGGCACAGGGAACAGGAGAGGGGACAGGGAACAGGGAACAGGAGAGGGAAGTGTGTCTCTCCTACCTCAGTCTCAATCTTGAGTAGTTTCTTCACAGCGACCTCTTTATCCCGAGATATCCAGTGTGCTCGGTACACAGTCCCAAAGCTGCCCCCTCCACAGTTCTCATAGAACCGCAGGTCCTCATGTTTTATCTGGACAAACGAGGCACCCAGAGACGACATGGCTGACACGCACTCGAAGACAGCCGCTCTGAGTAAACAGAGCAATCTGAGAGGGGAGGGAACAGAGAGAGAGAGGAAACAGAGAGAGAGAGAGGGAAAGGGTCTGAGAGAGGGAGAGAAAGTTTAATCACACACACCCAATAGCAGAATGGACTCAGAGAACGAGAGAGCAGAGAGCAGAGAACGAGAGAGAGCAGATAGAGAGAGAAAGAGAGCAGACAGAGAGAGAGAAAGAGCAGAGAGAGAAAGAGAGCAGACAGAGAGAGAAAGAGAGCAGACAGAGAGAGAAAGAGAGCAGTCAGAGCGAGAAAGAGAGCAGACAGAGAGAGAAAGAGCAGAGAGAGAAAGAGAGCAGACAGAGAAAGAGAAAGAGAGTAGACAGAGAGAGAAAAAGAGAACAGACAAACAGAGAGAACAGACACAGAGAGACAGAGAGAGAGAGCAGACAGAGAGAGAAAGAGAACAGACAGACAGAGAAAGAGAACAGACAGAGAGAGAGAACAGAGAGAGAGAGAACAGACACAGAGACAGAGAGAGAACAGACAAAAAGACAGAGAGAACAGACAGAGAACAGACAGAGAAAAGACACAGAGAGCACAGACAGAGAGAGTGAGCAGACAGAGGGAGAGAGAGAGAGCAGACACAAAGAGAGAGAGCGCAGACAGAGCGCACAGACAGAGAGAGCACAGACAGAGAGAGAGAGAGAGAGAGAGCAGAGAGCAGACAAAGAGCAGAAACACAGAGAGAGAGAGAGCGAGAGAGAGAGCGATGGAGTGTGTAAGTGTGTGTGTTTGTTAATCACATTCTGCTCCCTACCTGTTATCCCCTTTCCCAGTCAGTATATGTGGTGTTTGTTCTGTATGTGACCCGTCCCTTCAAATATGGCTGCTGACATCCAGAGCATTCATTCCTGGGTTTGTTGCTTCTATAGAAAACACTTCACCCCCCCAACACACACCCACACAGGTCAGAGACAGGGCTAGACAATGAGTCTACTCTAGTTTCACACTCAACCCCGTCCCCCATTCACTCATCAACTAAAACCTCACCACACACACCAAGAACAAGGGGGCAGTGACATCAACAGTCTGGAATGACCATGGTGACATGACAAACCCATTGATAGATTAAACAACATCGTATCTGTCCCATCATGGTGTCTGTGAGAGCACAAGCAGAGCCATTGAGACCGTCTCCATTTTGAAGTAGTACAATTTCTTCTACTACTTTTATGAGTTGGCAAACAAACAGAAATGAGGCATACTGCCACCTAGAGTGTGTTGTTTGAACAGGTAAAAAGCCAAGGTTTGAGATTTCCTGCCACCTAGAGTGTGTTGTTTGAACAGGAAAAAAGCCAAGGTTGGAGATTTCCTGCCACCTAGAGTGTGTTGTTTGAACAGGAAATAAGCCAAGGTTGGAGATTTACTGCCACCTAGAGTTATGGAATGTTTCCTCACTAGTTTAATTCATTGGCTGATCCCTCCTGATGACCTGGATGGAATTATGTGATCCTTCCTTAACCCATAGGAGGTTCCACCCAGTTGACTGGTGAAAGTCCTCAATTGTGCTGCCCATACTAACATAGGCTTTTGAGCACTATCCATCTATATGGACCAATCCATGAATGACTGTGATGACATAATCAACAGGGGACAGACCAGGTGACATCACTATCAGGGACAAAAACAGTGACCAAATCAGCAATAAGCACCAGAATCCGATGTTTTGATTATTATATTAGATCTTTTTTATTTACTGTTCAGACAGACTATACGCTCTCAACCCACTGACATCATGATGAGGTAAAACAAGTTAAATATACAGTACCCACATTTACAAAAAGTACATGAAGAAAACTGAGAAAGATGACTGATTTTCAAGAACTTGAGGACAGTTTTCAGAACACTGGCGTAACAAAGCTAGAGGTTTTGTTTCTCTATAATCATTTATGTAAAGATCTTGGTATTTGTAACATTATACTTTGTTTTACATCTGCTCAAAGTAAGGGACATGATCATCGAAATAAGACTTAACATCTCTTGTAACTTTGTTCAATCTACATTTAGAGTAACCTTACATGTAACAGAGAAATCAAGAGTCTCTTATCTCTAAATCATCTCTCTTCTATGTGATTTCACAGAGGGCTGCTGGTTCTGTGTGATGTCATAGAGGGCTAAGAGTTCAGTAAGATGTCTTAGTGGGCAAAAAATTCCATGTGATGTCATAGACATTGACTGTTCCATATTATGTCACAGAGGCCCAATGAAGCCATTTGATGTCATGGCAATGAATGTTGCTTGATCTTACAGAGGCTGAGGGTTCTGTATGATGTCATAGAGAGTAACAACTGCATGGTGGGCAACCTCAGGTCCTGCGGGGCTCTAGCCTATAGGAGAGTGTTGTCAGGGTCCGTTGTTTGTCAATCACACACAGCTTCCTGACATAACCCCTCACCTCAGCATGGTTCTTATTGGGCTGACACACCTCAGGGTCTGAGAGAGAGAGAGAGAGAGAGAGAGAGAGAGAGAGAGAGAGAGAGAGAGAGAGAGAGAGAGAGAGAGAGAGAGAGAGAGAGAGAGAGAGAGAGAGAGAGAGAGAGAGAGAGAGAGAGAGAGAGAGAGAGAGAGAGAGAGAGAGAGAGAGAGAGAGAGAGAGAGAGAGAGAGAGAGAGAGAGAGAGAGAGAGAGAGAGAGAGAGAGAGAGAGAGAGAGAGAGAGAGAGAGAGAGAGAGAGAGAGAGAGAGAGAGAGAGAGAGAGAGAGAGAGAGAGAGAGAGAGAGAGAGAGAGAGAGAGAGAGAGAGAGAGAGAGATACACACACAGACCCAGTTATTATTATTTTGGCTCTGTATGCCACTACAATGGATTTGAAGGGAAACAGACTTTCAGCTTTAATTTGAGGGTATTTACAACCAAATGGGGTGAACATTGTAGGAATTACAGCACTTTTTATATGTGGTCCCCGCTTTTTAAGTAATTGGACAACTGGCTGCTCAGCTGTTCCATGGCCAGGTGTGTGTTATTCCCTCATTAGTTCATTTACAAGTAAGCAGATAAAAGGTCAAGAGTTGAAGTGTGGCATTTGCATTGGGAATCTGTTGCTGTTAACCCTCAATATGAAGTCCAAAGAGCTGTCACTACCAGTGAAGCAAGCCATTATCAGGCTGACAAATCAAAAAAAATCAGAGAGATAGCAAAAACATTAGGGGTGGCCAAATCAACTATTTGGGACATTCTTAAAGAGAAAAAACTCACTGGTGAGCTCAGGGACACCAAAAGGCCTGGAAGACCACGGAAAACAACTGCGGTGAAAAGACAGAAGAATTCTTTCCCTGGTGAAGAAAACCCCCTTCACAACAGTTGGCCAGATGAAGAACACCCTCTAGGAGGTAGGCGTATCTGTGTCAAAGTCAATAATCAAGAGAAAATAGTAAATACAGAGGGTTTATCACAAGGTGTAAATCATTGGTAAGCCTGAAAAACAGGAAGACCAGATTAGAGTTTTCCAGACATCTAAAAATGTCTATACTGTTCTGGAACAACATCCCGTGGACAGATCAGTGGTGGAAAAGGTACCCAGCTGTCATACTAGAGTAAAAGTAAAGACACCTTAATAGAAAATGACTCAAGTCAACGTCAGAGTAAAATTCTACTTGAGTATAAGTCTAAAAGGTTCTTGGTTTAAAATATACTTAAGTATCAAAAGTAAAAATAATAAAACATTATTATTAAGCAAACCAGAGGGCACCATTTTGTTTCTTATTTATGGATAGCCCAGTACATTTTCAAACAAAGCATGTGTTTAGTGAGACCACCAGATCAGAGGCAGTAGGGATGACCAGGGATGTTCTCTTGATTAGTGTGTGCATTTGACTATTTTCCTGTCCTGCTAAACATTCAAAATATAAGGAGTACTTTTTGCTGCCATGGAAAATGTATGGAGTAAAAAGTACAATATTTTCTTAAGGAATGTAGTGAAATATAAATAGTAAAGTACAGTTACCCCAAAAAAACTACTTAAGTATTACTTTAAGGTATTTTTACTTAAGTACTGGGACAGATGAGACAAAGATCAACTTGTACCAGAATGATGAGAAGAGTATGGAAAAGGGAAGGAACTGCTCATGATTCCAAGCATACCACCTCTTCTGTGAAGCATGGTGGAAGTGGTGTTATGGTGTGGGCTTGTATGGCTGCCAATGGAACTGGTTCCCTTGTATTTATTGATGATGTGACTGCTGACAAGCAGCAGGATGAATTCTGAAGTGTTTAGGGTTATATTATCTGCTCAGATTCAGCCAAATGCTACAAAACTCCTTGGACGCGCTTCATAGTGCAGAGGGACAATGACCAGAAGCGTACAGCAAAAGCAACCCAATACTTTTTAAGGAAAAGTAGTGGAATATTCTGCAATGGACAAGTCAATCACCTGACCTGAATCTAATTGAGCATGCATTTCACTTACTGAAGACAAAACGCCCCAAGAACAAACAGGACCTGAAGACAGCTGCAGTAAAGGCCTGGCAGAGCATCACCGGGGAAGAAACCCAGCATCTGGTGATGTCTATGGGTTCCAGACTACAGGCAGTCATTGACTGCAAAGGATTTGCACTATCAAAATAAAGTCGGACACTCCACGTATAAACTCCCAGCAATTTAATGGGTATTTATCAACATTTGGGCATCACTGTGTCTTTCTCAGGGTAATGTCATGAATACTTGAACTAGGTTATGTAGACACACAGTGCAATTAGTGTAATCAATGACAATGCCCTGAGGAAGGCACAGGGATGCCGAAACGTTGGTAAATACCCATTAAATTGCTGGGAGTTTATACATGGGGGGCGCCACTTTATTTTGATAGTTTATTCGCCGTTAGTCAGCACCTCCACACAAACTATTTATTTCTGGGTGTTCGTCAGCTCATGTTATTTAATTTGCAAATGATTTGCAACCAAGTATTAAAACTCACAATTTAACTTATGATTATGTTAGTTTGTCCAACTACTTTTGAGCCCCTAAAAATTGGGGGGGGACCACATATAAAAAGTGCTGTAATTCCTACACCGTTCACCCAACTTGGACGAAAATACCCTCAAATTAAAGCTGAAAAATGGTTTCCTTTCAAATCCATTGTAGTGGCTTACAGAGCCAAAATGCTAACTTTGTCAATGTCCAAAAATGTATGGACCTGACTGTATGCAGTGTTATGGATTCAGCTGAAAGGACCACTGGACATAATCTGAGACTTACTGAACGGCTGACTCCTGCAGTGTCTCACCGCCCGGATGGTGTTTGCGATCACCCGCTGGAAAACCCAACAACAAGCAGTGTCACATATCATACAGAAGTTGTATTAATGTTCTATGAAGGTTGTGGATACTACAACATACATATGAGTGACATGAACAGTTTATGAGCATCTTACACCTGTGTATACTCACCATCTTCTCAAAGTTGACCATGTTGTCTATGAATGTCTTGTTGCCCTCGTGACTAAAAGTCATGTCTGGGAACAGAATCAAAAAAGCAGTTTTAAAACAGAAGACACACTATAAACTCTCTCATCTTAGTTTGAAAACAGCCACCCTAGTCATAGACTGTTCTCTCTGCTACTGCATGGCAAGTGGTACCGGAGCACCAGGTCTAGGTCCAAGAGGCTTCTAAACAGCTTCTACCCCCAAGGCATAAGGCTCCTGAACATCTGATCAAATGGCTATTCAGACTATTTGCATTCAGTTGTGACCTGTTGTATTCAGCATTTCACTGTAAGGTTGTTGTATTGGCGCATGTGACTAATACAATTTGATTTGAAAACGTTTCCTGTTGCATACCTACTGAATGCGACCGAGCTTGGGCTTACCTTTGAGGAGGAGGGGCATGAAGGGGATGATTGGCGGCTCTATTTTGGTGACGGTCAGCCGGTATGCCCGGTGGTTCCTGGATGGGTCCTTGGAATACACACACACACACACACCACTGTTCAAAAGGTCAACAACCATATTGTTAATTTAGGGGTCTTTGAAGAGCAACTCACCATCATGCTCTCAAACTCAGCATAGAACTTCTTGAACTTGCTAGGGAGTTTCTGCCAACAGAAAGAGAGAGGTTCAGGGGCTTCCGTTTTTTTATGGATTAATAGAAAACTGCAGTTTAGTTTAACAGTATAGTAGTTGTCACCTCCCAGGTTTGGGTGAGTCGGCTGACTGCAGGGTTGCTCATACCCATGATGATGGCAAAGAACGAGTTCAGGTTTTTAAATTCCCGACAGCTGGAGAAAGCAACACCACCAATACAATGAGATTGTGAAAAAGCATTTCAGTGCCATCAATAATCTATACGCATGAGTATCTACAGAACGAGTGGGTGTTTTATTGTTTGTGTGCACAAGACTCACTGAGCAGCGATTTTGATGAACTTCTTGAGCAGCTGAACCCGTTTGCTAAGCTGACCACACAGACACACCTCCGTCACCACCCACAGCTGCACCTGGTTGAACCTGACCACGACAGCACACATCACGGTCATAACATACTGTACCATGTCCCATCAACCTGAACAACGTCATAGAAGTTATTTAGGAATGATTGTTGGATTATAATCAGACCTGCGTAGAAACAGGTCCAGGTTGGCAGTGGTTCTCCTGAAGCTCTGACGACCAAACGTGTGGTACAACAACTCATGCTACAACAGGGAAGACAAAGAAAACCTACAGGTGTAGGATCTTAATTTGATCACTGTCAGAATTTCCCTGTGCAGTAGGACATTCTAATTGTTGTGTATTCAAGGTTTAAAAAGGCTTCTAAAGTTAGCAATTTCCACTGATTTATCATAAATAAAAATGGATCAACCCCTACAAAAATGTCCATTAATTACCACACACATAATAATTAACATTTCCTGTTGCTGCAGGATTATTTTCCTGCTGTGAGAAACTGGTCAAATTAAGACAGAACATAATGTATGTACTATAGGATTCAGGTGTAGTGAGAGAAATAGACAGCGTGTTTATCTCATATTAGCCAGGGTGTGAGTGTGTGTGTGTATACCTCGTGAACACAGCTGAAGAGTTCCCAGTCGTACAGGGTCATCTGATAGGCCAGGTCTTTAGAACTCATCAGCTCAAAACTGGACATGGACCCAGCTGAGGGCCCCTCCTGGTCTGGGACAGGGGTCTAACAAACACACACTCACAACGGGTTAATGTCTACACATCTCTATGATTACGGTTACATGAACACAATCTAACTAGCCACAATAATTGTATTACTATAATAGATTGTTTAAAACGATTTCCCTAATAATCCTGTTACCATGGACACATCTGAAAACATGCAGAAAATCACCAATCAAAATAATTGTTCTACCACAGCGCTATTTTTGCCTATTTGATTCTAAGTTTGGAAACATAGTTTGCATAGGAAAACAATTTCTAAGATGCATACGAGCTCAATTGACCCGCTCAAAATCAGGGAGGCTTGTGCTACCGGTGCTGGCACATGCGCAGACACACTCGTTTACATGTCCTAATCATTTAAAAAGATTAGTCAGAAAACCTGGCATTTTAATCAGCGTATGGTTTGTGAACTTTAAATGTTATTAATCATTAGTTGTAATAGAGGCCTGAGGGGTGTCATAGCCGAGGGGCTACACCATAACTTAATGGTTATGCTTGGAATGTACTGAGTGTAGGGAAAGAGATCACGTGGCAGGCATTGATAAGTGGAGAGATCCATGGATTAGTGATGAAGGGGGTGGAGGTCAGGTCACGCTAAGGGAGAAAGAAAAATGTATGGCCCATAACACTTAGTTTCCTGCATAACAATAAAGATACAATGTTTGTTCAGAAGTGTAGGAGGAGATTCAGCATAGGAGAAAGGGTTAAATATCAGTGCTTAGGTTTAGAGGGGCTACACCAGAAGTTCATGGTTATCTGTAGGAGGAAGGTATATAGGAGAAAGGGTTAAATATCAGTGCTTAGGTTTAGAAGGGCTACACCAGAAGTTAATGGTTATCTGTAGGAGGAAGGTATATAGGAGAAAGGGTTAAATATCAGTGCTTGTGTGAACATGTCTTTGTCCAATGCAGCTGTATCGATCCTCTGGGAAGGATAAACGTGGTTTAACCTTTCATAGTGTCCTTACAGTTTTTACTCTGAATAATAGTGTTGAAGTGGGACGTTTACCTACACTTAGGTGGAGTCATTAAAACCTGTTTTTTAACCACTCCACAACTATAGTTTTGGCAAGTCGGTTAGGACATCTACTTTGTGCATGACACAAGTAATTTTTCCAACAATTGTTTAAAGACAGATTATTTCACTGTATCACAAATCCAGTGGGTCAGAAGTTTACCTGTGCCTTTAAACAGCTTGGACAATTCCAGAAAATGATGTCATGGCTATAGAAGCTTCTGATAGGCTAATTGACATCATTTGAGTCAATTGGAGGTGTACTTGTGGATGTATTTTAATGACTACCTTCAAACTCAGTGCCTTTTTGCTTGACATCATGAGAAAAACAAAAGTAATCAGCCAAGCCATCAAAATAAATTGCTGACCTCCACAGGTCTGGTTCATCCTTGGGAACAATTTCCAAACACCTGAAGGTACCATGTTCATCTGTACAAACAATAGTACGCAAGTATAAACACCATGGGACCACGCAACCATCATACCGCTCAGGAAGGAGACGCGTTCTGTCTCCTAGAGATGAACGTACGTTGGTGCGAAAAGTGCAAATCAATCCCAGAACAACAGCAAAGGACCTTGTGAAGATGCTGGAGGAAACACGTACAAAAGTATCTCTATCCACAGTAAAACGAGTCCTATATCGACATAACCTGAAAGGCCACTCAGCAAGGAAGAAGCCACTGCTCCAAAAAAGGTTTGCAACTGCACATTGGGATAAAAATCGTACTTTTGGGGAATTGTCCTCTAGTCTGATGAAACAAAAATAGAACTGTTTGGCCATAATGACCATCGTTATGTTTGGAGGAAAAAGGGGGGGGGGGGGCTTGCAAGCCGAAGAACACCATCCCAACCGTGAAGCACAGGGGTGGCAGCATCATGTTGTGGGGGTGCTGGTGCACTTCACAAAATAGATGGCATCATGAGGGAGGAAAAATTATGTGTATATATCAAAGCAACATCAAGACATCAGTCAGGAAGTTAAAGCTTGGTCACAAATGGGTCTTCCAAATGGACATTGACCCCAAGCATACTTCCAAAGTTGTGTCAAAATGGCTTAAGAACAACAAAGTCAGGGTATTGGACTGGCCATCACAAAGCCCTGACCTTAAATCTATAGATAATGTGTGTGCAGAACTGAAAAAGCACGTGTGAGCAAGGAGGCCTACAAACCTGACTCGGTTACACAAGCTCTGTCAGGAGGAATGGGCCAAAATTTGCCTAACTTATTGTGGGAAGCTTGTGGAAGGCTACCCAAAACATTTGACCCAAGTTAAACAATTTAAAAAGCAATACTACCAAATACTAATTGAGTGTATGTAAACTTCTGACCCACTGGGAATGTGATTAAAGAAATAAAAGCTGAAATAAATCATTCTCTGCTATTATTCTGACATTTCACATTCTTAAAATAATGTGGTGATCCTAACTGACCTAAAACAGGGAATTATTTCTATGATTAAAAGGCAGGAATTGTGAAAAACTGAGTTTAAATGAATTTGGCTAAGGTATATGTAAACTTCGACTTCAACTGTAGATCTAACAGACCTTACAAGATTAAGATAAACTGAGTGTTTACATGACTATTGCCATACTCTTCCTACTGAAATAATCTGTTTAATATGGAATTATTAGTGTGCATGTAAACATACTCACTGATCTGTCTCAAAGGCCACTCTATTGACCCATTTCTATTCCTTATTCTCTCTCACCAGAGCATTGAGCTGGTCCCGGGGACAGGCGAACATACGCCCATTGATGCTCAGAGAGGAGAATACTGACACATCATTGGGCTTCAGCATCTGCTTCTCTGTGACAGGAGAACACACACAGAGGAAAATAAAATGACAGCAATAAATACTATGTAAATGAAGTGAGATGTGATTGGCTCCTCACCGCCTGCGGAGCTGAGGTGGACCAATAGCAGGTCGTCGTTTGAGGCAAGTTTGTCGGCCACAGCGCTGGTCACCTCACTCCCTGTGGCTGCTACGGCAACCCGGATGGTGGTGTAGGTGTGGTCACTGCAGTACACCTTCAACAGGACTACACACACACGTTTTTAAGAGGCTTGTGATTAAAGAACAAGTGTAGGAAAATAAAATAATTTAACGTCACAAACTGACTGTCGTCACAGTTCCTGATGGGTTGTGTCTTCACTAGTTTCTCATCTCCGTTGCTGAACTGTGTAAGGACCTTCTGCTGAGACAGACCACACAACATCAGAGATGATCAACACACACCTTGACAGACCACACAACATCAGAGGTGATCAACAACACACATTCACCATGCCACACTCACCTTTTTCACTTTGGCCTCTTCTGAACTGAAGAATAGAAACAAGAGAACAAGTGTATGTTAATAATGCATGTCTTTATAATGCTTTGAGGATCAGGATTATGGGGTTAAGGTCACCGTGGAGGTTAGAGGTCAGTTTTACATACTGTAGTTTGACAACCTTCTCCAAGTCAGGTACAAAGTCTTTCAGAGCTCTGAGGATCCGTGAGTCATTGGACACACTCCCATACAGCTCCTACAGAGAGAAACACACAGACTCAGACAACTCCTCAGGTGTGTGTGAGTGTGTGTGTGTGTGTGTGTGTACCTCCAGGAATATGAGTGCTGCTGGCTCCTCCTGTAAGTGATGTGTGTGTACTGCAGCCCAGCGCAGGGTCAGATTGAGGACTCGTCTCTTACAGGTCACAGCGTACTCCAACCTCTCCTGCTCCGAGCCCGGGGGAGCCACCGCATGGTAGGTACACACGGGGTTAAAGATATAACAGACAACTATAACATAACTGTCACCTATGTGTAACATACTGAACTTCAAGAAGAGAAACTGAAGGGAGAGAAAGAAGGATAGGGAGAAAACAAGAGGGCAGAGTGGAAAGAGAAAAAGGATATTGTGCCATGAGTAGCTGGCAGAACTGGCTGTTAGGCATGAAGACACAGTGCATGAGGACAAAGTCATCTACCATAGGATCTGAGAGGGGAGGGGGGAGAGAAAAAGGATATTGTGCCATGAGTAGCTGGCAGAACTGGCTGTTAGGCATGAAGACACAGTGCATTAGGACAAAGTCATCTACCGCAGGATCTGAGAGGAGGGGAGGGGGGAGAGAAAAAGGATATTGTGCCATGAGTAGCTGGCAGAACTGGCTGTTAGGCATGAAGACACAGTGCATTAGGACAAAGTCATCTACCGCAGGATCTGAGAGGAGGGGAGGGGGGAGAGAAAAAGGATATTGTGCCATGAGTAGCTGGCAGAACTGGCTGTTAGGCATGAAGACACAGTGCATTAGGACAAAGTCATCTACCGCAGGATCTGAGAGGAGGGGAGGGGGGAGAGAAAAAGGATATTGTGCCATGAGTAGCTGGCAGAACTGGCTGTTAGGCATGAAGACACAGTGCATTAGGACAAAGTCATCTACCACAGGATCTGAGAGGAGGGGAGGGGGGAGAGAAAAAGGATATTGTGCCATGAGTAGCTGGCAGAACTGGCTGTTAGGCATGAAGACACAGTGCATTAGGACAAAGTCATCTACCGCAGGATCTGAGAGGAGGGGAGGGGGGAGAGAAAAAGGATATTGTGCCATGAGTAGCTGGCAGAACTGGCTGTTAGGCATGAAGACACAGTGCATTAGGACAAAGTCATCTACCGCAGGATCTGAGAGGAGGGGAGGGGGGAGAGAAAAAGGATATTGTGCCATGAGTAGCTGGCAGAACTGGCTGTTAGGCATGAAGACACAGTGCATTAGGACAAAGTCATCTACCACAGGATCTGAGAGGAGGGGAGGGGGGAGAGAAAAAGGATATTGTGCCATGAGTAGCTGGCAGAACTGGCTGTTAGGCATGAAGACACAGTGCATTAGGACAAAGTCATCTACCGCAGGATCTGAGAGGAGGGGAGGGGGGAGAGAAAAAGGATATTGTGCCATGAGTAGCTGGCAGAACTGGCTGTTAGGCATGAAGACACAGTGCATTAGGACAAAGTCATCTACCGCAGGATCTGAGAGGAGGGGAGGGGGGAGAGAAAAAGGATATTGTGCCATGAGTAGCTGGCAGAACTGGCTGTTAGGCATGAAGACACAGTGCATTAGGACAAAGTCATCTACCGCAGGATCTGAGAGGAGGGGAGGGGGGAGAGAAAAAGGATATTGTGCCATGAGTAGCTGGCAGAACTGGCTGTTAGGCATGAAGACACAGTGCATTAGGACAAAGTCATCTACCGCAGGATCTGAGAGGAGGGGAGGGGGGAGATAAAAAGGATATTGTGCCATGAGTAGCTGGCAGAACTGGCTGTTAGGCATGAAGACACAGTGCATTAGGACAAAGTCATCTACCGCAGGATCTGAGAGGAGGGGAGGGGGGAGAGAAAAAGGATATTGTGCCATGAGTAGCTGGCAGAACTGGCTGTTAGGCATGAAGACACAGTGCATTAGGACAAAGTCATCTACCGCAGGATCTGAGAGGAGGGGAGGGGGAGAGAAAAAGGATATTGTGCCATGAGTAGCTGGCAGAACTGGCTGTTAGGCATGAAGACACAGTGCATTAGGACAAAGTCATCTACCGCAGGATCTGAGAGGAGGGGAGGGGGGAGAGAAAAAGGATATTGTGGCATGAGTAGCTGGCAGAACTGGCTGTTAGGCATGAAGACACAGTGCATTAGGACAAAGTCATCTACCGCAGGATCTGAGAGGAGGGGAGGGGGGAGAGAAAAAGGATATTGTGCCATGAGTAGCTGGCAGAACTGGCTGTTAGGCATGAAGACACAGTGCATTAGGACAAAGTCATCTACCGCAGGATCTGAGAGGAGGGGAGGGGGGAGAGAAAAAGGATATTGTGCCATGAGTAGCTGGCAGAACTGGCTGTTAGGCATGAAGACACAGTGCATTAGGACAAAGTCATCTACCGCAGGATCTGAGAGGAGGGGAGGGGGGAGAGAAAAAGGATATTGTGCCATGAGTAGCTGGCAGAACTGGCTGTTAGGCATGAAGACACAGTGCATGAGGACAAAGTCATCTACCGCAGGATCTGAGAGGAGGGGAGGGGGGAGAGAAAAAGGATATTGTGCCATGAGTAGCTGGCAGAACTGGCTGTTAGGCATGAAGACACAGTGCATGAGGACAAAGTCATCTACCGCAGGATCTGAGAGGAGGGGAGGGGGGAGAGAAAAAGGATATTGTGGCATGAGTAGCTGGCAGAACTGGCTGTTAGGCATGAAGACACAGTGCATTAGGACAAAGTCATCTACCGCAGGATCTGAGAGGAGGGGAGGGGGGAGAGAAAAAGGATATTGTGCCATGAGTAGCTGGCAGAACTGGCTGTTAGGCATGAAGACACAGTGCATTAGGACAAAGTCATCTACCGCAGGATCTGAGAGGAGGGGAGGGGGGAGAGAAAAAGGATATTGTGCCATGAGTAGCTGGCAGAACTGGCTGTTAGGCATGAAGACACAGTGCATTAGGACAAAGTCATCTACCGCAGGATCTGAGAGGAGGGGAGGGGGGAGAGAAAAAGGATATTGTGCCATGAGTAGCTGGCAGAACTGGCTGTTAGGCATGAAGACACAGTGCATGAGGACAAAGTCATCTACCGCAGGATCTGAGAGGAGGGGAGGGGGGAGAGAAAAAGGATATTGTGCCATGAGTAGCTGGCAGAACTGGCTGTTAGGCATGAAGACACAGTGCATGAGGACAAAGTCATCTACCGCAGGATCTGAGAGGAGGGGAGGGGGAGAGAAAAAGGATATTGTGCCATGAGTAGCTGGCAGAACTGGCTGTTAGGCATGAAGACACAGTGCATGAGGACAAAGTCATCTACCGCAGGATCTGAGAGGAGGGGAGGGGGGAGAGAAAAAGGATATTGTGCCATGAGTAGCTGGCAGAACTGGCTGTTAGGCATGAAGACACAGTGCATTAGGACAAAGTCATCTACCGCAGGATCTGAGAGGAGGGGAGGGGGAGAGAAAAAGGATATTGTGCCATGAGTAGCTGGCAGAACTGGCTGTTAGGCATGAAGACACAGTGCATTAGGACAAAGTCATCTACCGCAGGATCTGAGAGGAGGGGAGGGGGGAGAGAAAAAGGATATTGTGCCATGAGTAGCTGGCAGAACTGGCTGTTAGGCATGAAGACACAGTGCATTAGGACAAAGTCATCTACCGCAGGATCTGAGAGGAGGGGAGGGGGGAGAGAAAAAGGATATTGTGCCATGAGTAGCTGGCAGAACTGGCTGTTAGGCATGAAGACACAGTGCATTAGGACAAAGTCATCTACCGCAGGATCTGAGAGGAGGGGAGGGGGGAGAGAAAAAGGATATTGTGCCATGAGTAGCTGGCAGAACTGGCTGTTAGGCATGAAGACACAGTGCATTAGGACAAAGTCATCTACCGCAGGATCTGAGAGGAGGGGAGGGGGGAGAGAAAAAGGATATTGTGCCATGAGTAGCTGGCAGAACTGGCTGTTAGGCATGAAGACACAGTGCATTAGGACAAAGTCATCTACCGCAGGATCTGAGAGGAGGGGAGGGGGGAGAGAAAAAGGATATTGTGCCATGAGTAGCTGGCAGAACTGGCTGTTAGGCATGAAGACACAGTGCATTAGGACAAAGTCATCTACCACAGGATCTGAGAGGAGGGGAGGGGGGAGAGAAAAAGGATATTGTGCCATGAGTAGCTGGCAGAACTGGCTGTTAGGCATGAAGACACAGTGCATGAGGACAAAGTCATCTACCGCAGGATCTGAGAGGAGGGGAGGGGGGAGAGAAAAAGGATATTGTGCCATGAGTAGCTGGCAGAACTGGCTGTTAGGCATGAAGACACAGTGCATGAGGACAAAGTCATCTACCGCAGGATCTGAGAGGAGGGGAGGGGGGAGAGAAAAAGGATATTGTGCCATGAGTAGCTGGCAGAACTGGCTGTTAGGCATGAAGACACAGTGCATGAGGACAAAGTCATCTACCGCAGGATCTGAGAGGAGGGGAGGGGGGAGAGAAAAAGGATATTGTGCCATGAGTAGCTGGCAGAACTGGCTGTTAGGCATGAAGACACAGTGCATTAGGACAAAGTCATCTACCGCAGGATCTGAGAGGAGGGGAGGGGGGAGAGAAAAAGGATATTGTGCCATGAGTAGCTGGCAGAACTGGCTGTTAGGCATGAAGACGCAGTGCATTAGGACAAAGTCATCTACCGCAGGATCTGAGAGGAGGGGAGGGGGAGAGAAAAAGGATATTGTGCCATGAGTAGCTGGCAGAACTGGCTGTTAGGCATGAAGACACAGTGCATTAGGACAAAGTCATCTACCGCAGGATCTGAGAGGAGGGGAGGGGGGAGAGAAAAAGGATATTGTGCCATGAGTAGCTGGCAGAACTGGCTGTTAGGCATGAAGACACAGTGCATTAGGACAAAGTCATCTACCATAGGATCTGAGAGGAGGGGAGGGGGGAGAGAAAAAGGATATTGTGCCATGAGTAGCTGGCAGAACTGGCTGTTAGGCATGAAGACACAGTGCATTAGGACAAAGTCATCTACCGCAGGATCTGAGAGGAGGGGAGGGGGGAGAGAAAAAGGATATTGTGCCATGAGTAGCTGGCAGAACTGGCTGTTAGGCATGAAGACACAGTGCATTAGGACAAAGTCATCTACCGCAGGATCTGAGAGGAGGGGAGGGGGAGAGAAAAAGGATATTGTGCCATGAGTAGCTGGCAGAACTGGCTGTTAGGCATGAAGACACAGTGCATTAGGACAAAGTCATCTACCGCAGGATCTGAGAGGAGGGGAGGGGGGAGAGAAAAAGGATATTGTGCCATGAGTAGCTGGCAGAACTGGCTGTTAGGCATGAAGACACAGTGCATTAGGACAAAGTCATCTACCATAGGATCTGAGAGGAGGGGAGGGGGGAGAGAAAAAGGATATTGTGCCATGAGTAGCTGGCAGAACTGGCTGTTAGGCATGAAGACACAGTGCATTAGGACAAAGTCATCTACCGCAGGATCTGAGAGGAGGGGAGGGGGGAGAGAAAAAGGATATTGTGCCATGAGTAGCTGGCAGAACTGGCTGTTAGGCATGAAGACACAGTGCATTAGGACAAAGTCATCTACCATAGGATCTGAGAGGAGGGGAGGGGGGAGAGAAAAAGGATATTGTGCCATGAGTAGCTGGCAGAACTGGCTGTTAGGCATGAAGACACAGTGCATTAGGACAAAGTCATCTACCGCAGGATCTGAGAGGAGGGGAGGGGGGAGAGAAAAAGGATATTGTGCCATGAGTAGCTGGCAGAACTGGCTGTTAGGCATGAAGACACAGTGCATTAGGACAAAGTCATCTACCGCAGGATCTGAGAGGGAGAAAATGAGTGGAAGAAAGAGAATAATATTAGAAAACAGATATTCATACATATCTACCGACCCATCATCCGATCCCATACAGTAGCAGGGTCCAGTTGTATAAAACATGTTAGGTGTATGAAACATGTATGGCAGAAAGAGTCTCTGGTTACCATGGAGAAGACCTGATTCACAGAATGGATGTCTTAAAGAGATCACATTTCTTTTGAGATCTCAAATAGAAGTTCTACATTCAAGACTGGAGAAATAAATAGATTCATAATATAAAACACTTTTCTTTGAGTTACTTTTTTCTCACCTCGTTTCTATTACTTTCTAGTACTTCAAGCTAGCTTACAGAGCAGGTAGCTTAGAGTAGGTAGCTTACAGAGCAGGTAGCTTACAGAGCAGGTAGCTTACAGAGCAGGTAGCTTAGAGTAGGTAGCTTACAGAGCAGGTAGCTTACAGAGCAGGTAGCTTAGAGCAGGTAGCTTAGAGTAGGTAGCTTAGAGTAGGTAGCTTACAGAGCAGGTAGCTTACAGAGCAGGTAGCTTAGAGTAGGTAGCTTACAGAGCAGGTAGCTTACAGAGCAGGTAGCTTACAGAGCAGGTAGCTTAGAGTAGCTAGCTTACAGAGCAGGTAGCTTAGAGTAGGTAGCTTACAGAGCAGGTAGCTTAGAGTAGGTAGCTTACAGAGTAGGTAGCTTACAGAGCAGGTAGCTTACAGAGCAGGTAGCTTACAGAGCAGGTAGCTTAGAGTAGGTAGCTTACAGAGCAGGTAGCTTACAGAGCAGGTAGCTTACAGAGCAGGTAGCTTACAGAGCAGGTAGCTTACAGAGCAGGTAGCTTAGAGTAGGTAGCTTACAGAGCAGGTAGCTTCGAGTAGGGAGCTTACAGAGCAGGTAGCTTGCTAGCCAGCTGGCTTTGTAGACATTGATTGTGCGCCTTTCATTGTTTAGCTAAGTAGCTAGCTGCTTGCTGTTTTCCTTTTGAAACCAGGGGAGAGGAAAGCAACATTCAGACACAAATGATGTTTTCATTGGCATCCATACTGAATTAAGCACTTAAGGGACCTCATAGGCACCGTTAACTTTTTCACTTAATTTAAGGGGGAAATTAGCCCCAAAATGTTTTGTGCAACTTACTTAAAGTAAAGGAAACTAAGGGAAAAGATAGGGGGAAAATTGACTTAGGATGTTTTATGCAACCAGGCCCAGGCCCTCAACCCTAGGGACTCACAGTGTATCTCTACCAGGTTGTGTGTGTGTGTGCGCGCACCTGGGTCAGAGTGGTGTGTATCCATCCTCATAGTCTCCAGGAAGTGGTCAAGGATCTTCTCAGGGGTTCCAGACAACACAGTGTACCTGATATTTCCCAGACTGGAGGCTCTGGGACTCTTCTCCAAGACCAGAACAGCCTGCTCATGTTCCTTCAAACGCACTGTATTTGCCTCCACGTCCTAAAGTCAAGTAAATACCAGGACATTACATTAAAGTAAGGTAAGGTAAATTTCATTAAAGTAAATTACAGTATGGTACAGTATTGCACAGTGTAGTAACAGAACAGTACAGTATACAACTCTACCCTGAGTATCCTGTTGAAGTCTTCTTTGTCCACTCGGAGAAAGTGACAGTTGTCTTCTCTGAGGACGATGGAGGCAGCTCGAGGAGAGTCAGTCACCAACGCCAGCTTCCCAAAGTCATCCCCCTCGTGCAGGGTACACACCACACCCTGAAGAGGAACACACACGCGTCAAAACACACGGATTAGACAGCTGGAGAAGTGCTAGCATGAATGAAGATTGTGACTAAACACGTGTGAGTGTGTTGTGTATATTCTGAGAACCTTGAGCTAGTCATTCACTGTGATGAGCGAAGCCAGAGTTTCCCAAACTGTAGCACTAGTTCCCCTAGGGAATACAAGCCAGCTGTTGTATGTAGATGCATTATTTTGGTCATAATAATTTTAGTTAGCGTCATCTTGTGCTACTTTCAAATCCACTGTAGGCCCATATACACATCATGTATAAACACACGTCATACCTTGCCGTAGATGACCACATTGACAGAGCCCTTCTGGATGATGTACCAGGATGTTCCCTCTTCTCCCTGGTTAAACACTGGAAGGAGAGAGAGCACACCTTAATGTGTGTTCCTAAAACACACACACTGTACAGCATGGTGAGATAGGGACTTACACACGGTTCCTGCTTTGGCGTGAGACTCGAAGATGAGAACACTCGCCAGCTCCCTCTTCACCTGTAAGCAAGATGGTAACAGCCAAACAAACATTAAAACAACACCTGAAAAACCTCTGAACAGTTCATCAATGTCTGTAAGCACACAAGCCAGCTAGATCTGCTAGACTAGCGGTCCCTAATTCCATTCAGTCATGGACTGATTGTTACTTGAGCGGATGGTTGGGGGGCTGGAACATAGTTATAAATTGTACACTGAAAATTGACCGTAAGAATCCCCAAAATATGTAGTATTTGACTAAAACTGAATAATTTCAAACTGTGATTACATTGGGATATGATCACATACAGGTATGCTTCTCTATTTATGCATGGGAATAATTGGGAATAGATTTCCTCAATTAAAATCACTTTGAGCTCATTTCCTGGTGATTCTACAGTCTTTTCTGTCCAAGATCGTATATAAACTCAGCAACAACAAAAAAAAGTCCCTTTTTCATGACCCTGTCTTTCAAAGATAATTCATAATCAGTTTAATCACTGTTTCCCATGCTTGTTCAATGACCCATATGTAGATATTCCATTTATTTTTTAGATCAGCCGTTTCCAGCTACAATAGTCAGTCATTTACAACATTAACAATGTCTACACTGTATTTCTGATCAATTTGATGTTATTTTAAAATGGACAACAAAAAAAGTGCTTTTTCTTTAAAAAACAAGGACATTTCTAAGTGACCCCAAACTTTGAACGGTACTGTGTGTGTGATATATATATATATATATATATATATATATATATATATGAGTGCCTTTGGAAAGTATTCAGACCTGTTTACTTTTTCCAAATGTTACTTAAAAATATCCCATAATAACAAAGCAAAAAGGTGTTTTTTGAATTT
This sequence comes from Oncorhynchus clarkii lewisi, assembly GCF_045791955.1. Taxonomy (NCBI): domain Eukaryota; kingdom Metazoa; phylum Chordata; class Actinopteri; order Salmoniformes; family Salmonidae; genus Oncorhynchus; species Oncorhynchus clarkii. Next base: position 34,771,426 of record NC_092174.1, read on the forward strand.
TTTGCACATTTATTAAAAACAATAGAAAACAGAAATACCTTATTCAGACCCTTTGCTATGAGACTTGAAATTGAGCTCAGGCATCCTGTTTCCATGGATCATCCTTTAGATGTTTCTAAAACTTGATTCCAACTGTGGTAAATTTAATTGATTGGACATGATTGGGAAAGACACACACCTGTCTATATAAAATGTCCCACAGGTAACAGTGCATGTCAAAGCAAAACCCAAGCCATAAGGTCGAAGGAATTTTCCGTAGAGCTCCGAGACAGGATTGTGTCGAGGCACAAGTCTGGGGAAGGCTACAAAAACATCCCTGCAGCATTGAAGGTCCCAAAGAACACAGTGGCTTCCATCATTCTTAAAATGGAAGAAGTTTGGAACCACCAAGACTCTTCCTAGAGCTGGCCGCCAGGCCAAACTGAGCAATTGGAGGAGAAGGGTCTTGGTCAGGGAGGAGTCCAAGAACCCAATGGTCACTGACAGAGCTCTACAGTTCCTCTGTGGTGATGGGAGAACCTTCCAGAAGGACAACCATCTCTGCAGTACTCCACCAATAAGGCCTTTATGGTAGAGTAGCCAGACGGAAGCCCCTCAGTAAAAAGGCACATGACAGCCCACTTGGAGTTTGCCAAAAGGCACCTAAAGACTCTCAGACCATGAGAAACAAGATTATATGGTCTGATGAAACCAAGATTGAACTCTTTGGCCTGAATACCAAGTGTCACATCTGTTGGCAACCTGGCACCATCCCTACGGTGAAGCATGGTGGTGGCAGCATCATGCTGTGGGAATGTTTTTCAGCGGCAAGGACTGGGAAACTAGTCAAGATTGAGGCAAAGATAAATGGAGCAAAGTACAGAGAGATCCTTGATGAAAACCTGCTCCAAAGCACTCAGGACCCCAGACTGGGTCGAAGGTTCACCTTCCAACAGGACAATGACCCTAAGTACACAGCCAAGACAACGCAGGTGTGGCTTCGAGACAAGTCTCTGAATGTTGTTGAGTGGACCAGCCAGAGTCCGGACTTTAAACCGATCTAACATCCCTGGAGAGACCTGAAAATAGCTGTGAAGCAATGCTCCCCCTCCAACATGGAAGAGATTGAGAGGATCTGGAGAGAAGAATGGGGAAAACTCCCCAAATACAGGTATGCCAAGCTTGTAGTGTCATACCCAAGAAGACTCAAGGCTGTAATCGCTGCCAAAGGTGCTTCAACAAAGTACTGAGTAAAGTGTCTGAACACTTACATAAATGTGAAATCTGTTTTTTATTTTTAATATTATCAGCAAAAATCTCAAACCTGTTTTGATTTGTCATTATGGGATATTGTGTTTAGAATGTTGAGGGGAAAAAAGCAATTTTATAAATGTTATAATTAGGCTGTAATGTTGAAAAGAAATCAAGGGTTCTGAATACTTTCCGAAGGTACTGTACCAGTCAAAAGTTTGGACACCTACTCATTCAAGGCTTTTCCTTTATTTTTACTATCTTAAACAAATCAAAATATATTCTTCAAAGTAACCAGCCTTTGCCTTGATGACAGCTTTGCACTCTCTTGGCATTCTCTCAACCAGCTTCACCTGGAATGCTTTTCTAAAAGTCTTGAAGGAGTTCCCACATATCCTGAGCACTTGTTGGCTGTTTTTCCTTCACTCTGCAGTCCAACTCATCCCAAACCATCTTATGCAGCATTCCATCACTCTCCTTCTTGGTCAAATAGCACTTACACAGCCTGGAGGTGTGTTGGGTCATTGTCCTGTTGAAAAACTAATAATAATCCCACTAAGCGCAAACCAGATGTGATGGCGTATCACTGCAGAATGCTGTGGTAGCCGTGCTGGTTAAGTGTGCCTTGAATTCTAAATAAATCACAGACAGTGTCACCAGAAAAGCACCATCACACCTCCTCCTCCATGCTTCACGATGGGAACCACACATGCAGAGATCATCCATTCATCTACTCTGCGTCTCACAAAGACATGGTGGTTAGAACCAAAAATCTCAAATTTTGACTCATCATCCCAAAGAACAGATTTCCACAGGTCTAATATCCATTGCCCATGTTTTTTTGGCCCAAGCAACTCTCTTCTTATTATTGTCCTTAAGTAGTGGTTTCTTTACAACAATTCGACCATGAAGGCCTGATTAACGTAGTCTCCTCTGAACAGTTGTCTCTTCTGAACCGTTGATGTTGAGATGTATCTGTTACTTGAACTCTGAAGCATTTATTTGGGCTGCAATTTCTGACACAACTGATTTGCTCAAATGCATTAAGAAGGAAAGAAATTCCACAAAACAACTTTTAACAAAGCACACCTGCTAATTGAAATGCATTCCAGGTGCCAAAAGTGTGTGAAGCTGTCATCAAGGCAAAGGGTGGCTACTTTGAAGAATCTCATATTTTGATTTGTTTAACACTTTTTTGGTTACTATATGATTCCATATGTTTTATTTCATAATTTGTCTCCACTACAATGTAGAAAACTGTCTACAAAAAAAATTAAAAACTTGAATGAGTAGGTGTGTCCAAACTTTTGATTGGAAATATATGTGTGTCGGAGAGGTGGGATAAAACTCGCAGTGTCGGAGAGGTGGGATAAGACTGGCAGTGTCGGAGAGGTGGGATAAGACTGGCAGTGTCGGAGAGGTGGGATAAGACTTGCAGTGTCGGAGAGGTGGGATAAGACTCGCAGTGTCGGAGAGGTGGGATAAGACTCGCAGTGTCGGAGAGGTGGGATAAGACTCGCAGTGTCGGAGAGGTGGGATAAGACTCGCAGTGTCGGAGAGGTGGGATAAGACTCGCAGTGTCGGAGAGGTGGGATAAGACTCGCAGTGTCGGAGAGGTGGGATAAGACTCGCAGTGTCGGAGAGGTGGGATAAGACTCGCAGTGTCGGAGAGGTGGGATACTCGCAGTGTCGGAGAGGTGGGATAAGACTCGCAGTGTCGGAGAGGTGGGATAAGACTCGCAGTGTCGGAGAGGTGGGATAAGACTCGCAGTGTCGGAGAGGTGGGATAAGACTCGCAGTGTCGGAGAGGTGGGATAAGACTCGCAGTGTCGGAGAGGTGGGATAAGACTCGCAGTGTCGGAGAGGTGGGATAAGACTCGCAGTGTCGGAGAGGTGGGATAAGACTCGCAGTGTCGGAGAGGTGGGATAAGACTCACAGTGTCGGAGAGGTGGGATAAGACTCACAGTGTTGGAGAGGTGGGATAAGACTCACAGTGTTGGAGAGGTGGGATAAGGCCTTGATGTGAAGCAGCTCATCATAGATGATCTCTAGATCATCACCCGTCCTCTGACCAGGACTAGAGATGGAGACAGAGAGAGAGTTCTGTTGATGATTCCTAACTGGTATACAATATATAAGAATGAACTAGGCACGTGTGCATGTGTGTGTCTATGCATGTACTGACGGTTTGCGGAGGATCATGCACAGCAGGGCATCAGGTCCCATTTGGGCGAGGAAGAGGATTGTCTCAGGCAGCTCTTCCTCACTCTCCCTCTTCTCCTCCTCGCTAGGCAATGGGGTGTGCTCCTCCTTATCGTCAAGGAAACGATAGAACAGGTACTTGTCCTGGAAACCCAGCTCCTGGTCCACTAGGGGACACACACACTGGATCAGTAATCAGTGAACTCACATAGTGAGATAGCTGGACACAAGGGTTTCACAGCATTTTTATTAGCCAGTCGTGTCAGATCAGTTATTACTTCAATTGGATTTCCTTCATTTCTCTCTCCTCCTCCTTCTCAAAATCCATTGGATGAAAAGGTCACAGGGAACGGACTTCTAACCTTCTCATCCAATGGGTTTTGAAAAAGAGGTGAGGAGAGAGGAATCAAGGAAATGCAATTGAAATTCTCCTTACATGTGATGAAATTGGTGGAGAACATTTGAAGCGTTGTGTCCAATAGAGGGCAGTGTAGTCTCACCATGGTTCAAGACTCCCTCCTCCAGCAGAACCTGCCACATCCCCACAGCGTGAGAACGATTATGTACACAGGTACTCTGCTGCACCAGCCAGTCTACCAGCTCCGTACCTACACAACACTGCCTGCATCACACACAGTGAGACAGTTTGCATGGACCATAAAGTAACACAAAACATACATATGTATGGGCACACCACACACACACAAACACGTGCAAACGTAAAAAACACACACACCTGTAAGTCTTGAGGTGGTACTTCCTGTCTCTGATCATGTGAGGAGCTCTGGAGAGGATGGCGTTCCGCATCACCTTCCCCCCTCGCTGCAGCTTCTCTGATGGAACCTACAGACATAACCCAGGAACGCAATATAAAACACTTATTTTATCTCTAACATAGCTAGATAGTCACAATCACCGTGAGCATCTCAGCCTCCAGGTGTTAATCATTTCAACTTTGAGCTGAGAAATCCACAAAAAAGAATGAGCCAGGGGACTTTTCATGTCTCCGACAACATAAGCCCTACATTCTCCTCATATTTACTATACACTCGCTAAGCTGTGAATCACAAACACACAACCTGTCCTAACACTCCCAGTTGTCATAGCAACCACACAACTGCTGTCAGGGATCATGAATGAAAGGTGAGAATGAAAGGTGAGAAAAAAAACAATCACACCCACCGACCCACACACAGAGATACTGCTGCTGTCTTAGAACTACAAAAGAGGGCATCATAATTGGGCAGATGGGGTCTTTCTTGCTTGTGCATGAATTATCTCTCATTAGCACAACTACAGAGGAAACTACAACTACATTGCACAGTTCAGGCTAGATATTATTTAACTCAGTAGAAACTTTGCAATGTGTGCATTGAGCTCACAGAAAAAAATAGAATGAAAAGGAATTCAAATTATTGAACCAATGTCAGTCAGTTACTTGTTTAAAAAAACAAAAATTACTGACATTTCAGTTAGTTGCTCAGCACTAGTGTGAATACACCCCCCCTCCTCCTCCTCCTCCTTAAACATTTATTAATAGTATCCTCTTGTAGAATACACACACATCTCAGGTCACAGTCTCACTGTACACAGCCTCATTTAAAAAGACAGTACTTTGGGGTTAGTTGAGTGATCAGTGATATTAACTTTAATGAATAACATTGAAAGGGGCCAGCTTACCTTGTTGAGGATCTTGTTCATTAAGTTGAGAGGATCTGAACCTAGACTGTCTTTGTCTGTCAGCCCTTAGGGAGGTGGGAGACAAAGTTATGACCATCGTAATGTGTAAAATGCAATGTTAATAATTCAATATTATTCATTCAACTGGATTGTAGTTGTACTCACTGTCATTGTTGGATCCAGTTTCCATGGAGCCATAGGGAGGGGCCAGAAGTCCAGCCATACACTGACGGTACTTCTACAACACAACACACAGCCTTTAGTCATCATAATCAATAAACACACACACCATTAGTCTGAACAAGGCTCTATTGCCTTACCCACTCATCACCTCACACCAACATTACAACTCTGGACATTACATCCCTATACGACCCTGAGGAGGCTCCATTACCGCTGCCTCCACACACCCACCCACAGCCTACACCCTTCCAACAAAACAAAGCCCTTTGTCACCCAGGGATCATTTACATATGGAACATTTCACATTACATAACACACACACACACACACACACAGGGTCAATGAGTATAGCAAGGACAACTGAGAGCAGCGGCATGTGTTTCAGTGCCACTCACTCTTATGTTCATATCTATAGTTCAAGACAAATATTGCAGATTGCTTGACTTCTTTAGCCATGCTTGAATGCTAAACACACAGGGATGAATTATCAACAGAGTTCTCCAGGATTATGTCACTACTCTAAAATCTGTGTGGTCTAAAGTAATTACCAGGCAAGCCATGCCCTTAGGAGCCAAAACACACACAGGAAAATAAGTCCTTTAACATTCAGGAAGCTGCTGACGCGCACACGCACACACACACACACACACACAAACAATAGGCTGATTCTTTGAGCAAATCGAAGTCATCACATCCGATGTCAGACAACAAAGCATTGGCAGTACTGAAATCAGAGTTTACCGGGAGTTTGTACTTTCTATCAATTCATGAATGAGTAAAAAGTCACTTAAGAACCAAACCCACCCTGGCACATCGCATCTCTCGCTCTCTCTCTCTCTCTCTCTCTCTCTCTCACACACACACACACCTGACTAAACTCACCCAGGGTCTTCTCTACACTTCTCTACGTCTGAGAAGGACCACTAAGAGGAGCTCTCTGCTCCTGTAATCCACACACACACACAATCAGGAAGCCAGCAGCATCCTCAGTACTACCCCAGAGGTCTCCTCTCTCTCTGTTGCACCCACTCAGTCCTCTTTGAAACAGCACTCCAGTACTCACACACAGGTTGCCACGGCAATCAGAGCTTTTCAATGAGCTAGCGGGAGAGCAAGAGAGCGCAAGAGGAGCTAGATAGAACGTAGAGAGGACTGTATATAGAGAGCAGAGAAAGATGGAAAGTGAGAGTGTGTGTGAGAAAGAGAAAAGGTCCCAAGGCACAAGCACCAGACAACATTTTCATCAATAATGAATAGAGCTCAATATTGTTTACACTGAACAGAGACAGACATACTGTCTCTCCGGTCTCTAGGTCATCAGGCTGCTGATTATCCCGCACACCCGTCACCATCATCTCGCTCGCCAGCGCCTCATGACACTCACCTGGACTCCATCACCTCCTTGATTATGTTCTCTATATCTGTCACTCCCCTTGGTTCTTTCCTCAGGTGTTATTGACTCTGTTTTCATGTCTGTGCGTTGTTTGTGTTTTCATGTTTATTGTTTCATTTATTTATTAAAACACTCGCTCCCTGAACTTGCTTCCCGACTCTTACCGCACTTGTTACAGAATAACACCTCACCTAATGGAAGCATTAGGGTGAAGTGTTTTATTATTTTATTTTTGTGTCAGTGTAATGACGTTGGGTCCGGGAACTGCTACAGGCTCCCGTGCCTCAGCCGATCTGTCAGGCTCCCGTGCCTCAGCTGGTGTGATCCGTCCGCTCCGCGTCCTGCTGCTGCAGCCGCGCGTCGGGGATCTGGCATATTGGTCATCTGATTATCCCGCACACCTGTCACCATCGTCTCACACACCTGCGCCTCATGACAGTCACCTCCTTGATTATGTTCTCTATATCTGTCACTCCCCTTGGTTCTTTCCTCAGGTGTTATTGCCTCTGTTTTCATGTCGGTGCGTTTGTGCAACGTGTTTGTTTCATTTTGATGCACTGAGAGAGGTAGGCACGCTTTTTCTGTCTTCAGAAAAGTTTGATTATTTTAAGTACAAAGTCATACAGTGTTTTGTTCATGAATAATGATGTGTATTTAGAGGTTACTCATAAGTGGATGGTATTGTTAAGATGCACTTGTAATTGTACTTTTTAGGATGATATCAACATTCTGAATTCAACATGTAGTTAGTTAATAGCTAGCTAAGGTATTAGCAAGCTATTGTATGTGTGAACGATGGCTAGCCCCTCGAATGAACCCAGTCCTTCCTATTGTGCATCTGTTGTAGAAAGAGGCAACGATTTTCAGAACATATGTTCTCCACAAATGTTTTATTTCCTTTTGGATGCAGATGCAGGGTGCAGGGAGTGAGTTCTGCTTAATTAAAACTACCTGATCTCCAAAGTCCACGTCTATAGTCTCAATCAACCACACACAACGCAGAGTTACAGCGGTGCAGTATAGCACCGGCTACACAAGGACCATTGTAGTATGTAATGTCTAAGAAACGTGCTACAAGATGAATAGCTGACTATAAAAGTACCGTAAGAAATTCATCAAAGAATGTTCAAATTGATCATAAAGTAATGTTTAAAAATTAATAACCCTTTCTCTGCCTCCTTCTTATTCCACAAGACAGGTGATGACACACTTTGTGATGACTGTGTGGGGTTGAGATAAATAGTATGTCTGTTAAGGTTTGGGATAGGCTTAGAAAGGTTTGGGGGACTATTGCTTTATCGCTGAAATTGACGTTGCAATATTTGCGATCAGAAGCAGATGCTTACCCCCAACCACCATCCCTGTCAACAACACACTAGCAAAATTGAAACCTACCCGAAGGTAGCACTATTGCCCCTAGTGGCCGGTTTCCATGTCATCTCCCAACGTTCTCAGACATGGATGGCCGTTGAATATTGACTTGTATAGCGGGTAAACGGGCTTGGGTCTCTGTAGTAACACTATTACTGTATATCAAGGGTGACCTGGCTGGGACCCCAGTAGTAACACTATTACTGTATAGCAAGGGTGACCTGGCTGGGACCCCTGTAGTAACACTATTGTATCACGGGTGACCTGGCTGGGACCCCTTGTAGTAACACTATTGTATCACGGGTGACCTGGCTGGGACCCCTTGTAGTAACACTATTATATCAAGGGTTTCCTGGCTGGGACCCCTGTAGTAACACTATCACAGGTGACCTGGCTGGGACACCTGTAGTAACACTATTGTATCACGGGTGACCTGGCTGGGACCCCTTTAGTAACACTATTGTATAACGAACGGGTGACCTGGCTGGGACCCCTTGTAGTAACACTATTGTATCACGGGTGACCTGGCTGGGACCCCTTGTAGTAACACTATTATATCAAGGGTTTCCTGGCTGGGACCCCTGTAGTAACACTATCACAGGTGACCTGGCTGGGACCCCTTTAGTAACACTATTGTATAACGAACGGGTGACCTGGCTGGGACCCCTGTAGTAACACAATTGTATAATGGGTGACCTGGCTGGGACCCCTGTAGTAACAATTGTATAACAAGTGACCTGGCTGGGACCCCTGCAGTAACACTATTGTATAACGGGTGACCTGGCTGGGACCCCTGTAGTAAAACAATTGTATAATGGGTGACCTGGCTGGGACCCCTGTAGTAACAATTGTATAACAAGTGACCTGGCTGGGACCCCTGTAATAACACTATTGTATAATGGCTATCACCTGTCAAATGCTGTGACTGATCTGTCTTTCAAACACTTTATGGTTCCTCTCCTTTAACCAGCATGATATGACACTTCAAGACAATAGCAGCAGCAAGCGACTGTCACCCAGGCTAATATCACCCACACAACATAAGATCAGAACACTGAGGATAACTACAGCCTCAGGCCCTTTCTGCTGTATATTTAACCTGCTAAAATAGTCACCAGAGAGAGAGAGATGGGGGAGTGCACTTAGCACACATACATAAACCTTGTTATCCCACTAGCACTCCCCCCCCCCCCCCCTCCACACAACAAGGACACACACACACAGTGGACCATAGTGGAGGCCTAGGGTTGACAGTGGACCATAGTGGAGGCCTAGGGTTGACAGTGGACCATAGTGGAGGCCTAGGGTTGACAGTGGACCATAGTGGAGGCCTAGGGTTGACAGTGGACCATAGTGGAGGCCTAGGGTTGACAGTGGACCACCCTCTTGTGGCATAAGCGAAAACCACTTCAAAATGTTAACTGTGTGCCTCTTCTGCCTCACCTCCCCTCTCTCACCTCCCATAGACTCTTGAACTCTCTCTGTTCGATGCGGAGCAGTTCGCTGGTCTCTCTGCTGACGATAGTGGCGTGGCGAGGAGTATTATCCAGAATTGACTCTCCAAACGCCGTCCCGATTCCCAGCGTGCAGATAGTGACAGCATCCTAGACACACACGGAAAGAACATACTCAATTCGTTTCACTTATTTGATTCAATTTAATTCAGTTCCAAATCAATACATCTTTGTCCCCAAAAGGGCAATTCATTTGTAGAACAACCATCACATACAACAGCACTGGGGACAGTTACGCACACACACAAACACACAGAGAAGACTGTTTCAATCCAGACCCACTATCTACCTAAGGATCAATGTTGTAAGACTAGTTGTTAAAAACATTCTATTCTTGCATTCTGTCTAAGAGGGCCAGAAAGTGACCCACATACTGATTATAATATGATCATGGTCATTCATCGGGGCTGTACAGGACTACACAAGTAGTAACACAAGTAGAACAGCACAGAACTCTAGATGGAGAACATTGAACTTTAGAGAGAGATCACAGAACTCTAGATGGAGAACATCGAACTTTAGAGAGAGATCACAGAACTCTAGAGCGAACACTGGAAAGAAAACAGAGAACACTAAAGTCTAAAAAGAGAACACTGAGCACCAGAGAGAAAACACAGGACAAGCTCCAGAGGGAATACATAGTAACTAAAAGAGGAAAACCAAACACAGAGGTTTAGTAAAAGGTGTGAAGCAGACCTGATTTACCTGGTGGTTGGCTGTTTCTGACACCTTGACGTCCAGAGAGCCAGACAGAACAGCATACCAGCTGGTCCCTATGTCACCCTGGCGGAACACTACACAGAACAGACATAACAGCATATAAGCATTCAGAAATAGTCATAACATTGATGTGACAAGTCATAGTAAACCTGAAAGCCAATGAGGTATCAGAGAGGCCTTTTTCAAGGTGCTCATACCACTGAGTGAGTGTGAGAGAGTGTGTGCAGATGTCCAAGTGTGTGTATGTATACTTCCAGGTGATGCCTTTCCCCAGGTATTCGTAGAAGGCACAGGAGCAGATCTGCAGCAGCAGGGAGGGGTGGAACCTCTGGAAGGCTTTAAACCCTTTAAGTCTGGTCAGAATGATATCCAGATCCTCTGCTGAACGCTCCGCAGGCCTACAGAGAGAGATGGGGGATGTTAGTAATAATAATACTACATGGGAGTTATATAGCACTTTAAGGACCCAAAGTCACTTTACAATTATAGAAAGAAAAAGAGTCAAAACAAAACAGAGTTAACAAAAACATGAATAAAGAGAGGGGTGGGCTCAAAGAAGGGAAAGAGGGATGTATCAGTGTATGAGGAGGTTGGGATTCGGATAGGAACACGGTTTAGGGTAAGGGGTAGGGGGGCATGTCAAAGAGGTGGCGCTTTAGGAGGGACTGAAGGACAGGGTGGAGGGAGAAAGTTCCAGAGCCTAGGAGCAACCCTGGAGAAGGCCCTGTGGCCAAAGCATCAACCTGGGGATGACAAGATGGGCTGCTGTGGTGAACTGAGTGCGGGTGCAGAAGGTCTGGGTGATAGGGGGAGGGAGGGGTCAAAGCGTTGGGACACAGGGAGCCAATGGAAATTGGAGGACAGGGGTGATGTGCTGTCAGGACTTTGGAGATCACAGGGGAGCTTGAGTTGATGATGGACAGTAGTGAGTAGACGGGAGTAGATGAATGCATGTATGAGGGTTTCAGCGTCAGGACAGGAGTGGGAGGACCTGACTTTGGCAATGTTGCGGAGGTGGAAGATTGAAGATTTGACAGTCTGTCCTATATGGAGGTCAAAGGCGAGGGTGGAGTTCAGGATTACACCAAGGTTGCGTGCATGGAGGGAGAGACAGTGGTGTTGTCAATGGTGAAGGTGAGGTTGCAAGCTTTGTTGAGGGTGGATTTGGTGCCTATGAGGAGTTGTTTTGTTTCATCACTGTTGAGCTTGAGAATGTTATTTTGCATCCATGTTTTTATTGCAGAGAGACAGGATTCAATGTGGGTTGAGGAGGGATTTGCTGCTGAGGTAGATCTGGGTCTCATCGGCATAACAGTGGAAGTCAAGGTTGAAGTGACGGAAGGTTCTGACCAAGGGGGAGGATGTAAATGAGGAGTAAGCGACCCTGGGAGACACCCAGTATAACTGCAGCTGAGTCTGAGGTGTGGCCATTGAGGGTCCGGTTTGTGAGGTATGTTTGTAGCCAGGAGAGTGCGGTGCCCTCATCACACAGACCCTCCAGCCTGGTGAGGAAGCTCTGATGACTCACTGTGTCAAAAGCAGCACTCAGATCAAGTCGAATCAGGATGTGGAGGGCAGCAGCAGAGGAGAGGAGGTCATTGATAACTTTGAGGAGTGCAATTTCAGTACTGTGGAGGGGGCAGAAACCAGACTGGTGGGGCACGAACAGGTTGTTGATTAGCAGGTGGGTTTGTAATTGGAAGGCAGCAGCACGTTCCAGTCTTGGCAAGGAAGAGAGGAGAGACAATAGTTAATTTTCAGGATTAAAAAACGGCCGCGGGGGAGTCAAAGAGGGTCATCCGATAGGTATTCCAGGGTAGGTATGGAGAGCAAAATCCAAAATAGATACAGTAAGGTAATTGGGTTTGGTCAGGGAACCTGGGCCCAGATTCAAACCTTAACTGACATTTTTCCTTAATTATAGACTTACGAAGCAAGTTAAGCAAAGTTGCTATTCCTCAATAAAATGTTTCTCAAAAAAAAGATAAGAAATGGGATTCTTGAAAATGACATTTAAGGATTTCTTCTTGGAAATGTACTTAGGTTAACCCTCGTCTTGTGACGATTGGATACTGTTGTAACCATGAACGTTTTCTTGCGCCACTGTCACAGACATAGTTGGCTCCCGGACATTTAAATTCAGCAAGAAAACAAATTAAACGCACATAACCTAGCTAGCTAGTAATTATCAATATAACCAGGAAGAATCTAGGCAGGTGGAGGTAATCACAGCAGTGCAGTCCAGACTCCGAGGTAGGCTAACAGCCAACTAGCAAGCACTAATAAGCCACGGCTGTAAAAGTCAAAGCTCCAATAGGCCTGAAAGTGCATAAAAACAACAGGTCGAAAAGTAGAGAAGCAGCAGTCAAGCATGACAGCAGATACTCTCACCCGGAAGTGTGTGTGTGTGTTTGCTCTCCTCTTTTCTGTTCTCTGTGATAGCTGTAGGCGTTCTGTAGCTAAGGGCCCCCTCCAGAGTGTGGATGTAAGCGTAAAGACACACCACTGACTGAGACAAAATCATTCAGAGAAACTCACAGAGCAGTCTGTTCACATCTCTTTTCTCTCGATATCCCCTCCCTCTCTCACTCTGTCTCTCTCTCATTCACCCACTCCCATAAACACAAGTATGCATACACTGTGCCTGGCCATGGGTGATGTTGAGACACCATATGACCTCCAGCTCTCCTCTGACACTGGTGACTCACTGAGTGTGAGAAATCCACTGAATGGCTAGTACATATTGACCTGCTCATGCAGACCAGGGGCTTTCTAGCTATTCTCTTCAGATACTCTCTCCTAGGCATTGGTTAATTCCTTTTTCTCTAATCTGCCTTGTCTTTCCATCCATCTTTCTCCTTTCCTCTCAGACCTTCTCATGTCACAAGAGTCCAAGCTGAAGGAAAAATTCTGCCTGAGGACCACAGCTCTCTCTCTCTCTTTGGGTTTAATCTGTTAGACAGGTGGTCTCTAATCTCTGCCCCCCCCCCCCCCACACACACAGACAGTTGTGTTAAAGACTCACAGGCCTACATAATACAAGACCAACCTGTTCCTGTTCCTCAGCGTTGACCCAGATGTCTAGAATAAGGGATTACAGGTGACACAGAGACCACCTTCATCTGGCTCTCTTTCTCCATCTCTCTGTTTCTCTCTCTCGCCATACCTCCCCGCTCTCCCTGCATCACACAGCATTTCCAGTAGAATGTGCATCTCTCTGAAGCTGATGTGGTCTGAGAGCAGCTCACACCACCTTCAACCTGTAGGTCACATGATTCATCCTCCTGTTACTCTCACGCTCTCTTTCCTTCTCTACTCTGTCCCTCGCTCTGTCTACACTGAAAATAGTTTCCCACCTCATATTACAGCTAAACCAAAATGACACATACACAACAGTGAGACATATTCTAGCAGGTGGTACAGATGAGAGAGGACAGGACAGGAGGAGAGGACTGGAGAGGAGAGACCAGATAGCTCCAGAATCTTACTCTGCAGCACCCAACGGTTCGACGAGGTCTCTGTTCATTACTTCATCAAAATATATAGCTTTCCAAACAAATAGTTTCCATTTTGTATTATTTCAACCAAATGCAGCTAGTGCCGTTTTTTCAAATGAGAAGGACCTGCACCTAAATATTCTGAGATAAATGTTATGTTTTCATCTCCATTTGTAATGTGTTGCTGTCTGCCCTGAAGCACTGTCACCTTCTATACTACAGATCAGCTCTAATCTCTGTCACTTACAGCCAACTGAAGTCAGATGAGATATCATGTAAAAGCGTACACGTATTACTGTCCACACTAGAGGTTGGCCGATTAATTGGAATGGCCGATTTATTAGGGCCGATTTCAAGTTGTCATAACAATCGCTAATCTGCATTTTTGGATGGCGATTATGGCCGATTATATTGCAATCCATTAGGAGACTGCATGGCAGGCTGACCACCTGTTACGTGAGTGCAAGGAGCCATGGTAAGTTGCTAGCTAGCATTAAACTTATCTTATAAAAAACAAATCAACCTTAACATAATCACTATTAAACTACACATGGTTGATGATATTACTAGTTTAACTAGCTTGTCCTGTGTTGCATTTAATCAATGTGGTGCCTGAAATTGTGTCACTTCTCTTGCGTTCAGTGTAAGCAGAATCAGGGTAAATGCAGCAGTTTGGGCCACCTGGCTCGTTGCAAACTGTGTGAAGACCATTTCTTCCTAACAAAGACAGTAATTAATTTGCCAGAAGTTTACATAATGATGACATAACATTGAAGGTTGTGCAATGTAACAGCAATATTTAGACTTAGGGATGCCACCTGTTCGATAAAATACGTAACAGTTCAGTATTTCCCTGAAAGAATAAAAGTTTTGTTTTTAAAATGATAGTTTGCGGATTTGACCATATTAATGACCTAAGGCTCGTATTTCTGTGTGTTATTATATTAAGTCTATGATATGATAGAGCAGTCTGACTGAGCGGTGGTAGGCAGCAGCAGGCTCAGAAGCATTCATTCAAACAGCACTTTCCTCCATTTACCAGCAGCTTTTCGCAATGCTTGAATCACAGCACTGTTTATGACTTCAAACCTATCAACTCCCGAGATTAGGCTGGCAATACTAAAGTACCTATTAGAACATCCAATAGTCAAAGGTATATGAAATACAAATGGTAGAGAGAGAAATGGGGCGGCAGTGTAGCCTAATTCTCATTATTACAAATATATATAACAAACAAAACAATATACAAATAATAAAATAGAAAATCGGCTGGTTAATCGGTCTCTGCTTTTTTTGGTCCTCCAATTATTGGTATTGGTGTTGAAAAATCAAAATCGGTCAACCTCTTGTCCACACACAGACACACACACATACACTGACATTAGCTGTGTAACAGTTATCGGATTTATCATTGTTGCCTGGGCTTATTGATTTGGACATGGTGGGTGTGTGTGTGTGTGTGTGTGTGTCCATCATGCCCGCCGTAACCTTAGTCCATCCCCCTGATGGTGGAGATAGCCCCCCCCTTGTGTTATCGACCAGCATTGTCATGGGCTGCATCTACACTGACTGGGCAGGTAGGGATTCCTATTACCATTAGAAACATTTCTCTGTTTCCTAACTTCATTACAAAGAAGGAAATAGAAAAACAGAGAGAGAGAGAAATGAGCTCCCATTGCCGATGGTTACCTGTGGATGTCAAATCAAATAAGTTTTATTGGTCGGGTACATATTTTGCAGATGTTATCGCAGGTGCAGTGAAATGTTCATGTTTGTATCTCCAATCGTGCAGTATTACCTAACAATACAACAATCCAAAATAAAGAAATATCAGAATGAGCAATGTCAGAATTTCTTCAGGTTCCTAAGGTTGAAGAGGCGTTGTTGTGCCTTCTTCACCACACTGTTCGTGTGGATGAACCGTTTCAGGTTGTCAGTGATGTGCAAGCATTGGAACTTGAAGCTTTTCACCCTCTCCACTGTGACCCTGTTGGGGATCCACAATCAGCTCCTTAATTTTGTTGAGGGAGAGGTTATTTTCCTAGCACCACTCTGCCAGGGCTCTCTGCACATGCTCTGATGACTCGGCTTGGGATGCCGTCTGGGCCGGCAGCCTTGCAAGGGTTAACACACTTAAATGTCTTACTCATGCTGGCCGTCGAGCTCTTCTAGCCTTATTCTATTCTGCTCAATGCTAATCAATCCTATTCCACTCCATTCCCAAGCATCTCAAGGCTAATATTCTCATGATCTTTGAACTGTGTTCAATACAAACTACATTAACCTGCAGATACAGATTCAATATTTGCCATTGGTTCTTGTGTGTGTGTGTGTGTGTGAGTGTGTGAGTCCACAAACACTATAAAAAAATGATTCTGGGTTGAATTGAAATAGACTCAAAAAAAACAACCAACATATACTTAATAAAAGTAATTTCAAAGATTTGTTCATTTCATTTTACCAACCAAAGAAATGTTTTAAAAGGATAAATTGAGTACATTTTAATATTCTTTCTCCACTTAACAATAAATGATTGCAACCACTTGCCCGTTTTTAGAGGATTGTAGGTAATTCATTTTTTTTTTTACTTTGATTATTTTACAGAATGTTGTAAGCATATTCGAAGAAATACAATTAGTTCTATGTTAGTATTAAGCAGCTTGTTGTGTCAAGAGGTGTAATGTATTATAACGAACGATATCAAAACCAGACAAATGTACGTCCAATGATCAGGCTACCCATTCCCCCCACCACCATAAAGACAGAGGCAAATTCAGCGTCATGCAATGCATGCAGTTCTACCTCCAGGTAGACTGCTGCTGGTGGATTTAGCACTGTGCTCAACAATGCCTGACAAATTGGTTAAAATGGAAAAGTATTAAATAGATTAAACAGTGTTCAACATTAAGAGTTTTATTAACACTAGTATGTCAGCTGTACTAAATGTGTGTGACATCAACTCATATATTACCACATTATCAGTAAATCCCACACGTTTTTATGGCTATTATAAATTCCGTGGACTTACTTTATTTGTGTAAATCCCAAACAATTTATGAAATATTGTTTTACTAAAAGAAAATGTGACGTTACATCTACTAATAAGAGTAAGTGTTTTGTTGTTGCGTTCATTTTTTTAAAGTAGATTCAACACAATGTTTTTTACAGTGCCGGCTGACAAATTACCCTGCAATGAAGAGATTGGATTTGCGCAAACCTGCCCCACGCCCAAAAATAAACCAACCCTACACACACGACTGTTTTTTGTTAGGTATAAATTACCCATCGCAGACTACAATAAAGTTGTGTCTAAATTCACAAGAGATAAAAAGTGATAATGCTGCGGGTGGTGAGGAGGATTAACGAGTGAAACAGAAAACCATGAACCTACAACGCCTTTGTGAACGACTAGCAAATAGACAAACACAGCAGGTAAATGCCCTATGAATAACCTAACCTGGGAATGGTCTTCAATTTGTACCTCGACCGAATGTGAATATGTCAATGACACAATAACAAAGCCGCCTTCGCACTCAGGCATGCACACAATCAGAGATTGCCGGTTAAGATGACAAATCGTAATGTTGATGCTGATTTATGAATGGAACCCAAATTCGTTGTTTTCAGCGGTTTAGGATGCCGTGACCAAAAGGCGGGAATGTTTATTACCCACCTTTTATCCAGACATTCGACCCATTCAGCCAAAGGAGACGAGTTGGGTGATGTTTCTATAGCGACCATCTTTCCAGATAATGTGTGATTGAGAAACCGGGAGATGCTGAAGACGGCTTCAGCGTGGTGGTTATCCGTGCAGTCGTCCGTTCATGAGCTGAACTCGCGACTCCGCCCCTTGGCTGATCCTGGGCTGAGGTTTAACGTTATGAGGCTACTCTACCCCCTCAGGACATTAACAACCAACGAGTGAAATTGATTTGCTAAATAATAGGCTATACTTTTTTTTAAAAGATGCCATTCTTCGAGTTGATAATAAAAAGATTTAGAGAATATTTTTTCAGAAACGTGTAATGTGTTGATGATAGTGATACTGACTAGATTAATGAAATTGTCTTCACCTATTCAGTCCTTTCATACCATAACTGAAAAGAGACGAAGAGAGGAGGAAAAAGAGAAAGGAAAATCAATCAACCTTTAGATCATTCTCTATTAGCTTCATGACAAAATCTGTAGAATAGCACTATAAAACTGCACATTTTTCTCTGCACTGTGGCAAAATGTGTTGAAATGCAGTAAATTAGCTGATTGAATGTGGGGAGCTATTCAGTGGTCAATAATCAATCACTGAACAGCATCAGCATCAGATAGAATGGAATGACATGTGTGACAGACAATATCTTCATAAACAAAACAGTATATTTTTATTAAAGGTTGAATTTAAGATATTGCACATGGAACACTAATAAATCAAGAATTCTGAGAAATAATTCATGGAACACAGATGCATAGATATAGACATTAAAATCGAATTCTACTGTGATTATATGGTGTGTGAAGCTTCTGAGTTTGGTGAAACAGGATAGATACAGCCAGCGGTGACGGGCTGTCTGTCACCACAACGACAGTGTCACCGCACCAGGAAGCGTCTTACTTTTCCCAGCGCTGTTTTGCTAAAACCACGCCCCGTTATTCAGAGGAACGTTCTACTACGCTCCCATTGGCTAGCTAGCGTTGTCTCACTCACAGGCAATCAGCGCAGAGACAGTGACCTTCCAAGGTAAGGATGGAAAGTGTAATTTAACAATTAACCGTAATGCAGGCCTATTATTTACATGTTTGGTAACATTTGCCCATGTATTTCTTTTCGGAGTATCAATGAGTTGCAAAAATGTCTCAGAGAACTCTGCTGAATTCCCCCAATTGAAAGTGAGATAATGAACGTAAGCTACTTAACTTTACTAGCTCGGTATTTTAAGTTGTTATATTATCATTAGTAGTCTATTATCAGGTAAAATCATATGCTTATTATTCATAATTTATTATTCATAATGCTACAGCCATTTAATCTGTCTTTGAGCGTTAAGGGACATTAATGGCTAGTACTGTCCACGACATGATGTTATTTTATTTTTCGATCTTGAAATACAAGGGCAAATGTTATTATTCAGTGACTGAAATTTTGCGCTACCTGATATTCACTTCCGGACTTGGAGAGCGCGCAAAGCGTTGTAGAACGCCCCTCTGAATAACGGGGCATGGTTTTGGCTTAACTGCGTTGGGGGGAAAGAAAGACGCCACCAGCAAGGGGGGAGGAAACAGGAAGAGTTTGAGATTCAGTGAGTGCCAAAAGATACAGTACTTCCTTCAGGCCGATGTTGAGAGAGAGAGAAGACAGACTCTCCTACACAAGATGTGGAGAGAGAGATAGAGAGATAGAAGGGGTGGTAATGGAGAGAAAATAGTGGGGAAGAGGGATCAAATGAGATGAGAGGGAGGGGGAGAGTGATAGCCATAATATGCCATTTGAAATGTCTCTATTCCTTTGAAACTTTTGTGAGTGTAATGTTTACTGTTAAATTACTGATTGTTTATTTCAATTTTGTTTAGTTCTATATTTCACTTGCTTTGGCAATGTAAACATATGTTTCCCATGCCAATAAAGCCCTTTGAATTGATTGACTCCCTTTCCTCTGGCCTGCAGTGTGGTCTCGGGGAGTGGTAGAGGGAGGAAGAGAAAAAGGGGTTGTTGATGTCCACTGATGAAAGAGGAAGACAGGAGGGAGGCAGGAGATGTGCTGTTGTGTTCAGAGATGGAAAAACACAGACGACAGACACAAAGCCTCCTACTGACAGATTCAGTTAGCTGGGATTCCCATACTAGTGGGAGCTATTAGTTCCACCTAGGTTATCTGTTGTGTGTGTGTATGTGTGCCAGCTGTCTGAAGTAGAGGTTTAACACAGTGTAATGAATGTGTCCTCTACAACACCACAGGAAGCCAACACTGCAGGACATTAGCGTGACTTAGTTGGTAGAGCATGGTGCTTGCAAAGCCAGGGTTGTGGGTTCAATTCCCTCGGGGGACCAGTATGAATATGTATGCACTCACTATTGTAAGTTGCGCTATATAAGAGACACACTAAATGACTGAAGTATGTATGTGACAGACAAAGTAGGAGAGAGAGGAATTGTGTATCCAAACCCCTTAGACACTACTAGATATTTAAGCATTGTTTCACCTTGCCTTCTGATAGACTGAGTAAAATGTTTGATTTATTCCTAACACTTTAAGCTATCCATTCCTTTTAGATCTAGGAGTGCCTACACCAAGGAAACAGAATGTTCTATCTGGAACCTAAAAGTGTTCTTCAGCTGTCCTCATGGGAGTGCAGCACCTGACCAGCAGTATGCACCTCTGAACAGTAGATGGCAGTGTTGCTGTATGTGTCTCAGAGCCATAGACCCCAGAAATTATAAACAATTGTGTGTTTGTGTTCCAACTATAGGGTGTTAATAAAGAGTGTTTTTGAATGTCCTGATGATTAAATAATGTCCTGGTGGATGTGAGAAATTCTAAATATGGTCCTCCACAGGGGCAATTTTAGCATGTAAATCTTGGTGGGGCAAACTAAACAAATATGTTTTAGATGCATGTCAGCAAGCCACTACACAACACTAAACAATACATTAATTGCACTATAATGGTGACAAATGATTCCCACAAACTGTTAGGAACTACATAAAGCTTTCCCAACAGCAGTCCCAACATCTTACCACTGCTACACCTGGCTATCAGCGGAGCCTTGTCTGGCAGCAAAACAATTCATTCAGCCTCATTTACTGCCTTTTAAAAACAACATAGCTGATAAGGCTGACTTTCTTAAACAAATGTGGTTTTCAACAGATAATTGAGATGCACAAACTATGGCATAAGGGGGGGGGGGATGAGCAGATAAGAGGCAATCCGTAATTTCAATTAAGACATTAATGAACGAGCTAGGACGAATGTAATCAATATAACTATTTGTTCAGCACTTTTGAAATGTACAGCGACAGAATTCAGAACATGGGTCGTTCTTACAGTATTCACCCTGTACACCAAGTCAGAACCGTAGGATAAATAAAGGGGGCATCTAAGCAGACAATGAAAGCTCTTACTAAATTATGACATTTCTATAAAACAGGCTATAGGTTACATGTGCACCACCAAGTCAGAACAGTAGAATAAATTATGAGTGGAAAAGGGACACAATTATTAGGGTGAGGCACGTGGGCTATTAACAGCTTACTACACAACATACACAACATACTTTCTTAGCTACAGTATACATATCTTCCTGGCATATTACATAAGGTCCCACAGTTGACAATGCACGTCAGAGCAAAAACCAAGCCCGGATTGTGTCGAGGCACAGATCTGGGGATGGGTGCAAAAACATTACTGCAGCATTGAAGGTCACCAAGTACACAGTGGCTTCTGTCGTTCTTAAATTGAAAAAGTTTGGAATCACCAAGACTCTTCCTAGAGCTGGCTGCCCAGCCAAACAGCAATATGATGAGAAGTGCCATTGGTCACTCTGACATAGCTCCAGAGTTCCTCTGTCGAGATGGAAGAACCTTCCAGAAGGACAACGATCTCTGCAGCACTCCACTAATCAGGCCTTTACGGTAGAGTGGCCAGACGAAAGCCACTCCTCTGTAAATCGGCACGACAGCCCATTTGGAGTTGCCAAAAGGCATCTAAAGGACTCTTAGACCTTGAGGAACAAGATTCTATGGTCTGATGAAACCAAGATTGAACTCTTTGGCCTGAATACCAAGCCTGGAGAAAATCTGGCCCCACCCCTACAGTGAAGCATGGTGGTGGCAGCATCATGCCGTGGGGATGTTTTTCAGCGGCAGGGACTGGGAGACTAGTCAGCATCAACGGAAAGATGAACGTTGACCTTCAAACAGGACAACGACCGTAAGCATACAGACAAGAGAATGCAGGAGTGGCTTCAGGACAAGTGTCTAAATGTCTTTGAGTAGCCCAGCCAGAGACTGGACTTGAACCTGATCGAACATCTCTGGAGAGACCTGAAAATAGTTGTGCTGCGACGCTCCCCATCCAACCTGACAGAGCTTGAGAGGATCTGCAGAGAAGAATGGGAGAAACTCCCCAAATACAGGTGTGCCAAGCTTGTAGTGTCATACCCAAGAAGATCCGAGGCTGTAACCGCTGCCAAAGTTGATTCAACAAAGTACTGAATAAAGGGTCTGAATACATATGCAAATGTGATATTTGAGTTTTACATTTTTTTATACATTTGCTAAAAAAAAAAATCAAAAAAATGTTTTTGCTTGGTTACTATGGGTTATTGTGTGTAGAATGATGAGGGGGGGGGGGGGGGGAATAATTGATTCCATTTTAGAATTAGGCTGTAATATAGTAAAATATGGAAAAAGTCAAGATATCTGAATACTTTCTGAATGCACTGTATGCCACTGTGTTAGTCCTGTTGTACATTTTGAGAGGACACTCTGGGATGTTCAATGATTACACCTTGATAGTTTTCTTTCTGGTTCTTCAAAATGGCTGCAATCACAATTAGCTAATGTTAATGTAATTATATTTTTGGTGAGTTTGATATTGATAATTGTTTCTTAAAAGTAAATATCTCAGGAACAGTTTCAGTTTTCAGAGCAGTGCAATCTTCTTATTTTTTACATTAAATAAGAGCTAAATAAGAGCTGGTTGATACATGTTCTCTGGGGTGGACATCAGGATGCACCAACTATGTTTTTTACCTATAGATCTCCATCTGGGTCATGATTGGCTGCCAAACGCTGACACACACACACACACACACACACACATAGTTGAGAGCACACAAATAACTGCTGCTGTTATTGTTGTTGGCTTTCTCTCGTGATTTGTCTGAGATCAAAGTTGGTCTGGAAACAATTAGGGCTGAAAGAAACAAATCAAGGGCAGAACGTCTAATGGTAATGAACCAACATCCTATATCTCTCAGCAGATATAAGATGGAGGACAATGCTCCTCTACCCATCACTTTTAGTCTTTCTCTCTCTTTTCTTTCTCCTCCCTCCTACTCTCTCTCCCCCCACCTCTCTCCCTTCCTCTCACTCCCTTCACCCACATTCCTCTATCCTTCTTCCATTATCCTTCTCCACCTCTCTCTCTCTCCCCTCTACAGTGGGTGGTATTTATATCATCTAGGTCCCAGTGCCTCCTGGGAGAATGGTTCCATATCCAGGTCAGAACTCACCATAGCCCCAATACTCTCTACAGCCCACTCTACTCTGTTCCACTCTGCCCTGTTCTACTCTACTCTGTTCTGTTCCACTCTGCCTGTTCTGTTCCACTCTGCTCTGTTCTGTTCCACTCTGCTCTGTTCTCTTCCACTCTGCTCTGTTCTACTCTACTCTGTTCCACTCTGCCTGTTCTGTTCCACTCTGCCTGTTCTGTTCCACTCTGCCTGTTCTGTTCTGTTCCACTCTGCTCTGTTCTATTCCACTCTGCTCTGTTCTGTTCCACTCTGCTCTGTTCTACTCTACTCTGTTCCACTCTGCCTGTTCTGTTCCACTCTGCTCTGTTCCACTCTGCTCTGTTCTGTTCCACTCTGTTCTGTTTCACTCTGCTCTGGTCTGTTCAACGCTGTTCTGTTTCCCTCTGTTCTGTTCCGCTCTGTTCCACTCTGCTCTGTTCCACTCTACTCTGTTCCACTCTACTCTGTTCCACTCTGCTCTGTTCCACTCTAATCTGCCTACCAGGAGGAGAGGCAGATCTGGCTGCAGGTAAGCTGCTCCACTTTAGTTCCTTTTGTGAATGGTGAATATGCTGTACTGTACAGTACATTTCAATGTGGAAATTAATTATACTTAGGAAACTGTTATGTAGGCTGAAAGTAATTTATTAATTGATTGATTTTCTAATAGTTTGATTGATTGGCTAGCAGCTAAGCAGTCAGACAGGGTGTGCCTCCTTTTCCAACCACGGGTCCAGAACAGTGTACATTAGCGTAGTACACTTCTTGTCTTCTTCAGTCACCTCTGGCTTTGTAGCAATATGGCTAAGAGTCTGGACAGCAGGTTTCTCTGTGTGAGCATCAATAGCCAAACAGGACAGACCTCAAATGGACTGATTGGCAGCCCGGCCACCTTGGCACCAGTCTTCAGAACAGCTCTTCAGGGTATTAATGGTTTATTATTAGCACAATATGATAATCATTATTATTATTCCTAATGGATTCCCTCACTTGTCCCTGTTGTGTGTTAAATGGAGAGGGTTACATTTATTATCACGTTCCTCTCTGTGATAGGGAGAGGGGGAGTAGCCTGACTGTGATGTAAGTGTTTACACCAAGGTAGTTTACACAGGATTACAGTGAGATAATCCAATTTCAGTATTTAGTGACATTAGCTGCCATCTGTACTCTGTTAGCATGCTGAGAACACAGGTTTATGCCAGCCAAAATCCTCAAAGACATTTCAATAGGATGGAGAATATACCTGAATATGATATGAAAGCGTTTCGTGCACGCGCACTTTCACTGTAGTCGCGTCTCTGGTGGCGCGCCAGGTGCTGATTGAAGGGAGCGCGCGCTGTTGGCGCAAGGTGTGGCGAGTGGACAAATGTGTCCTTTCTCCAATGAACCGAGGACAATTCAATCAGCGTCTCTAAAGCCGCGGACGAAGGGACAATACTGGTGATTATAAATACTGTTAAACTTGAATAGCGACATGAATCAACTTGACCTGATTTTGAATGCGTTGTAGTTGTCTTTCAGCTTTGCGAACAGTTGTGACGGTCTCACGAACTTCACGTTTTCAAGACCCAATAGGCCTATAACATGTTATCGTCGAATATAATCTTGAATTTAACAGTAGCCTACTGTACGATAAGTAGGCCTACATGTCGTTATATTGCTGTTTTATGTTATAATTAGGTAATTCCATTTGATTTTAGCTACTTTTTCACCGCACCCCTTTTGATTCGAACAAAACTTAACACATATTTGCCCAATGTAGAAGTAAGTGGTCAGAAAGTTGTTTTTCTTTGGGACCTAAATGCCAAAACCTTTAGGAGATGGAGGTGCTCAAAGTTGACGCATTTTGCATACACCACCATACCATGAGACATCCAGGTCTTCATCACTGGAGAAGATGAACGGTTGAGTTCGATATGAATTTTAAAAGCTTAAAAACATGGTTATCAAACAATTGAATCATTCCTTGAAATGTGTTTTTATAAATAATTGCCTTTTTTTAAAACCTTTCTTAATGTGAATTCTCAAAAAATGCATGAACTCAGATTATGTATTTTCAAATGTTGTAATTTAAACCCTAATTTACATTATCTGAGGTAGCCAGAATATATTGCGAACCTACACTTGTTTACAGCTGCACGGGGTCAGACAGGCTTCCTGTTTAGATTAAGAGCCCACGTAGCCAGTCTGAGATATGGCTTGGTGAATGTACCTCATTCCAGGGATGAGCAATGAATTGTACTGTGAATAGTACAATTATCCCAACTGTCAAATGAGAAGATTGAACAACTGCTATGAAATTAGCAGTCGTTCAATATTCTCGGTGTAAATTGGGTTCATGGGACAAATCGGCGTATAAAGTATTTCTCGTCCCTGGATTGAGGTACATTTTGGGAGTCATATCCCGGTATCTAAACATTAAGTCTGTCTGACCTCAGTGCAGCTGTAAGAAAGCTTAGGTTCAGAATCTATTCTGACTACCTCCTGAGGTGTATGTGTTGTTTGTCCACCATCATTTGAGACACCGCATACTCTTGGTTACTGGGTGGTTGTCATTTCAATCATAGAAATAGAATTCATAGAATTAACCTATCCCTTCAGACCACTGCAATTTAGCTGGTACACCATTGAAATTTAAATTAAATACAGATTTTTACTTCCAATAACTACCACAAAGATGGCCACTGTCGAATGTCAGCTTAAAGGCCCTCCACCAGAGGGCAACTTTTATTTAAACTTTATTTAACTAGGCAAGTCAGTTAAGAACAAATTATTATTTTACAACAATGGCCTACCCCAGCCAAACCCTCCCCTATCCTGGACGACATTAGGCCAATTATTCGCCACCCTATGAGACTCCCGATCACGAACGGTTGTGATACAGCCCGGGATTGAACCAGGGTCTGTAGTGAAGCCTCTAGCACTGAAATGCAGTGCTTTAGACCGCTGCATCATAGATAATTCCACAAAGTTGTTTTTCTTTTCTTATACATAGGATAGACACGTGTGGTTTCTACAGTAGCTGCGCCATGGCTCAGGCGGCCAAGTGTAGGCTACGGCAAAAAGCTGTTTGGTTCAGGCTGCCAATTGTAGGCTACGGCAGAAATCTGTTTGGCTCAGCTCAGTCGCGACTCGCAAGAGGAAGAAGACTGAAAAGTATTAGTGTTAAACGCTTGTGGGTGTTTAAATGGGAATGTCTATTCTATGTATATTTCTATGATTTTAATAGGTTTCCTATGGACAGTTTAATTGACGGTGTAATTTAAAACTGATATTCAATTCAACATTATCTGATGTGTGGACCTCCAACTATCTTTGTGGTACCATTTGAAAGTTAAAATGTCCATTTTATTTCCATTTCAGTACATTTATCAGGCATAACATGACACCCACCCTGTATTCAAGAGCATCTCTCAACCTGGCCGGCACGACACAAACACCTCCAATAGGGTCTAAGCTACAACCTATGCGGAAAAAAAGTAATTAATTTACGTTAAAGGCAACAAATGTTGTTTTTTAATAAAGAATTGAACAATTTGACAATCATTTGTTGAAAGCTTTTAAATGATTATCAAACTCAAGTGTTTTATATTTTCCAGTGATGAAGATATGGATGTCTCGTGATATGGTGGGGTATGCATAACGGGTTGACTTTGGGCACCTCCATCTCCTGAATGTTTTGGGATTCAGATCTAAAAAGTCACCTTCTGATCACTTCTACCATGGACGAATACACTATATATACACAAAAGTATGTGGACACCCCTTCAAATTAGTGAATTTGGCTATTTCAGCCACACCCTTAGGTGTAAAACTGAGCACACACAGCCATGCCATCTCCATAGACAAACATTGGCAGTAGAAAGGCCTTACATGAAGAGCTCAGTGACTTTCAATGTGGCACCGTCATAGGATGCCACCTGTCCAAGTCAGTTCGTCACATTTCTGCCCTGTAAGTGCTGTTATTGTGAAGCGGAAACGTCTAGGAGCAACACTGGCTCAGCCGCAAAGTGGTAGGCCACACAAGCTCACAGAACGGGACTGCTGAAGTGCGTAAAAATCGTCTGTCCTCTGTTGCAACACTCACTACCAAGTACCAAACTACCTCTGGAAGCAACATCGGTACAATAACTGTTAGTCGGGAGCTTCATTAAATGGGTTTCCATGGCCGAGCAGCCGCACACAAGCCTAAGATCGCCTTGCGCAATGCCAATTGTCGGCTGGAGTGGTGTAAAGTGCAGTGGACATGTGTTCTCTGGAGTGATGAATCAAGCTTCACCATCTGGCAGGTCCCACGGACAAATCTGGGTTTAGTGGCTGCCAGGAGAACGCTACCTGCCCCAATGCATAGAGGAGGAGGAATAGTGGTCTGGGGCTGTTTTTCATGGTTCAGTCTAGGCCATTTAGTTCCAGTGAAGGGAAATCTTAACACTACTGCATACAATTTCATTCTAGACATTTCTGTGCTTCCAACTTTGTGGCAACAGTTTGGGGAAGGCCCTTTCCTGTTTCAGCATGGCAAAGTGAGGTCCAGTGTGGAAGAACTTGACTGGCCTGCACATATCCCTGACCTCAGCCCCATCGATCACCTTTGGGATGAATTGGATTTGCGAGCCAGGCCTAATCGCCCAACATCAGTGCCCTGACCTCACTAATGCTCTTGTGGCTGAATGGAGTCCCCACAGCAATGTTCCAACATCTAGTGTAAAGCCTTCCCAGAAGAGTGGATGATTTTATAGCAGCAAGGAGGGACCAATTCCATATTAAAGCCCACGATTTTGGAATGAAATGTTAGACATGCATGTGTCCACATACTTTTGGTCATGTAGTGTATGTATGGGAAGTTGAGTTAAAATCAAAAGGGGTGCTGTCAAAAAGGGATTGTAATCAAATGGTAGAACCCAATTATTTGTAGTTAGGGAACATCATTGCCAGGCTAATTGTGCATGGCCGGAAGTGTCTGGTGAACAAGGTTATTAGGTAGTTGGAAGTAGGTTAAACAACCATTAAATTACAATTTAATATGAAATAAAGATTTTGCTTCTGCAACCATGTCAAAAGCACCAGTGCCATTCCATGACTTTAATTGTATTTTTTGTTAACTGATTCTGGCCTAGTGTGTTTCTCTGTAGACAGTGGAGTCCTGAACCTGTCTAATCAGGGATACATGCTAACTTGACTCTCCTTCATTGAGCTCCATACCTCTCCACCTGTCTCCAGCCCCAGATGATGCGGACGGACAATAAAGGCCGGAGCGCCTCCCCCCACAGGAACGCCTACAAGTCTGACTTCCACACCATCAAATGCTCCTTGGATGCAGCGACCAGGCCTAGACCTTCTTCCCTGGGCGCCTCAATCCCTTCACCTGGCTCCATGGCAGTCCCTCACACCAGGACTAGCAGTGGAGGTAACCCTGGTGAGGGTACCAGGGGTGGGGCCCTCAGCCCTAGAGGAACTAAGATCAAAGACAACATCTTCTTCCAGATGGACAGCCAACAGCACCTTCTCCACCCCTTATCTGAGGCCCTGCCCAAACACCCTCTCAGCTCCAGCTCTCTCCGGAGCAGTGTGGCCAGCATGTCCAGTGTAGAATTGTCTATGCTAGATAAACCGTCTAAAGCAGAGGAGATAGCAGAGATAGACAGAGCTGCTCTAGCCCAGAAGTTCTCGGTGACCCGGAAGCTCTTTGAGACGGTCATTGGGGGTCAACGTTTAAATGTCAGCCCTGGCAGAGATAGCAGGAGGTTGGTGGAGAGTGGGGAGGAAAGGGGGATTGGGAGTGCAAGGAGCAGGTTAGACAGGGAGCAGCTGACATCCATGTCAGAAAGTGAAGGAGAGGGGGAGAGAAGGAAAGAACTCATGCACATACACATTTCACTACCCAACATAGAACTCCATACAGCCACTTCCTCACTGGACACCAGTTTGCCTACACCCCTTCACCCTGTTAATGGTCACAACAGTGAGACATTTTCCCCTGACGGTAGAAGTCCTACAACTGACCCCTCAGACCGCAGGAGTGTGTACGGTCGAAGTGTGTTAGATGGGAGTGTGTGTGAGAACTTTGTGTTCTCCCATGTATCCAACCTTTCTAGCCCAGCACCCACCTCCCCCCACTCTCAGCCTCCATCCCCTTCTTCCAACTCCCCCAGTCCTCTCACCCCAGTCTCCCATTGTTCTGAACAGACTGACCCCTATAGCCCTAGTAGTCCTAATGCTGACCCCCTGGACAACAGGAGTTTGTCTGAGGGGAACCACCCTAATGACCTTTACATGACCCCTGATGTCCCTTTGACCCCCAAAGAGGGGTCAGGGGCTGGAACTGTAAGGGCGGAGCTAGTGGAGGTGAAGAACGAGTCGTCTGAGAGCGACGGTAACGAAGGAGAGGAGGAAGGAAAGAGGGAGGAGGGCAATGAGAATAACCTGGTGGATGATGTGTTTGAAGAATCCAGAGTGGAACCTAGAATAGTTGAACCTACATCAGCACAAAGAACAGTAGAACCTAAAATGGTTGACCCTACATCGGCACAAAGAACAGTAGAACCTAGAATGGTGGAAAAGAGAACGGTTGAACCTCCAGTAGAACCCAGAATGGTAGAGTGTGTGGAGGGATTCCCTGACAGTCTTGAAGTGACGGAACAGGAAAGTGAATCAGAAAGAGACATGAAACAGCAGGAGACAGAACAGAGGGAAGATCGAATGGAGGGAGAAAACAGACTGATCTGCCAAGAAATAGAGCAGCACAGAGGAGAGGGGACAACTGGAGACTGTGACAAAGTGGAGGTAGAGGTGAAAGGAGATGAGGCAGGAGAGCAGGAGGAAAAGGAACTTGAGGAGAGAGAAACCATGTGCAGTGACAGCAAAGAAAAGACGAGGGAGGAGGTGAGCGAGGGAGAGGAGGAAGCGAAAGAGAAGGCTGGATTGGAAGATGGAGGGATTGACTTCAGGGAAGAAGAGGAAAGAAAGTGTAGAGGGAGAGTGGAAGTGAAGGAAGAGCAGGAGAGGGAAGAGAGGGAGTGCACTAAGAGAGGAGATGAGGAGAATGGATTTGCTGCCGTCCTTGGAATTGAGAATGAGGCCTTTATGGAGGATGGGGAACTGAACTCTGAGTGTCATGACGATTTGGAATGGCACAGAAAGGACTGGGAGCAGCTCTTTATGGAATATGAGGAGATTCCCAGTCTTCCCCATGAGGATGACGATGATGTGGATTCTGCTAAGAGGAGGAAGATTAAGTTCTCTGCAGCACCAATCAAGGTAACACCCCCCCCCCCCCCCCCCGATCACATTGACACTTCCTTCCTCACTCACCCCATTAGGTTTGATAAAGTGATACCAGATTTTTATTTGAGAGGAATTCTGGCCCTCATAATTGGGGAAAGATGAAAACCATGGCTAGAACAGATGAATAGATGGACAATATGAACATACAGCCAGTCTATTCTATTCCTTTAGGTTGAGAGGAGAGAGACAGGATCTCACCTGCTCTGTCAGGTATTCAGCTCAGAATAAGTGATATATCAACAGCTTTTCTCCCCCAGGATGAGTGTTGGCTCCCATGTCTTACCAAACTGCAAGTCAGCTTATTTTAGGGCCTCGTAATGAATTTATTAGTCCAGTAAGGATTTTAAATCTCCCAGACTTCTCAGGCTTTGTGTGGCCACCAGGTATACTGAGAGCCTTAATGGGTACGACACAGTTGGCACACATTTCACAGGGTGTGTGTGTGTTTAGGATTGAATTACTGTTCAAGGACCATTTTGTCTAAGATGTTCTCTGCCTCTGAGATTGAACTGCAGTAGAGCACATGGATTTGCAACAGCTTGTTTCCAATCCCATCTCACACCCCAGTCCTACTGGAGGATCTGCTAGCATAAACAGGATGGTCATGGTGTGCTAGCAGTAACCCCAGAATAGCAGTGGCTAGTCAGGATCCAGACAGCCAAAGACAGGCATGACTATGAAAGATCTAATGGTGTGTGTGTGTGTACTCAGGTGTTCCTGACCTACTCAAATGCAGACTATGACCGGCGTAATGATGATGTTGACCCTGTGTCTGCCTCTGCTGAGTATGAACTGGAGAAGAGAGTGGACAAGATGGATGTCTTCCCCGTCCAAATAAAGAAAGGTTGTGCTCACTCCCTCTGTACTGCTTCCTTTCCTTTATATTCCTCTCTCCTTTTCTCTCTACTGTTCTCTCATTCTCATCGTTTACTCTCTCTCTGTGTCTCTCTCTGTGTCTCTCTCTGCCTCTCTCTGTCTCTCTCTCTAATTCTCTGTTTTAACAGCTCTTTGTCTAACTCCCCCGTCTGTCTGTCTAGGAGTGGAGGGCCTGGGTATCAGTATAATAGGGATGGGGGTAGGGGCTGACCAGGGGCTGGAGAAGTTGGGGATCTTCGTTAAGACCATCACTGAGAACGGAGCTACACAACAGGACGGACGGTGAGAATCTATGGTCAATGATGCCTTTCTAATGGTTAGGATGTGAGTGCGGTGCTGTAAGCTGATCCTAGATTGTGTGTGTGTTAGTATCCAGGTGAATGACCAGATAGTGGAGGTGGATGGGGTCAGTCTGGTCGGAGTCACACAGCTGTTTGCTGCCACTATGCTGAAGAACACCATCGGCACTGTCAGGTATGCAAGCACAGACAGGCTCACGCTCACACACTTTCTCTTTGCAGATTGGTTGTCACTTAACACAGGGTAATGATTTGTCATTGTCCCTCACTGCAGGTTTTTTATTGGACGGGAGAAGCAGGGAGAGGAGAGTGAGGTGGCCCGTCTAATCTATGAGAGTCTGGAGCAGGACAAGACACCGTCTACAGTAGAGGTAGGCAGTGGTGTGACTGGCCCTACGGTAGAGGCAGGCAGGGGCGTGACTGGCCCTACGGTAGAGGCAGGCAGGCAGGGGCGTGACTGGCCCTGCGGTAGAGGCAGGCAGGCAGGGGCGTGACTGGCCCTGCGGTAGAGGCAGGCAGGGGTGTGACTGGCCCTACGGTAGAGGCAGGCAGGGGTGTGACTGGCCCTACGGTAGAGGCAGGCAGGGGTGTGACTGGCCCTGCGGTAGAGGGAGGCAGGCAGGGGCGTGACTGGCCCTGCGGTAGAGGGAGGCAGGCAGGGGCGTGACTGGCCCTGCGGTAGAGGGAGGCAGGCAGGGGCGTGACTGGCCCTGCGGTAGAGGCAGGCAGGCAGGGGCGTGACTGGCCCTGCGGTAGAGGCAGGCAGGCAGGGGCGTGACTGGCCCTGCGGTAGAGGCAGGCAGGCAGGGGCGTGACTGGCCCTGCGGTAGAGGCAGGCAGGCAGGGGCGTGACTGGCCCTGCGGTAGAGGCATGCAGGCAGGGGCGTGACTGGCCCTGCGGTAGAGGCAGGCAGGCAGGGGCGTGACTGGCCCTGCGGTAGAGGCAGGCAGGCAGGGGCGTGACTGGCCCTGCGGTAGAGGCAGGCAGGCAGGGGCGTGACTGGCCCTGCGGTAGAGGCAGGCAGGCAGGGGCGTGACTGGCCCTGCGGTAGAGGCAGGCAGGCAGGGGCGTGACTGGCCCTGCGGTAGAGGCAGGCAGGCAGGGGCGTGACTGGCCCTGCGGTAGAGGCAGGCAGGCAGGCAGGGGCGTGACTGGCCCTGCGGTAGAGGCAGGCAGGCAGGCAGGGAGGGGCGTGACTGGTAGAGGCAGGCAGGCAGGGGCGTGACTGGTAGAGGCAGGCAGGCAGGCAGGGGCGTGACTGGTAGAGGCAGGCAGGCAGGCAGGGGCGTGACTGGTAGAGGCAGGCAGGCAGGCAGGGGCGTGACTGGTAGAGGCAGGCAGGCAGGCAGGGGCGTGACTGGTAGAGGCAGGCAGGCAGGCAGGGGCGTGACTGGTAGAGGCAGGCAGGCAGGCAGGGGCGTGACTGGTAGAGGCAGGCAGGCAGGCAGGGGCGTGACTGGTAGAGGCAGGCAGGCAGGCAGGGGCGTGACTGGCCCTGCGGTAGAGGCAGGCAGGCAGGCAGGGGCGTGACTGGCCCTGCGGTAGAGGCAGGCAGGCAGGCAGGGGCGTGACTGGCCCTGCGGTAGAGGCAGGCAGGCAGGCAGGGGCGTGACTGGCCCTGCGGTAGAGGCAGGCAGGCAGGCAGGGGCGTGACTGGCCCTGCGGTAGAGGCAGGCAGGCAGGCAGGGGCGTGACTGGCCCTGCGGTAGAGGCAGGCAGGCAGGGGCGTGACTGGCCCTGCGGTAGAGGCAGGCAGGCAGGCAGGCAGGGGCGTGACTGGCCCTGCGGTAGAGGCAGGCAGGCAGGCAGGCAGGGGCGTGACTTGCCCTGCGGTAGAGGCAGGCAGGCAGGCAGGCAGGGGCGTGACTGGCCCTGCGGTAGAGGCAGGCAGGCAGGGGCGTGACTGGCCCTGCGGTAGAGGCAGGCAGGCAGGCAGGCAGGGGCGTGACTGGCCCTGCGGTAGAGGCAGGCAGGCAGGCAGGCAGGGGCGTGACTGGCCCTGCGTTAGAGGCAGGCAGGCAGGCAGGCAGGGGCGTGACTGGCCCTGCGGTAGAGGCAGGCAGGCAGGCAGGCAGGCAGGGGCGTGACTGGCCCTGCGGTAGAGGGAGGCAGGCAGGCAGGCAGGGGCGTGACTGGCCCTGCGGTAGAGGCAGGCAGGCAGGCAGGCAGGGGCGTGACTGGCCCTGCCGTAGAGGCAGGCAGGCAGGCAGGCAGGGGCGTGACTGGCCCTGCCGTAGAGGCAGGCAGGCAGGCAGGCAGGGGCGTGACTGGCCCTGCCGTAGAGGCAGGCAGGCAGGCAGGCAGGGGCGTGACTGGCCCTGCGGTAGAGGCAGGCAGGCAGGCAGGCAGGGGCGTGACTGGCCCTGCGGTAGAGGCAGGCAGGCAGGCAGGCAGGGGCGTGACTGGCCCTGCGGTAGAGGCAGGCAGGCAGGCAGGCAGGGGCGTGACTGGCCCTGCGGTAGAGGCAGGCAGGCAGGCAGGCAGGGGCGTGACTGGCCCTGCGGTAGAGGCAGGCAGGCAGGGGCGTGACTGGCCCTGCGGTAGAGGCAGGCAGGCAGGGGCGTGACTGGCCCTGCGGTAGAGGCAGGCAGGCAGGGGCGTGACTGGCCCTGCGGTAGAGGCAGGCAGGCAGGGGCGTGACTGGCCCTGCGGTAGAGGCAGGCAGGCAGGGGCGTGACTGGCCCTGCGGTAGAGGCAGGCAGGCAGGCAGGGGCGTGACTGGTAGAGGCAGGCAGGCAGGGGCGTGACTGGTAGAGGCAGGCAGGCAGGCAGGGGCGTGACTGGTAGAGGCAGGCAGGCAGGGGCGTGACTGGTAGGAGGCAGGCAGGCAGGGGCGTGACTGGTAGAGGCAGGCAGGCAGGCAGGGGCGTGACTGGTAGAGGCAGGCAGGCAGGCAGGGGCGTGACTGGCCCTGCGGTAGAGGCAGGCAGGCAGGCAGGGGCGTGACTGGCCCTGCGGTAGAGGCAGGCAGGCAGGCAGGGGCGTGACTGGCCCTGCGGTAGAGGCAGGCAGGCAGGCAGGCAGGCAGGCAGGCAGGGGCGTGACTGGCCCTGCGGTAGAGGCAGGCAGGCAGGCAGGCAGGCAGGCAGGGGCGTGACTGGCCCTGCGGTAGAGGCAGGCAGGCAGGCAGGCAGGCAGGGGCGTGACTGGCCCTGCGGTAGAGGCAGGCAGGCAGGCAGGCAGGGGCGTGACTGGCCCTGCGGTAGAGGCAGGCAGGCAGGCAGGCAGGGGCGTGACTGGCCCTGCGGTAGAGGCAGGCAGGCAGGCAGGCAGGGGCGTGACTGGCCCTGCGGTAGAGGCAGGCAGGCAGGGGCGTGACTGGCCCTGCGGTAGAGGCAGGCAGGCAGGCAGGCAGGGGCGTGACTGGCCCTGCGGTAGAGGCAGGCAGGCAGGCAGGCAGGGGCGTGACTGGCCCTGCGTTAGAGGCAGGCAGGCAGGCAGGCAGGGGCGTGACTGGCCCTGCGGTAGAGGCAGGCAGGCAGGCAGGCAGGGGCGTGACTGGCCCTGCGGTAGAGGCAGGCAGGCAGGCAGGCAGGCAGGCAGGGGCGTGACTGGCCCTGCGGTTGAGGTAGGCAGGCAGGCAGGCAGGGGCGTGACTGGCCCTGCGGTAGAGGGAGGCAGGCAGGCAGGCAGGGGCGTGACTGGCCCTGCGGTAGAGGCAGGCAGGCAGGCAGGCAGGGGCGTGACTGGCCCTGCCGTAGAGGCAGGCAGGCAGGCAGGCAGGGGCGTGACTGGCCCTGCCGTAGAGGCAGGCAGGCAGGCAGGCAGGGGCGTGACTGGCCCTGCGGTAGAGGCAGGCAGGCAGGCAGGCAGGGGCGTGACTGGCCCTGCGGTAGAGGCAGGCAGGCAGGCAGGCAGGGGCGTGACTGGCCCTGCGGTAGAGGCAGGCAGGCAGGCAGGGGCGTGACTGGCCCTGCGGTAGAGGCAGGCAGGCAGGCAGGCAGGGGCGTGACTGGCCCTGCGGTAGAGGCAGGCAGGCAGGGGCGTGACTGGCCCTGCGGTAGAGGCAGGCAGGCAGGGGCGTGACTGGCCCTGCGGTAGAGGCAGGCAGGCAGGCAGGCAGGGGCGTGACTGGCCCTGCGGTAGAGGCAGGCAGGCAGGCAGGCAGGGGCGTGACTGGCCCTGCGGTAGAGGCAGGCAGGCAGGCAGGCAGGGGCGTGACTGGCCCTGCGGTAGAGGCAGGCAGGCAGGGAGGCAGGGGCGTGACTGGCCCTGCGGTAGAGGCAGGCAGGCAGGCAGGGGCGTGACTGGCCCTGCGGTAGAGGCAGGCAGGCAGGCAGGCAGTGGCGTGACTGGCCCTGCGGTAGAGGCAGGCAGGCAGGCAGGCAGGTCCGTGACTGGCCCTGCGGTAGAGGCAGGCAGGCAGGCAGGGGCGTGACTGGCCCTGCGGTAGAGGCAGGCAGGCAGGCAGGGGCGTGACTGGCCCTGCGGTAGAGGCAGGCAGGCAGGCAGGCAGGGGCGTGACTGGCCCTGCAATAGGTGGGGCAGGCAGGGGCGTGACCGGCCCTGCGGTAGGTGGGGCAGGCAGGGGCGTGACCGGCCCTGCGGTAGGTGGGGCAGGCAGGGGCGTGACCGGCCCTGCGGTAGGTGGGGCAGGCAGGGGCGTGACCGGCCCTGCGGTAGAGGCAGGCAGGCAGGCAGGCAGGGGCGTGACTTGCCCTGCGGTAGGTGGGGCAGGCAGGGGCGTGACCGGCCCTGCGGTAGGTGGGGCAGGCAGGGGCGTGACCGGCCCTGCGGTAGAGGCAGGCAGGCAGGCAGGCAGGGGCGTGACTGGCCCTGCGGTAGAGGCAGGCAGGCAGGCAGGCAGGGGCGTGACTGGCCCTGCGGTAGAGGCAGGCAGGCAGGCAGGCAGGGGCGTGACTGGCCCTGCGGTAGAGGCAGGCAGGCAGGCAGGCAGGGGCGTGACTGGCCCTGCGGTAGAGGCAGGCAGGCAGGCAGTGGCGTGACTGGCCCTGCGGTAGGGGGGCAAGCAGGGGCGTGACTGGCCCTGCGGTAGGTGGGGCAGGCAGGGGCGTGACTGGCCCTGCGGTAGGGGGGCAAGCAGGGGCGTGACTGGCCCTGCGGTAGGGGGGCAAG
The DNA here is from genome assembly GCF_045791955.1 of Oncorhynchus clarkii lewisi. Taxonomy (NCBI): domain Eukaryota; kingdom Metazoa; phylum Chordata; class Actinopteri; order Salmoniformes; family Salmonidae; genus Oncorhynchus; species Oncorhynchus clarkii. Next base: position 34,807,978 of record NC_092174.1, read on the forward strand.
CAGGGGCGTGACTGTGTCTGTGTACATGGAGCTGGATTGCGTGCCTGGAAAAGAGGCTATATATATATATATATATATATATGCAACCTTGCATTTCTTATTGGTTGTACCTGTGTTGGTGTTTGTGTATCTCAGGTGTTAAATGATGATGGTGTTGTCGGGCTGAGCTCAGTGGAAGAGACGGTAGAAGTCCTCCGTACAGATGATGAAGAGGATGACGAAGAGAAAGAAATCACCAGCTGCATCAGATGCCAACAGGTGTTGAAGTCCATTATAGTCTGAGATGAAAGGCCTTGGGGAGGGGGGGGGGGGGGTACTCTCTGTTGTCCCTCAGTCGGCCTTATGCTCCTCCAACAGCTTCCAGTGTCTGTAGATGTTGTGTGAAGTGTGCATGTGTGTACTGGTCTCTCCTCAGCTCCAGTTAAAAGTCAGGACCAAATCAGACCAGCTCTGCCTAGTGCGGGAGAAGGTAGGTCACTCTGACGAGACTTCCAAAACACATGCTCACTCATTGCTTCCCTCAGAGCAGTCTGACCCATTTAGCTCTGTGTGAGAATTGCCTCTTTAACAGTCTACAGTCTGAGTTATTAACACATTGGCCATGTTCCAATCACATTGAAAACATAGTATGTCTTCTCTGTGTTATCACTGATCTGACTGCATTGATTCAATTTATTTAATGTAGGCCTCTGCTTTCATATATACAACTGTGTTAGATGAGTGATTGAAACATGACTGTTTTTAGGGTGTTTAGAGTGGTGAGTGAAGTGTCTAAGGGGAGTGTCTGGGATGATTCCTAGATGAAGGGCTCATGGTATGGGACTAGGGAACTGGGTACCCACCCACCTGTGTCCATCTTTCTGTCTCCTCCAGCTGAGGGGGTGTGAGGAGCAGCAGGCCTTGTGGGAGAGTCATCAGGCTGAGCTGAAGGAGCGTGTCCAGGATGGAGAGGAGAAGGCTGACAAACTAGAGAAGTATTAATCAAATACACTAATCAACCCTCACTAAGTTCTGATGACGCAAATTGTGGCGACGATGATGAACATGTTGATGAACATGATGATGATAAATTATTTTGTATTTATTATGGATCCACATTAGCTGCTACCAAGGCAGCATCAACTCTTCCTGGGGTCCAGCAACTTTAAGGCAGTTGTATACAATTTTAAAAACTTCCATGTAGTCATGGCTCTATGTAGTACTGTGCGCCTCCCATAGTCTGTTCTGGACCTGGGGACTGTGACTAAACCTCTTGTGGGGTATGCATGGGTGTCTGAGCTGTGTGCTAGTAGTTTAAACAGACAGCTCGGTGCATTCAACATGTCAATACCTCTCATAAATACAAGTAGTCAATCTCTCTACTTTGAGCCAGGAAAGGTTGACATGTATATTATTGATGTTAGCTCTCCGTGTACATTTAAGGGCCAGCTGTGTTGCCCTGTTCTGAGACAATTGTAACTTTGTGGCTCCTGACCACACCACTGAACAGTAGTCCAGATGCAACAAAACTAGGGCCTGTAGGACCTGCCTTGTTGATAGTGCTGTTAAGGAGGCAGAGTAGTACTTTATTATGGACAGACTTCTCCCCATCTTAGACACTGTTGTATCAATACGTTTTGACCATGACAGTTGACAATCCAGCGTTACTCCAAGCAGTTTAGTCTCCTCAACTTGCTTAATTTAGTTGAGGATTAAGGTTTAGTGAATGATTTGTCCCAAATACAATGCTTTTAATATTTGGGACTAACTTGGTTCTTGACACCCATTCTGAACCTGACTGTAGCTTAGTTAAGTGTTGCAGTGATTTCACTTGCTGTGGAAGCTGATGTGTGGAGTCATCAGCAAACATAGACACACTGGCTTTACTCAGAGCCAGTGGCAGATCATTAGTAAAGATTGAAAACAGTAAAGGGGCCTAGACAGCTGCCCTGGGGAATGCCTGACTCTACCTTGATTATGTTGGAGAGGCTTCCATTGAAGAACACCCTCTGTGTTCTGTTGGACGGGTAACTTTCCATCCACAATATAGCAGGGGATGTAAAGCAGTAGATTATGATCAATAATGTCAAAAGCTGCACTGAAGTCGATCAAAACAGCTCCACCGTCTTTTTATCCATTTTGCTCAGCCAATCAGCAATTTGTGTCAGTGCCGTCGTACATGTTGAATGCCCTTCCTTAACAATCTTTAATCTCTTTACTGTGAAATAGCCTTGTATCTGGTCAAACAAAAGTTTAGTAAGGGTTGGGAACAGGCTGTTTGAGTCAGTAAAGGGTGCTTTGCTATTCTTGGATAGTGGAATGACTTTTGCTTCTCTCCAGGTCTGAGGACACACTTTACTGTAGGCTTACATTGAAGAGATGGAAAATAGGAGTGGCAAAATCGTCTGCTGTCATCCTCAGTAATATTCCATCTAAGTTTTCAGACCCAGATGATGAACATGATTCGTTGTCTTCTTCTAGGTACTGGCAGGAGGCCCAGGCTCTGTGCAGGATTGTGAACCAGCGATTGGCTGACACCCAGAGCCAATTAGACAGCCTGGAGGTGAAATACAGCAAGGCCAAGAGACTGCTGAGGGAATTCCAACACAGGTGAGCTCTGGGTAACATAGTTAACATGCCCCTGTAGGCCAATTGGTAATATTCAATGCCTGTTTAGAATGTCTATTTCTCTGTGTTTGATGGTCCCTCTGTCCATGTGCAGGGAGAAGGAGAGCGAGGGGAGAGAGGAGGAGCTACAGAGAGAGATGGAGGAGAGCGAGAGGATACATGGAGAGACTGTGGAGAGACTCCAGAGACGGGTGAGACTGGAGGAGACACCATCAACTGTAGTGTACAGATGCTACCTCAGTGAACTAAGCATTTCTTTCTCTGTGTGTTCAGATAGGTCTACTGGAGAGAGGGGAGATGGTCCCTGAGAGTGACAACCAATCACTGGATACCTCATTTGCCTCAAGTAAGACACACTACCTGAGGGGCAGTGTGTGTGTGTGTGTGTGTGTCACGCAGTGCCTCTCAAACTGTGTGTGTTTCAGGTGCAGACTGGAGCATTGCGGTGCCTGTGACAGATCTGTTAGACACCAGCGCTCACAGGGCCAGAGCACAGCTCGCCCAAAAAGCCAAGAGACACCCTCCCTCACGAGACAAACTCAGAGAGTCCTTCAGACAACAGGTCAGACACACACACACACACACACACACTCTCCTTCCAATCACATACTGAATGTTCTATCACTCCCTGTAGGGTGAGGAAGACCATATTCAGAGCTGTGGCGGGAAGAGCCAATCACTGACTGCGATCGCACCACGAGAGACGGGACGATCGGTCTCAGCAGGCGGTCACCGTGTCCACTCCAGCACATCCTCTCTGTCTGCCCTCACCTCCAAGCCCCACCCCCCCTTTCTTCTCACCCCCCAGCCAGGCCAGTCCCCCCCTAAAGAGGACAAGTCATCTACCACACACAAATCAAAGAGGAGATTCCCTGACTTCAGGTAGGGCACACCAGACCTCTTCAACCCCTAACCCCCTTTCCCATAGGCGCTGTGTGTAGATCTGACAAGCATTATGGTAATTGCCCCACCTCCTAACCCCTCTAGCGGCCTCCGCAAGTCTCTGAGGAGAGGGAGGAAGTGTGAGGAGAAGAAGAACAAGGAAAGGCCCCTGGACCACAGGTACAAGAAATAACACACTACTGATCTAGCAGAGGAAACGGGTACAGTCAATACTATGCACCCACACACATTACATTTGTTCTTTCAGTGTTTCTAACGGCCCTGTATTTGATTTGTGTTCCTGTCTCCAGGGGTTTATGTGTTAACCTGATAGATGCCCCCAGCGGTGGTGTCTTTCCCTCTGTCTCCTCCGTGCCCTCCTGCCTACCCTTCTCCTGGTTCGGAGAGCGAGGGAGGGAGAAGGAGAGAGGGAAGCTTAGGTCTGTCTCCAGCAGCAGTCTACCGTACATGACCACCGGAGGCAGTAGAGACTGCCAGGTGAGAGGGGAGTCTTCCATGTCAGACCACCCTGGACTTTAACTCTAATTTGGGCTCAAAGCACTTGTCCAGCTTATTCACTGGCTCAGTAACTTAGCTTATTCACTGGCTCAGTAACTTAGTGGCTTATTCACTGTTATGTATTGTATTCTTATTTCACCTGGGGCCTTTCATGTTATACTCTCCTCTACATGCTCTTGACTGTGTGTGGTGTACCACTGTGCACTTCCGTGTGTGTCAGTCACAAATGTCTTTGCTCATTCTAGAGAGTGAATGTAGGAGACACAGGTAGTCCCAGCTCTGCTCTCCTATCAGGGATGCTGTCAGATCTGTCTCTCTCTGCACACTCTCAAACTCCCACCTTCTCATCAGAGGTGAGTCTCCTGCTCTCTCCGTCTGTCTCATGTGGTCTCCCTTCTCTCTGTGTATCTCTGTTCTCTCTCTGACCTGATTTTTGTTCTAGTTTTCTACTATGCCCTGATTAAGTTCTCTGTAGCTCATAGAGCTGGATAGGATGGTAATTCACTTCCTCCTGAATGACCCAGAATGGGATGGAATATCATTACGATGTTAGTTAGTTTTTAATTTAGAAAAGGTTTGTTATACATCTTACTGTTGGGTTTGTGTGTGTCTGTCCCATCCATCTCCATAGAACCTGGATGATGACTCTGTCCCAGTTGGTAACGATTACCAATGGCAAAGCCGACCCCTGGACCAATGGACTAATCAGCAAGTCTGTCTGTGGTTGATTGGCATGAGCATGGACCAATACGCGGCCCAGTTCACAGCCAATGGTGTGGATGGGCTGCAACTTCTCAGTCTGGACAACAACAAACTCAAGGTAGTTACGGGAGTCACGGGCCATGTCTCAATACTGACTCGTCTCCTCACCTTTTGTCCTGATAATTGAAATCATAGACAGTCTATGGTTGATATGACTAAATGGGTTGCCCTTCCTCCGGCTAGATCCTTGAGGAGAAGAAAGGGGGCTAGAGTATTGCGACACAGCCCTAGATTTAGATGAATGAGTTCATTCCATATGGAGCAGCCCACTGTGGCACAGAAATTAAAGTCTCGCTCTCTCCTCTCTCCCTCCCTCACTCCAGGCTCTGGGTGTGTGCAGTCACAGTGACCGTGCTGCTCTGAAGAGAAGGCTGAAGGAGATGAGGAAGACTCTGGAGAGAGAGGAAAAAGAGAGAGCAAAGGGAAAGGAGGAGAGGGAACATGAGAAGAGGATGAAGGAGGAGAAGGAGAGAAAGGAGGCCAGGCATAGTGGTAAAAAGGTCCGAAACGAGTCCCTCTGCTAAAGTCTGGACCCTGACCTCTAATCCCTAAACCCGGAAATGATCTTCAATCACAACTTTTTGTCTAAGTCCTACTACTATTAGGTTAATCTCATGCATTCCAGCCATTAGACAATCAGCTATAGTCTCTCTCTTATAAACTCTCTACCAGCACAGAAACGTCAGTCTCACTGTTAGTCTTCACTGTGACTAGTGAAATATACTTTATCTGTTTTGTAACAGTATTTATGTACAGATGTTTCTATACAAATGTTGTACAATTGATTGCAGTGAAGCAGTCAAATATTTTAAGCTGGTAATATTTTACATTCATTAATAAATAATGTTTTAGACGTATTGAAGTTTTATTTGACTGTGATCAACATGTTTTTACATGTAGGGTCAATTCAATTTCCATGACATTGAAGTATCAAAGTGCACAAAACCCAAAAGAGATTGTAACTGTACAGGGTGTAAACATGTATTTAAGAGATCCTTGCATTTTTCCACGTTATTTTACATTCATGTCAAGAACTGTCACTGGACAAATCCTCCACATTTGGTACTGTTTAAATACTTAAATGCATCATTTCCTCTTCATCACTTACTTGAAAGGATCGGTGAGGTAACGGGTTAGAAAAGTACAGTCTGTAACCACTCCTCTGCCTCACTGGTCCATCTCAACAATAGTAATACACCAGAAGTACAGAACATTTTCTCAACGGTTCTGGATGATAGTTAGTACATAACACAGAAAGATGGAACAGGAAAACTGCTGATTAGCTGCTGCTATAACTTGATAAAATAGGACCCCAGTTAAACACCTGAGATGTGTAGAACTGTCTTTATACACATGAGTGCAGATGTGTTGAAACACACTATTTGTTGTTTTGAGATGATTTGACAGTGTGATTTGATACGTCCTTCCATATGTTGAGAGAAACTCATTCTGGATTAAAAAAAAATTAAAAGTATTTGGCCATTGGAGTAATGGTTAGGCAACATTCTCACACGCAATATTAACCCCCTGTCGTGACCCAAGAGTCGATTGATGCACCAGTGTTGTCAATCTAAGTTTCATAACAGAAGAAAGTCCCATCAATCTGTCAGTTTAAGCTAGATATGTGTTTTGCATTCGATGCGTCTCAATCAGCCAGTGTCGTACTTCATCTACAGTGAAAGGTGGTACAGCTAGAACGATGTTTGTCAGACCATGACACATCCCGAAAATCGGTCTTCTCACGAGAACGTCTGTAGCGTTCGATTGGTTTGACCAAACTATACTGAACACAAATATAAAACACAACATGTAAAGTGTTGGTCCCATGTTAAATGAGCTGAAATAAGATACCAGAATTTTTCAATACGCACAAAAAGCTTATTTCTCTCAAATTGTGTGCACAAATTTGTTTACATTCCTGTTAGTGAACATTTCTCCTTTGCCAAGATAATCCATCCACCTGACAAATGTGACATTTCAAGAAGCTGATTAAACAGCATGATCATTACACAGGTGCACCTTGTACTGGGGACACAACACAATACCACAGATGTCTCAAGTTTTGAGGGAACGTGCAATTGGCATATTGACTCCAGGAATATCCAGCAGAGCTGTTGCCAGAGATTCTCTACCATAACTCACCTCCGGCATTGTTTCAGAGAATTTGACAGACCGCAGACCACGTGTAACCATGCCAGCCCAGGACCTCTACATCTGGCTTCTTCACTTGCGGGATCATCTGAGACCAGCCACCCGGACATCTGATGAAACTGAGGAGTATTTCTGTCTGTAATAAAGCCCTTTTGTTGGAAAAAGCTCATTCTGATTGGCGGGGCCTGGCTCCCCAGTGGGTGGGCCTATGCCCTCCCAGGCCAACCCATAGCTGCGCTCCTACCCAGTTGTGAAATCCATAGATTAGGGCCTAATTTATTTATTTCACTTGACTGATTTCCTTATACGAACTGTAACACAGTAAAATTGTTGAAATTGTTGCATGTTGTGTTTATATTTTTGTTCAGTGCATTATGACCACTGTGTGTAAAAGGGAGACTCTCACGCACATGATGGTGTTCTCTGTTTTGCTCTGCGACCCCCACAAGCGTCACAGGACTCTTCTGAATGTAACCAGTACCAGATTATATCTTTTTAAATGATGAATGTATTAAGGTAGTGTTGTGACTACCCCCAAAAAGGGGTTAAATGTGTAAAAAAAACGAAACATTCTGAGTTTGTTTTTAATACCTCCTAGATTTAGGACAGACACTTCAAAACCTTGTTTCTCATTATATTTTGACTGTACTTTTTGCCATTTATGAATGTGTTATTCAATGCGTTTCTATGGGCTTTAGTAGTAAAGGACAAAATCTATTTTATCAAATATTTTTGTTATAAATATATATTTTATCAAACTTTTTTTTTATATATATATATTTTAAAACTCTAAATCAAATAGCTAAATTATCCATAGTATGACCATCTTAAAAAGCAATTCCATGTCAGTTTATCCCCCCCCCCATGTCTTAGACTCTAAAGAATTAAACATCTTAAAGAATGTATACAAAAACCCTCCAGCCTATACCATAGGCGTACATTTACAAAACATTGTCCAGAGCTCTGAAAGAGAGACAACTGGGATTCTTGATGTACAAGAACACAAAAAAAAACTATTTCTGTCCAGTGATCAACATGGATGTCACTATCAAGATAAAATAAAATCAGACAAGATAATACTTAATAAATCCCCAAAAAGGAACAATTTGATCAAGTGTCTTATTTTACCTTGTCTAAACTGCTATTGTAGCATCATCATCCCTCTTTAAAGTCCACAAATAAAGCTTTTTGACAATCCTTTTGTATTTCTATGTCCAATCAAATATCCACACTGCGGAGACAAGCCTTGGAATGGTTAGAGGAAGACTGTGGAATGTTAGGTAGGAATTCTGTGTCTCTGGGAATGTCTGTGGGAATGGGAGATCCAGCATTCTGCCATCATTAAAAGTAACTCATTCTCATTCCAGCAGGCTTTCATTTCCAGGATTTCCAGTTGGTCTTTCTCCTTATTTTTTATCTGCAACGCGTTGTAGCTGGGAACACGATGATGTCGTATTTGAAGAGTTAATTAAACCTCTCACCGTCATTACAGGAATAGTTCATTCCCCAAACTGAATCTATGAATTCAAAATATGAAAGCGTATGAGAAAGGTTGATTTAGGGGTGAACTATCCCTTTAAGTATGGCACTGCAAGTGCTTTTACAGAGTCGCCAATAGTCCTACAAACAGAAAGATGCTATAAAACCAGAATGAGAGCAGTCGAGGAGCCTTGAGAGAGGAAAAGGAAGTGCTTGAAGTTCCTATAGCAACCAAAGAACCAGAAACCAGAGATGGAGAGAGAGCTGCAGGGTCTTTGGAGTGATAGATGAGCATTTCATAATGATTTTCAACCAAAGCATCAATCCGGGATGGCCATGCATGTAGAGAGTCCATAACTCAGCCATAACAGTTGGAAATAAGGATATTTCCAAGCAGAAACATGAAGTGCTTTCTACAGAAACCTATAAGCTGAGCTCTTGACATTTCATTCCATCATCATAGCATTGCATTTGATTTCATAGCGCTGAGCCTTTTACTGCCAGTCTTTTATTAAAAGCGTTTTCCTCTCCTGCGATAGAGTTAGTCTGCACTGTTCCACTGGGCCCGTCCATCCTTCATGCCACTCTGTGCCCCACCAGGCATGTACACTGAAGATGGGTCTAGATGTGTTTGCCCCAGAGACTGACAGCTTCTTTCTCTCTCTTTCTCTCTTTATGCATCAGACGGCGTCAATCTCTCTTTGTCAGAGGGTGGGGCATCCTCTTTCTTCTTCCCGAAGAAACCACACTAGAGAGAAGTAACGCATTAGTGTGTGTACAAAAAAATATATAAGTAATTTAGGTCAAAAGAGTCCATATTAACAAAGGAAATGGAAGGATTAACAGTATAGATAGATAACAAAAACTGTACCATAGAGGCTCAGAGTAAGTTAGAGGAAAAACTCAAAGAAATGGAGGAACTTATTCAAGAGAGATCCCGTGTAATATAGTATCAAAATAAAGCAAACTGGATGGAATATTAGTATAATTATTTTTCGATCTTCAACATAGAAATGCTACCAAAAATAATGTACAGGAACTTGTTACAAAGGATGGAGTCACTCATGATTCACCAAACTATTTTTTGAAAGAAGAAGTAAAGTACTTTAAGCATAGGTTTTCATTTCAGTCTCCTCCATCTCCACTAACCTAAGTTAATTGTATGGATTTTTTCCATATTAATAATGTAAAATTAATGTGAAGGCTGAATTACAGAGAAGGAACTTCTTGATGCAATTAAAGCCTTTAAGTCTGGGAAAACTCCAGGGCTGAATGGCAGACCAGTGGAAGTATACAAACCTTTTTGATATACTCAGAGGACCATTATTAGCATGTTTTAACCACTCCTATATAAACGGTAGGTTATCGGACACGTAATAAGAAGGTCTGATTATTCATTATTACTGAAACAGGATCCAGGTGGTGTGTATATATAAAGATCCAGTCCATTTAAAAAATTGGAGGCCTCTTACACTCCAGTGTTGTGATGCAAAAATTCTAGCTAAATGCTTGGCGCATAGAATTAAAAAGGTATTGTCAGATATTATTCTTCCTAATCAGACAGTTTTTTACATGGATAAGTACTGGAAACAATACAATACTATGAAATATCACGGAAACCAGGCCTGGTTTTCATAGCTGATTTTGAAAAGGTGTTTTATAAAGTACGACTGGAGTTTATATATAAATGCCTAGAATATTTTAATTTTGGAAAATCTCTTATAAAATGGGTTAAAAGCCCTAGGTGTAAAATATTAAATAATTGGCAACATCTCAGAAAGTTTTAAACTGTCAAGAGGAGTAAAACAAGATTGTTCGCTATCGGCATATCCATTTATTATTTCCATCGAAATGTTAGCTGTTAAAATCAGATCCAACAATAATATTAAGGGATTCGATATCCATGGCTAAAAAACAAAGGGTCTGAATACTTATGTAAATAAGTTATTTCTGTTTTTTATTTTTTATACATTTGCAAAACTTTCTTAAAACCTGTTTTCACTTTGTCATTATGGGGTATTGTGTGTACATTGCTGAGGATTTATTTTATTTAACCATTTTAGAATAAGGTTGTAGTGTAACAAAATGTGGAAAAAGTCAAAGGGTCTGAATACTTTCCAGAAGCACTGTGTATACTGTAAACTGTTTCTCTGTGCTCCCCTTTCTGTCTTACCTTCCAGAGCAGGAAGACCAGCAGGCCGAGCAGCAAAAGTCCTAACAAGATGGCCACCAGGATGATCCACCATGGCAGTCCTCCGTACTGAGCCACACGACGCTCCGGGAACACCGTCACTCTCACCTGAGAAAGACAACATCAATCAAGCATTATTTTGAAAGTAAAAGAAAGAGAAATATATTTTGTGTTGAAATGTGAAAGTGATAAAGTACCTGTGTCTCAGCGTTCCTCAGGACCATGTTTTTGGCTGCTCCGTCCACTCTGAGAGAGGCTTTCACTATCACGTCCAGATAGTTCAGCTTAGAGTACTCCTGTTGGGAATCACAGAGGGACGTGAGTGTGGACAGGGGATTTAGGTGCAGTCAAATATCAAAGAGGTGTGTGTGTAGAGGTGTGTGTGTGTGTGTGTGTGTGTGTGTGTGTGTGTGTGTGTGTGTGTGTGTGTGTGTGTGTGTGTGTGTGTGTGTGTGTGTGTGTGTGTGCGTGCGTGCGTGCGTGCGTGCGTGCGTGCGTGCGTGCGTGCGTGCGTGCGTGTGCCTGTCTTACCTCCAGGAATGTGCTGTTCCAGAGGCGAGATCTGAGCAGGATGACTGCATTACTGTCCAGGCCCTGTAGGGAGCAGTGAATCTCCACACACTTTGCCCCATCCTCACACGACTATAACACACACACACACAGCATATTACAGGGTAGCTCGTACACGACTAACAACATTGATCAACTGGGAGAGAAGGAGAGTTGTGTTACCAGAGTAGTGTATTTCCTTTTGTCAGTCAGCAGTGCGATGGTTCCCTCAGGTTTGTCAGTCTCCCCTACAGCTCGCCTCCTCCTGCTACTCTTACTCTCCTGAACATAGTGTAACAGAATTTAGATGTATGGTAATTTGGAACAAACCTCCCATTGGTAAGCACCGTACAGCAGAGTTAACTGTATTGGGACTGTTAGTGTAGTGTGTTAGAGTTTGACTGTGTATGAACACTTGGGACTGTTAGTGTGTTAGAGTTTGACCCCCCAGTGCTTACTAACCTCTTTGACAGGGAGTGGGTTGATCTCTCTCTCTGGAGAGCATGTGGTCGGTTCCAGACCTTGGGAGTCCATCTTCACCAGGTACAGGATCCACTTCCCCTCCACAGTTTCTTTCGGCCAATTGATGATCAGGGAGGCGGTGCCATAGGTCTTCAGGGGCTTCCCTAGGTTGATCACCTGTCAATCAAAAGACAGATCAAAGGACAGGTCAGTTCAGTATATAATGAAATATGATGAAAATCCTGTTTGGTTTCTGTATTTTTTGTCTTTTTTTGTGTTTATGAAAATACATAATCCTTACCCTGAACTCATACTCGATCGGGCTGCCGATGTCTCCCTCTGACTTCATGTCGCTCTCACCTTTGACCTCTCCAGTGAAATAGACCTGGGAGGGCTTGGCCACTCTGGGGAAACAGGTACACTGTGAGCACAAACACACACCTTACTGAAGTTTAGATGCTGGGAGGTCTCACGTGTAAAAGCACATTAAAGTGAGCAGCTGGCAAATCATATTTTTTTACCCTGTGAGGGACAGCTGCAGCTCGATCACCACTTTGGCCTTGGCCTTGACTCTGCCCACCTTCTGCTGGTCACTTGTCCTGAAAGGTCAGAGATCAAATCAGCACTGATGGTCAAATCCATATCTATTTCATTATAGACATGACAGAGGAGTGTGTACTCCACTCACGTCTCCAGCTTCAGGTCTATCTCCAGCTCTGTGGTGTTCAGAGAGATGCCTGCTGTACTCAGGATTATGTAGAACGTTACCTAAACACACAGAGTGATATGTTAGCGCGCACACACACACACACACATACAAAAACACATAGCTAGTGATCATGATTAGCTGATGGTGTCTCTCACCTCTGAGTCTCGCTTGAAGGGGTTCCCCAGCTCACAGTCTGCCTGAGAGCCATTCTTATTGGCCACACAGGACACCTGCCTGTCCTGCAATCAACAACAACAGCCAATCACAATTCAGTACCAGTCTAAAAGATGGAAGAGGGAAAGGGGAGAGAGAGAGGTAAATCACTGCGTTGGATACAGAGCGGAAGGTGGAGAGAGAGCGAGAGAGAGTGAGAGAGAGCGAGAGAGAGAGAGAGAGAGAGAGAGAGAGAGAGAGAGAGAGAGAGAGAGAGAGCGAGAGAGAGAGAGGTAACTCACTGCCTTGGGTGCAGAGTAGGAGGCGGAGTAGGAGAGAGAGGAGGGGAAGGAGGCAACCAATGCTGCCTCATGAGCATCATCTCCATTCTTATTGGTCACTGTGATCTCTAGGGCGATGTCCTTCTGGTCGCTAAGGGAGACCACTGGCACCCCATTCTCCCTGCAAGGTCACCAGCAGACTATGTCAGCATTGATTACATTCACCAAGGTGATGGCTGGTGACAGGTTAATGTGTTCTACTCACATAGGTAGTAAATGGAAGATGTCCTTGTTGGGTTCTCTGTAGCCGAAGCGGTGCTGAAGCTGTAAATTACTCTGACACAAATTATCACTGCCACATCCTTCCTTCAGGAAACTCACCTACACACACAGGGAACAACATGCCAATCACACAAACTCATACTAATACAGAGGGAACAGGCTTTGAGCAGGCAAAAGTTGCATATCTCTGTCACATACAGTAGGTGACCCAAAGCTGCCTAATAGGAGACTGTGTTACGGTTGTTATTGGATACCTCAGCAATGGCCGTGATAGGCTGGTTGGAGTCGAGGATGGGTGTGAGCCCTGGGAGCGCTCTTCTCTTCCTTTTGGGGTTCTGTATCTCCACAGCAACCTCAATGGGGATTCCCCTAAGCTTGTCCTTAATGTTCTCCTGTTGATGACAGACACACAGAGTACAGATCAGATATACATGGTAACAGTGTAGGAAAAAGTACTCAATTGTCATACTTGAGTAGAAGTAAAGATTCCATAATAGAAAATGACTCAAGTAAAAGTGAAAGTCACCCAGTAAAATACTACTTGAGTAAAAGTCTAAAAGTATTTGGTTTTAAATATACTTAAGTATCAAAAGTAACTGGAATTGCTAAAATGTACTAAAGTATCAAAAATTTAAGTTAAAATATAAATCATTTCTCGTTTTTTTTATTGACGGATAGCAGGGGAACAGTCCAACACTCAGACATAATTTATAAACTAAGAATTTGTGTTCAGTGAGTCTGCCAGATCAAAGGCAGTAGGGATGACCAGGGATGATATGTGTTTGAATTAGACCATTTTCCTGTCAAAATGTAACAAGTACTTTTGAGTGTCAGGGAAAATGTATGTAGTAAAAAGTACATTATTTTCTTTAGGAATGTAGTGAAGTAAAAGTAAAAGTTGGCAAAAATATAAATAGTAAAGTGAAGTACAGATACACCCCCCAAAAACTACTTAAGTAGTACTTAAAAGTAATTTTACTTAAGTACTTTACACCACTGCATGGTAATGACATACTACTGACAAAGGCTAGAGGAGACTTGTCCACATTTCACCTACAAGGCTGGTGAAAGACTGTTTGTTAACAGTCACTAGTTTCGAGAGTTGTGATGCAGTACCTGTAGAGTGAGTTTGGCAGTGATACACTCCTTCTTGCCCTGTGCACTGAGGGTGAGAACACCAGTGGACTCGTAGTCATGGTCCTCGCTGGAACGTGTGGTGAAAGTCACTCTGGGGGGAAGACCCTTCTTCCTACGCTCCGCATCCGCTTCAAAGGAATATGCCACCGCTGTGGAGGGGAGAGAGAGAAGGAGAGAGGGAGAGAGAGAGAGAGAGAGAGAGGGAGAGAGAGAGAGAGAGAGGGAGAGAGAGAAAGAGAGAGGGAGAGACAGAGAGGGAGAGAGGGAGAGGGAGAGGGAGAGAGAGAGAGAGAGAGAGAGAGAGAGAGAGGGAGAGAGAGAGAGCGAGAGAGAGGGAGAGAGAGAGAAAGGGAGAGAGAGAGGGAGAGAGGGAGACAGAGAGAGGGAGAGAGAGAAAGAGAGAGGGAGAGACAGAGAGGGAGAGAAAGAGACAGAGAGGGAGAGAAAGGGAGAGAGAGAGAGAGAGAGGGAGAGAGAGAGAGAGAGAGAGAGGGAGAGAGAGAAATAGAGAGGGAGAGAGAGAGGGAGAGAAAGAGACAGAGAGGGAGAGAGAGAGAAAGGGAGAGAGAGAGGGAGAGAGGGAGAGAGAGAGAGAGAGGGAGAGAGAGAAAGAGAGAGGGAGAGACAGAGAGGGAGAGAAAGAGACAGAGAGGGAGAGAAAGGGAGAGAGAGAGGGAGAGAGGGAGAGAGAGAGAGAGAGGGAGAGAGAGAGAAAGAGACAGAGAGGGAGAGACAGAGAGGGAGAGAGAGAGAAAGAGACAGAGCGAGAGAGAAAGAGACAGAAAGGGAGAGGCAGAGAGGGAGAGAGAGAGAAAGGGAGAGAGCAAAAGAGAGAGAGGGGGAAGTGAGATGAGAGAAAGGTAGAGAAAGAGAGGGACAGTTACTATTGTATACTGATCTAAAGCATTAATAGGCCATTGAATTATTTATTTTGAAATCATAACACAAGAGGTGTTGTCTTACTCAGTTTGGGGTTGTAGGATTTGGGGTTGGCTGTGTAGGAGAAACAGGCCTCTACCTCCAAGCTGGGAACACAAAGTCATGAGTATTTATGAATATAGTTGAAATGGTTTATACTTTTCCATATGCAGATGAACAGCACCCACACAGCAAACTTACCAAATGTTGTTGCCACAGTTCTTCTTAGTTAGATCAATCTCCTTTGGCATTGTCTTGACAACCTTCTGGATATTGATGACTGGCCGAGCTCTGGAGTAACATCACAGGGTCACAGTGTCAAATGTTTAAAGGTCAAGAAAGTGGCCCCCAAAAAAGTATAACAAAACATTGTAGGGTAGATGACTAATTGCCATGGTTACCGGTAGACAAACACAGAGTCGGAGAGGGACCCTACGGCCAGGTCAGGGTAGGAGTTCCTGTCCAGGTCCATGTTACCAGCTAGAGAATAACCGAACAACCTCGTCTTCGATGGCACCCCTGACAACACCTGTGCCGGTTTGATGTTGATGCCCTGAGCTGAGCCGTGGTAGATGAACACCTTCCCTGACCCACTGTCATCATATGGTGCTCCCACAGCAATGTCTGACAGAGAGAGAGTCAGGATTACACACTGTCTACATACACACACATAGGCAAAGACAGACATGTGTAGACACACACACATAGCTGCATTTTCAGGATTTGCACATATGAGGAACATGTTTTAACATCGTCTGGAAAAAGGGCCTTTTAGAAACACATTTCATGCAGTTCTACTTCATATACATGATTGAAGACATTAGCAAATTATTATTTTTAAACACACAAATGGCCAAATGTAGGCTACTGTGCAAATCGCATTTCAGGTAGGATGCAATTTATAATAATTAGTTTTATTATTATTATTATTATTGTATATTATTATTATTATTGTATATTATTGTTATTATTGTCGGCCTATTCATTAATCTAAACCAGTTATTTAAATATTCAAAACGTGTTTTGTTTCATTCTGTTGAGATTTGGCTAAATAAAGTTTGATCTGTGTTTTCTTACTTAGTTTAAGATAGGCCTTTTGTAAGATAAATATCATTAGTCTATTTCTATCATTTGGGTATGGTATGCTCTAGCCTTTCTTGTTAATATAGTTAGAAGCTATGGTGAAGGTTTGGTGTGGTTATTAGCCTGTTATACTGCAGGCCTATGACGGCAACTCACTTCGACAGTTGAACTTGAGGTGAGGAAGAATGTTTTAGGCCCACCAGGGTTACTCTTATGATCTAACAATATAATACTTAGATTTATCATTTAAAAAAAATCTGATTTAAAAAATTGCGAATAAGCCTCCTTTAGCCTCCTTCTGTATGACTATATCTGTGTGCTCGATATTTAGTTTGAGATGGGTTATAAGTAGGCCTTTCATGAAATAAATATCATTAGCCTATTGTTGTAATTTGTAGGGTTAAGTAGGTACTAGCCTGTCTATGTTTAAAGCAGTTCACAAGTGTTTTGTTTCATTCTGTTTCATTTTGTTGGGCCAAATTAAGTTCCAACTGTAAACTAATGTTGTGTTTGCTGAGATATAACACCCTGCTTTTATTTTCCCTATAAACAAGGTATTGACATTCATTTAAGGGGAGGAAGAATGTTTCCGGCCTACCAGAGTTACTTCCATAATCTAACAATATAATGCTTATCTTTATGAAAAAGTTATTATGATCGAAAGATAATGAATTAGCCTCCTTCTGTATGCCTATATCTGTATAGCAGACGCAGTAGCCATCTGTATCTGGCAAAGCTAAAGAAATGCATGTTGGTGTTGTTTGGATATGCTACACATCGAAACACAACAAATCGTGTTTTAAAAATGTGTTCTAGGCTGCTTGTAAGGATGTAATGTGGATGATTTGGCCAACATCCCTGGTTTATTGATGGCGCTGGCTGTGTGGGTGGACACCCTGATCACATCCCTGGTTTATTGATGGCGCTGGCTGTGTGGGTGGACACCCTGATCACATCCCTGGTTTATTGATGGCGCTGGCTGTGTGGGTGGACACCCTGATCACATCCCTGGTTTATTGATGGCGCTGGCTGTGTGGGTGGACACCCTGATCACATCCCTGGTTTATTGATGGCGCTGGCTGTGTGGGTGGACACCCTGATCACATCCCTGGTTTATTGATGGCGCTGGCTGTGTGGGTGGACACCCTGATCACATCCCTGGTTTATTGATGGCGCTGGCTGTGTGGGTGGACACCCTGATCACATCCCTGGTTTATTGATGGCGCTGGCTGTGTGGGTGGACACCCTGATCACATCCCTGGTTTATTGAAGGCGCCGGCTGTGTGGGTGGACACCCTGATCACATCCCTGGTTTATTGATGGCGCCGGATGTGTGGGTGGACACCCTGATCACATCCCTGGTTTATTGATGGCGCTGGCTGTGTGGGTGGACACCCTGATCACATCCCTGGTTTATTGATGGCGCTGGCTGTGTGGGTGGACACCCTGATCACATCCCTGGTTTATTGATGGCGCCGGCTGTGTGGGTGGACACCCTGATCACATCCCTGGTTTATTGATGGCGCCGGCTGTGTGGGTGTACACCCTGATCACATCCCTGGTTTATTGATGGCGCTGGCTGTGTGGGTGGACACCCTGATGGGTTATGCACCCAACACATATGGATGACAGGTACATTTCTCAAATGTCTGATAAATGAAAGTCTTGCCAGTCATTTGTCCGGTGCCAAACGTTCCTAACAGAAACCCTGATTTATAGTGTATAGTGTGTATAGTATGGGCTACAGTAGGCTACAAAATAAACTTTCCAGTGACACTGACTCACCCAATGTTGAAGATGAAGTCAGCATAGGCTACTCACCGGTGATAGCCTATGCACTTGTGCCAATATCTCAAGATAAGCTGCTCTTCACTCAGAATTGCTCAAAATAAAAAAATTGTTAGCTTCTACGGAAATATTAGTCTTCTCTTTTCAGCAGTAGGCATTTGCTTTCAAAACGGTAGGCCCATGTTTTTCTCACGATTGTATTTTGAAATTTATGAAAGGCAAACTGACAGCCGCAACCAACCATAGAAATATAACACATAGATGGCAGTTCCAATTCAAGTCAGGACTGCAGCCAATGTTAGTGTACCTGTGAGTTTAACAGTCAAAGTGGCAGTGTAAGAGGTTCCAAAATCTACTATGGATTATATCTATGGCAACAACAAGCTGTTCTATATTTGACCTGTCTGATGCCCAGTTTGTGGCCTTCCAGACTGTAAGTGCTTGTGATAAAACTTAATCCACAGCTATTTCTTTGAAATAATGCTCTTCGGTGGAGTTTTTTGAATGATTTGATTTATATCTGTTCAGATTTAAACAATTTTGCCAAAATTATTTCAATTTAACAGGGGGTGCTGCACCACCCCCAGCAACCCTACCTCCCACCGCTATGCATACCCCCCTCACCCTGATAACCGTCCAGGTTGAGATCTCCCAGGTTTTCTACAGCCAGTCCGAACATGGAGTCCTGAGGTCCGTCTATCCTGGTGGGTGTGAGATTACTCCAGACTCCGCCCTTGTTAATATAGGCATAAATAGCTCCGCCCACCTTTCCATCTTTCTCAAAGAACTGAGGGGCTCCCACCACGATATCCTGCCACCTAGAGCAAGAGAGAGACAGAGAGAGATGACTTAGAGAAATGGAGAAATATGTTGTCTCAACAAGGAACTAATTGTCTCATCTCAAAGATCGTCTGAGAGGCTCAAGACATAACATCCCTCACTGTGGAGAGAGAGAACCTGTGATATACCTCACTGTGGAGAGAAAGAAGCCATGATACTCTCCACTGTGGAGAGAGAGAAACTGACCATGATATTCTGTATTTGATGGATAGATGGACAGGGGAAGTGCAGTGTATAGATTTGCCTTATTGATGAAGGGAGAAACATTTGAGAAGACAGACATTTGATTTCCATAGGCGGGCATGTTTTTTCACGGGACCTCCTATTTGCAACTATTTTATGGGTGTAATAGTAAAGACCATAGGCAGCTCACGTTTCAAGTTTGGGGAAGCTTACAATTTCTTCTACCCTTTCCATCGATCTGCGTGACAGTTATGATTATTTTTATATGCTAATTTTCGTGGAACAGTTGAATTTTCAATAATAACATTTTTGTTTCTCAAACTCATTGTCATGTGGTTAATCATAAAAATCTGAAGTAAAATGATAAAGAGTCGTTAAGTTAAGCTGAGGCCGAAAGCACCAGAGTCTGCCATATGGACAGCTCAAGAAATGAGCGCATAAAACTCAGAGATAGCCTACAGTATAGGCCAATGCAGCAGTAGGCCTATAAATCCTCTTAGAGTCTATTGACACACCGGTGCGTCAATCTAAGTAACATCATAAAAAATCCCCATCAAAATCTGTCAGTTTAAGCCAGAGATCTGTTTTGTTTTGAATGCATCTCAATCCACTGCATCCACCTACAGTGGGGCAAAAAAGTATTTAGTCAGCCACCAATTGTGCAAGTTCTCCCACTTAAAAAGATGAGAGAGGCCTGTTTTCATCAGAGGTACACTTCAACTATGACAGACAAAATGAGAAAAAAAATCCAGAAAATCACATTGTAGGATTTTTAATGAATTTATTTGCAAATTATGGTGGAAAATAAGTATTTGGTCAATAACAAAAGTTCATCTCAATACTTTGTTATATACCCTTTGTTGGCAATGACAGAGGTCAAATGTTTTCTGTAAGTCTTCACAAGGTTTTCACACACTGTTGCTGGTATTTTGGCCCATTCCTCCATGCAGATCTCCTCTAGAGCAGTGATGTTTTGGGGCTGTTGCTGGAAAACACGGACTTTCAACTCCCTCCAAAGATTTTTTATGGGGTTGAGATTTGGAGACTGGCTAGGCCACTCCAGGACCTTGAAATACTTCTTACGAAGCCACTCCGTTGTCCGGGCGGTGTGTTTGGGATCATTGTCATGCTGAAAGACCCAGCCACGTTTCATCTTCAATGCCCTTGCTGATGGAAGGAGGTTTTCACTCAGAATCTCACGATACATGGCCCCATTCATTCTTTCCTTTACACGGATCATTCGTCCTGGTCCCTTTGCAGAAAAACAGCCCCAAAGCATGATGTTTCCACCCCCATGATTCACAGTAAGTGTGGTGTTCTTTGGATGCAACTCAGCATTCTTTGTCCTCCAAACACGACGAGTTGAGTTTTTACCAAAAAGTTATATTTTGGTTTCATCTGACCATATGACATTCTCCCAATCTTCTTCTGGATCATCCAAATGCTCTCTAGCAAACTTTAGATGGGCCTGGACATGTACTGGCTTAAGCAGGGGGACACGTCTGGCACTGCAGGATTTGAGTCCCTGGCGGCCTAGTGTGTTACTGATGGTTGGCTTTGTTACTTTGGTCCCAGCTCTCTGCAGGTCATTCACTAGGTCCCCCCCGTGTGGTTCTGGGATTTTTGCTCACCGTTCTTGTGATCATTTTGACCCCACGGGGTGAGATCTTGCGTGGAGCCCCAGATCGAGGGAGATTATCAGTGGTCTTGTATGTCTTCCATTTCCTAATAATTGCTCCCACAGTTGATTTCTTCAAATCAAGCTGCTAACCTATTGCAGATTCAGTCTTCCCAGCCTGGTGCAGGTCTACAATTTTGTTTCTGGTGTCCTTTGACAGCTCTTTGGTCTTGGCCATAGTGGAGTTTGTAGTGTGACTGTTTGAGGTTGTGGACAGGTGTCTTTTATACTGATAACGAGTTCAAACAGGTGCCATTAATACAGGTAACAAGTGGAGGACAGAGGAGCCTCTTAAAGAAGAAGTTACAGGTCTGTGAGAGCCAGAAATCTTGCTTGTTTGTAGGTGGGTCTACAGGCAATACGCAAACAGTGAGTTTTGCCAACCGAAGTCCCGCCCCTGTGTCTACCTCACATATTTTGTGGTGTAAACCCAGAAGAGATGAACATTCTGCTACTTCGCTTCCTACTACTTACAAGCTTCATTTTTGAGCTTTTTTTTCTAGATTTGATACTCGCAATTATGTCTATGTCTCTGTCGAGTTTTGAGGAGCGTCTGTGCAAACTAGTGAGACATACAATAGCCTTTATAACCCTTTGATGTGGTTGTATATTCGGATAAGTGCCCAAAAGACAACAGTTGGAGGGAGATATCATGGATATCACAACATTTTAACAACAACACTGATGTCAAAGAAACATGGAGAAAGATTTGGGACCGGTATGATCACAATCTGAAAAGGTTGAAGGAGACGAGGAGTGGGGCTGCCGCTGGAGGGACTGTAATTGGCTTCGTGTTCACGTGGAAACCATGTGTTGATACCATTTCAGTTATTCAGCTCCAACTATTACTACGAGCCCGTCCTTCCCAATTGAGGTGCCACCAACCTCCTGTGCATGGTACCATGGATGGTGTCTATTCCTATGTTTCCTGTTTCTCAGGTACATGACGATGTACTTTCACAGGACCATCGATCAGTACTGTGTCCGCCTCGTCGGCTCTCAAGTGAGACAGAGCCCTGGTGATTTTTTATTATTCACACATTAGGGTGGTGGGTAATTTGTGTTTTTTCTTTGTTGCATGTTTTTATGCTTTATGTTTTTATGTACAAAGGGAAGCCCAGCCGCGAGCTGCCCAGTGACACGAGCCTACAAGACAAGCTAAATGACTTCTATCCACGCTTCGAGACAAGCAACACTGAAGCATGCATGGGAGTGCCAGCTGTTCCGGACGACTGTGTGATCATGCTCTCCGTAGCCGATGTATAAGTAAGACCTTTAAACAGGTTAACATTCACAAGGCCGCAGGGCCAGACGGATTACCAGGACGTGTACTCCGAGCATGAGCTGATCTAGGGCTGTTGCGGTGACCGTATTACTGCCACACCAGCCAAATCAGAAATCAGACATTGCCAAATGGGCACTATCCAACATTAATATGGATCCCTTAATGCTCCAATCCCTTTAGCGGGATCGATTTGACAACATCCAGTGAAATTGCAGAGCTCCAAATTCAAACTACAGAAATATAATTATTCAATATTTACGAATATATAAGTGCAATACATCAAAATAAAGCTTAACTTCTTGTTAATCCAGCCAAGGTGTCAGAATTCAAAAAGGCTTTATGGTTGAAAGCAGACCATGTGATTATCTGAGGACAGCGCCCCGCATACAAAATGACAACATTCAACATTCAACCAGGCAGGTGCGACACAAAAGTCAGAAATAGCCATATAATAAATGCCTTACCTTGGAAGATCTTCATCTTTTTGCAACCTCAAATGTCTCCGTGACACAATGAATGGTCGTTTTGTTCGATAAATTCCTTCTTTATATCTCCAAAATGTCAATTTATTTGGCGCATTTATTCAGAAATACACCGGTTCCAACTCGCCCAACATGACTACAAATAAGTTACCTGTAAACTTGGTCCAAACATTTCAAACAACATTCATAATCCAACCTTAGGTATCCTAAAATGTAAATAATCGATACAATTTAAGACAGGATCATCTGTTTTCAATACCGAAGAAAAATACCACGGAGTTATCTCCTGTGTACGCGCAACAAAAGACTTGAGCCCTTCAGAGTGACACTCAAAAAGAACAGCCGTACTTCTTCATTCCTCAAAAGAAAAACATCAACCAATTTCTAAGGACCGTTGACATCTAGTGGAAGCCATAGGAACTGTAACCAGGGCCCTTATAAATCAGGATTCCCAAAGAAAACTAATAGAAAACACAATAAGCTCAAACAAAAAATTCCCTGGATGGATTGTGCTCTCGGTTTCGTCTGCCAAATCAGTTCTGTTATACTCACAGACATTAATCTAACAGTTTTAGAAACTTCAGAGTGTTTTATATCCAAATCTTCTGGGCCTGAGTAACAGGCAGTTTACTTTGGGCACACTTTTCATCCGGACTTGAAAATAGTGCCCGCTATCCCTAAGAGGTTTTAACTTGTTTCTCAGAAGTGTAGCAGGTTGTGAACTTTGCAAACAACACTCCGAGAATGAAAACAGTAAATGACTGTATTTAATATGTGCATTAACAGAAATTCATGTAACCAAATGATCGGGGAATTAACGGTACATTTACTAGGCCTACTGGTGACATATGTAATAGGGAATTTATATGAAATAAGCAATCAAAGGGAAAACAATTCACACAATGAAACAATGAATGCTCAAAAATTGGCGGGAGACAGCTGAGTGCATTCTGGAGAGAGACGCTGTCACGACTTCTGCTAAAGTCGGTTCCTCTCCTTGTTCGGGCGGTGTTCGGCAGTCGACGTCACCGGTCTTCTAGCCATCATCGATCTATTTTTCATGTTCCATTTGTTTTGTCTGGTTGTCGGGTTTCAATTCCCTAATTAAATGTTGTATATATTCCCTCTGTTTCCCCCATGTCCTTGTTGGGAATTATTTATTGTAAGTACGTGTGCTTTATGTGACTGGTGCGATACGGGTTGTTGTGCCCATGTGTTTTGTTATGTTTGTAAGCCGGTAGTTCTGTACATTAAACATCTCCGGCCATTTACCACGTTCTTCTCTCCTGCGTTTGACTTCCATGCCACCAGTTACACACCCCTTGACAGACGCGCCATATCTTCGCCACACACCCCTCTCCTCCTCGTTGCAATTTTTTTGATTATGCTCAAGACACATTATCTACCACAGATTTGAGATGCTTTTCACTGACAGCCACAATTCAATTCAAGGTATATTGCTATTCACAATGCCCAAATAGCGGGATTCCCAAATAAGCATAGCCTTACACACTTGTGATTTGAAACAATCCACAGGTATTATTAAAAACAAGCTAATGAGCCTCTGCAGCTAAGTCATGCTCTCTGGTGAAGTATTTTGAATGTTTTTACTTGGACCGTAGTAATTATATAAATCAATTTACTTAAGGGGAAGCCATTAACCTAACAGTGCACTGTGTACCCTGCCAACTTTCCTTTTAAATTCACAAGAGTCTGAAACCAAAGATCTGTATATAATAACAAGATGCTCATGTTTCCACCCTAACAATGGGAGTTGTTGTCCCAAAGGCGGGAAGGCAAGCGACAAACTTGGGTCTGAATATTATACCGATAGAAACGCATTGGACTTATTCTGGACAGATTTTGGCGAGAGTGAGCTCTCTCACTTCACCTCTTCCTCTCTGCTGAAACTCTCTCACCGGAGAAAACATCAGAGTGAGCACAACAGCGCCCCTCTGTCTTACTATATGTAGCCCATGTATCTGATTCTGTCTGGTCAGAAATAGTATGACATGCCATACTCTTCTACACATACTGAGGCAGAGGGGCGCTGTTTCGCTCGCTCGGATGCTTAATCTGAGATTGAAGCTTCTTTCTGTCGGCATTAGTCTCGGTCAAATAACTGATCAATATTCAATATGTTATGTGGACAGGCAAGGAGGTACGGCAGGGCGGACCAGGCCCCCTAAGCCCCGCCCATTACGCCGGCCCTGGAAATAGTATCATGGTCTTGTCTTCTCATACCCATCTCCAGTGAGATCCACCACAGTGAGGTCGTAGCCGAACGATGAGGCTAACCCCTCCCCTTCCAGGATGTACTCTGGTGACAGCATGGAGGACTCATCGGACTCCTTCTTTAGCAACACCACCTCTCCGCTGTGATGGGCTCTCGGAGCGCCTGCAACCACTGTCAGCTGACCCTTCTTAGTGATGGCCTTCCCTGAGTCCAAAGAAAAGCCTGATAGGAGAAAGATAATTCACCAATCAATCAATCCGTCTGTCAATGCATGTCCACATAAATACAGACATGTTTCAGGTGAGATGGTGCTATACTAAATGTTTGATGCACTGCACGGTCACAGATATGGATGGAACACTGACTGAGTTCACACAAGCAGCTCGATTCTGAACTTTTTTCCACTAGTTTGTCTTTCACATCAGAACTTTTCACATCAGCTCTTTTTCAGAGCTGATCTGATTGGTCAAAAATGAATTTATGAAGAAAATAGCAGAATTGGGCTGCCTGTGTAAATGCAGCCAGTGGCTGACTGTGGCTGTAGATGTGGATGGACAGGCAGTAAAAGATAATGTTATAATAATGTTGTGCTGACCATGCATGACACAACATGAAGGGACCAAACCAAACAGAAACACTAACAAACAGCACCTGGACTTGGCATCACACCAACCCATTCCCAACACGACTGATGACACCAATATGTTGCATTCGGATTGGCCAAAGCTAGATTCACTGATTTCTCCATCATATATCTATATCTATTAAATCCCATCTGGTTGGAAGTGGATGTGAGTTATAGCTCTGATTATCTGCACCACACCTATCTCAGGTCGATTCTCATGACGAGCGCAATGTTCCACTGTGCATGATGACGACTAGGGCACGGAGTGAAATTATTGGCTCTGGAGAGCATGATGTCATCACGCAGGTAGTCTTACAATTCTAAGTAGCTATTGGCTGTCACATCAGTCTCCATAGCAACCTGGGAAGGAAGTGACTTGTACACAAATGGTTCACGCTGGAGCTGGACACACTGGTCATGAAGAGCACACATTGAGGGGGGAGAGGAGGGAGCCAGAGAGGGATGAGGGATGAAAGAAAGCAGGGGTACCTACCCAGGTAGCTGTTAGGGGGCACAGGGACCAGGTCTGGGTTTAACTGGTTCTCATCGCCCACCTCATAGGGCCCGTCTTTATACGAACGCATCTCCAACAGAGTGTTGTTCTTATGCTCTACTCTCACCATACCTGGAGGGAGGGAGGGAGGGAGGGAGGGAGGGAGGGAGGGAGGGAGGGAGGGAGGGAGGGAGGGAGGGAGGGAGGGAGGGAGGGAGGGAAAAGGAGAATAATAAATGAGAGGAGGATGAGGATGAGGGATAGGAAAGTGAAGAAAGGGGGGATGGAGATGAGAAGATGAGGACAAAAATCTCAACACAAGCGTATAATAAATGGAAAAGCGTTTGATAAATAAATAACACATAATAAATAAATAACACGTGATAAATAAATAACACATAATAAATAAATAACACACAATAAATAAATAACACATAATAAATAAATAACACATAATAAATAAATAACATATAATAAATAAATAACACGTGATAAATAAATAACACACAATAAATAAATAACACATAATAAATCAATAACACGTGATAAATAAATAA